>NW_026596057.1:22728894-22739247 GCF_907164565.1 Psammomys obesus | reverse complement strand
TTTTTTTTTTGTATTTTATTTTTTTTCTTATCAGTTACATTTTATTAACTTTGTACCCCAGCCGTGTCCCGATCCCTCATTCCCTCCCAGTCCCTCCGTCCCTCCCTCATCTCCACCGTGCCCCTTGCTAAGTCCACTGATAGGGGGGACCTCCTCCCCATTCATCTGATGCTGTTTTATCAGGTATCTTCAGGACTGGCTGCAAAGCTCTCCTCTGTGACCTAACAGGACTGCTCCTCCTTTGGGGGATGGGGAGGCCAAAGAGCCAGTCATTGAGTTCCTGTTAGAAATAGTCCTTGTTCCCCTCACTATGGGAAACCAATTGGTTACTGAGCTACCACAGGCTACATCTGAGCAGAGGTTCTAGGTTACATTCATACATGGTCCTTGGTTGCATGTCAGTCTCAGAAAAGACCCTGTGCCCAGATATATTTGGTCCTTGTGGAGCTCCTATCCTTTCCTCATCAGACTAACTCCCCTTCTTTCTTATGATTCCCTGTACTCTGCCAAAGGTTTGGTCATGAGACTTTGCTTTGAAAACACTGCTAGTTAGAGTCTTTCCAATGCGCTCAGTAGACTCCTGTCATATGTTCAATGCACATCCCATCTGTCATTCTAAACGAGGATTGATCATCTTACCCCATGTCCACTCTCTTGATTATCTTTTTTAGGTGTACAGATTTCATTATGTTTATTATATCTTATAGGTCTATATAAGTGAGTATATACCGTGTTTGTGTTTCTCCTTCTGGGATATTTCACTCAGGATGATCTTTTCTAGATCCCACCATTTGCCTGCAAATTTCATGATTTCCTCCTTTTTGATTGCTGAGTAGTATTCCATTGTGTAAAAATACCACAATTTCTGTACCCATTCCTCCGTTGATGGACATCTGGGTTGTTTCCAGATTCTGGCTATTACAAATAAAGCTGCTATAAACATGGTTGAGCAAATATCCCTTTTGTGTACTTGAGCAAACTTTGGGTATATACCTAGCAGTGGTATAGCTGGGTCTTGAGGAAGCACTATTCCTAATTGTCTTAGAAAGTGCCAGATAGATTTCCAGAGTGGTTGTACCAGTTTACATTCCCACCAGCAATGGAGGAGGGTTCCCCTTTCTCCACAACCTCTCCAGCATGTGTTGTCCCTTGAGTTTTTCATTTTGGCCATTCTGATGGGTGTAAGGTGATATCTCAGGGTCGTTTTGATTTGCATTTCCCTGATGGCTAATGAAGATGAGCATTTCTTTAAGTGTTTCTCTGCCATTCGATATTCCTCTGTCGAGAATTCTCTGTTTAGCTCTGTTCCTCATTTTTTAATTGGATTACTTGGTTTGCTGCTTTTCAGCTTCTTTAGTTCTTTGTATATAATCGATATTAGTCCTCTGTCAGATAAAGGGTTAGTGAAGATTCTTTCCCAATCTGTAGGCATGCATTTTGTTTTGATGACAGTGTCCTTTGCTTTACAGAAGTTGTTCAGTTTCATGAGGTCCCATTTATTGATTGTTGCTCTTAGAGCCTGTGCTGTTGGGGTTCTGTTCAGGAAGTTGTCTCCTGTGCCAATGAGTTCTAGGCTATTCCCCACTTTTTCTTCTAACAGATTTAGAGTATCTGGTTTTATGTTGAGGTCTTTAATCCACTTGGACTTTAGTTTTGTGCAGGGTGATAAATAGAGATCTATTTTCATTTTTCTGCATGTGGACATCCAGTTGGACCAGCACCATTTCTTGAAGATGTTGTCTTTTTTCCATTGAATGGTTTTGGCTTCTTTGTCAAATATCGAGTATTCATAGGTGTGTGGGTTTATTTCTGGATCTTCTATGCGGTTCCATTGATCCTCCTTTCTGTTTTTATGCCAATACCATGCGGTTTTTATTACTATTGCTCTGTAGTACAACTTGAGATCGGGGATGGAGATACCTCCAGATGATCTGTTGTTGTACAGGATTGTTTTGGAGATTCTGGGGTTTTTGTATCTCCATATGAAGCTGAGAATCTTTTTTTCAAGGTCTGTAAAGAATTGAGTTGGTATTTTGATGGGAATTGCATTAATGGCCCAACTGAAAACCCTAGAAAATAAAGAAGCAGATACACCCAAGAGGAGCAGAAGGCTGGAAATAATCAAACTCAGGGCTGAAATCAATCAATTAGAAACAAATAAAACTATTCAAAGAATCAATGAAACAAAAAGCTGGTTCTTTGAGAAAATCAACAAGATAGACAAACCCTTAGCCAAACTAACTAAAAAGCAAAGAGAATCTATCCAAATCAACAAAATCAGAGATGAAAAGGGTGACATAACTACAGACACAGAGGAAATTCAAACAATCATTAGGTCATACTACAAAAGCCTATATGCCACAAAATTTGAAAATCTAAATGAAATGGACAATTTTCTGGATAGATTCCATTTTCCAACATTAAGTCAAGATCAGGTAGAAAGACTGAACAGCCCTATATCCCCCAAGGAAATTGAAGCAGTCATTCACAGTCTCCCCTCCAAAAAAAGCCCTGGGCCAGATGGTTTCAGCGCGGAATTCTACAAGACCTTCAAAGAAGTGCTCACACCAATTCTCCTCAAACTATTCCACAAAATAGAAACAGAAGGTACATTACCAAACTCATTCTATGAAGCAACAGTCACCCTGATACCTAAACCACACAAAGACCCAACAAAAAAAGAGAACTTCAGACCTATCTCTCTTATGAACATTGATGCAAAAATACTCAATAAAATACTTGCAAACCGAATCCAAGAACACATCAAAGATATCATCCACCATGACCAAGTAGGCTTCATCCCAGGCATGCAAGGATGGTTCAACATACGGAAATCCATCAATGTAATCCACCACATAAACAAACTGAAGGAGAAAAACCACATGATCATCTCCTTAGATGCTGAAAAAGCATTTGACAAAGTCCAACACACATTCATGTTTAAAGTCTTGGAGAGATCAGGAATACAAGGCACATATCTAAACATAGTAAAAGCAATATACAGCAAGCCTATAGCCAACATCAAACTCAATGGAGAGAAACTTAAATCAATCCCACTGAAATCAGGGACAAGACAAAGCTGCCCACTCTCTCCCTACCTCTTCAACATAGTACTTGAAGTCCTAGCCAGAGCAATAAGACAACTAAAGGAGATCAAGGGGATACAAATCGGAAAGGAAGAGGTCAAAGTGTCACTATTCGCAGATGATATGATAGTATATATGAGCGACTCCAAAAATTCAACCAGAGAACTCCTCCAGTTGATAAACACCTTCAGCAAAGTGGCAGGATACAAAATCAACTCAAAAAAATCAGAAGCCCTCCTGTATACCAAAGACAAAAGGGCCGAGAAAGAAATTAGGGAAACAACACCCTTCACTATAGCCACTAACCACATAAAGTACCTTGGGGTGACACTAACCAAGCAAGTGAAAGACCTGTTTGAGAAAAACTTCCAGTCTCTGAAGAAAGAAATTGAAGAAGATCTCAGAAGATGGAAAGATCTCCCATGCTCATGGATTGGTAGGATTAACATTGTGAAAATGGCCATCCTGCCAAAAGCAATCAACAAAAGAATGATGCCTTTACCATAACATCAATAGATTAAATGAAGCACTCAGAAAAGTTTTTCCATATGAAAAAAAATACAATTAGTTGTGTAAACAATTTCACTGAGATGCATTGATGTATTTTCAAAAAATATGTTTCTGTTCCTCTAGCAGTGACATACATGTCTAACCACAGCAGCTTAGAAGCTAAGAAAGAAGTGTATGAGGATCAGGACTATTGGGCCATTCTAAGCAATATGGCAAAAATCTTCTTAAAAAGGAGTATCTTGTTTTCCATCATCAATATTGATTTCATATAAAAAACAAAAATTGTTTTTCATTATTTCTGAAATGACTCGTGTTAAGCAAAATTATATCAAGGTATGCCTTTAATATTAGTTACAATTTGAGCAGTTTTTCTGTTGTCATAATAATCATCTTAGTCAATTCAGTGCGAAAACATCCATTAGGTTAGTTTATGTTTATAACAAAATTACGTGTTGGGCAAGATGGCTAAAATTCTCTCATTTTATATGCTTTTATCTTATTTATCATTAAAGTAGCTCAGTGTGATGCATCAGTCCTACCACAGATCTTATTTACATCTGTTAAACAGAACAGAATGATGCACACTATTTTTTTGTTTCAGTTGTCTCTCTGACAGAAACTGCCACTGCATTATATTTGTTTATATTTTATGTAAGAACATAATGGTATGCTTAGAATTTTAAGAGAATTCATGTTTTAATTATATTCTTTAAATGACAGCTTCTTGACACTTTCATAAGTGTCCTGTTAGCTTAATTTTTTTAATGAACAAAAAATTGTAGTTTCATTTGTGAATGATTATTCAGTTCATATTATGTGAATCTGATTTATTATTTTTCCCATGTGAAAACATATTTTAAGTATAGTCTTATTTTGCTATATGGGGGCTGGTCATACAAAAGTGTTTCATCCTGGCCTTGAACATGGGGTTTTCCAATTAGCTAGGCTCACACTATACACCACTGAAGCTCTGTCTACTTTATTTTTTATTGAATGGCATAAAACTCTAATTTGCTAGATTTTAACCTAAATCAAGAGAAAGTATCTATGACTTTAACCTTTACAAAACTCTCTTAGCAAAAGTTTCTTAGAGGTATCAGACATTCTACATTTTTTTTATTTCAATAGAGAGCTTGTATTTTCTTTATAACTTTTACTTGTATGCTTAATGTTCTCCCATTAAAATATTAATTAAATGCATTGATTTTTTGTTTGTATCCCCAGTGACTGAATTGTTAACTACAAATTAAGCAGATTAACCCATCTTTCACTCATAAATAGATTCTTAGCACTAGTTTTGTTTTATATTTATGTGTATGTACACAAATATATACATATTATTTATATTATAGTGAAAAATAAATGGATTGTTTCTAAACTTAAAAAATATTAATTAGTAGTCACAATGCTCTTTTATGAGAAAGCAAGTACTACTAATTTTAAAATACTTTCAATAAATTTCATATTTTAATGCTTCTGGAGATGTCAGGGGAGAATTATCTGATATACTTTGTTTTCAAGAGACTAATCTAGTGGAAAGATACATAAAAATATGAATAAAAGATAATATGTCATGTTTTCATGTTACAGTGTGCAGAGAAGTGTTTCCATATGGGGGAGAAGTACATTCTACCTTGATGGTCAATAGACTCTCTTCAAGAGGGTAGTTGGTGAGCTAAGCATATGGAGGTCATCCATATATACTCAGTTTATGAACTGGAGGCAACTGGCAGAGGCATTAAATAGATTAGCAGCTTCTGACTACAGATAATAGGTAGAGAGGTGTTCTGGGCTCAGCTCACTAATGTATGACATATTGGAAAATCTGGATAAAGTCCAGTCTATCATGGGTACATGTACTACTCATCCACTCTGGTGTAAGTTAACGTTTAGGAGAGATCACAGTTAATCCATTCAAGCAAGAGTATACTGTCTAATATTAACCTATAGTTGAACAAATAACAAAACCTTGTATATAATTTTATTCCTTAAATGCATTGTCTCATTTATAGATTCATGTAATATGAGAGCTTTGGCCCAACCCTCCTAACCCTGCAATTACTTCCTCAAATAGAGAACAGGCAGGAGGTAAAAAAAAAAAAAAAAAAATCCAAAACATACAATGTTTTAAATTCCACTAAATGCTTAATACTTTAGGTAATAAATATCAACAATATTACCTTCTGACCCATTGTGCTAATATTATGCACTCCTATTTCTTCTGATATTTTAGTGGGGACTTTTGATATATAGGAGAACAAAATGAGTCTTAGTATGCTTTGATTTGATCATTTTTCCAGTTTTGTTCTGCTCATCATGCTTTGCACGACTGTATTTATGAGCTTGCCTGTATCTTGTTCATGCTTGATCCATATCTGAAGTCCGGGTTTAAAAGTCAGAAATGATTTTCTACAGTTCATGGGTCAGATAAATATGTGACAGACACATTTTTGCAATGAGTCAAGAAGCACAGTTTTTGTGAAGCTGTCATATATACACTAGTCAAAAAAAAGTAAACTGTCAAAAATTAAGGAAATTGTTAGAATATCTCTATTTTCTCAATGATTATTTTATAGAATAGTGATATCTGAAACTGAAGTAACTCAGTAATTATCAAAAGTTATGTGCAAGTGTACTAATTTGGTCTTTCTGTTTTAGAAATTATGAATAATATTTATTTTATATGTTTTAATAATCTTATTTCACTAAAAATTAGAACATTTATGTTTGTAAATTTGATAATATAAATTATGTAAAATTAAAAGAATGCTTTATAAACAAAAATATGACAGTTTATTCTCCTAAATATACTAGACAAAATGTCAAATAATACTCCCTCTCTACAAGACAGTATTAACATATCTTATTACCACATCAGATTTACAGGCAATGAACATCATGAACCTGTGACGCAAACAGATACAAATTCCTAAACAAATGTCTATAACAGACAATTTATTCTAGTGTCACGGGACACTGGAATATAATTATTACAAAGTTTCTAGGGAACATAGGCAAGTAGTTGTTAAAATCTGTTCTAAAATACATAATTTATGGCTGCAATTCATCACTTTACCCTGTGCATGCTCACCTGAGCCCAGTGACTATTTGCGTTCTAGACACTCTCTAAGCCTGTCTGACCTGCCTGTCATATTCCTTTAGTGGCTTAATTGGTGAGGTCATGCCTGAATACTTTTTAGGCAGATTAAGGGCCTCCAGTTCTTAATACTTTAATTTTGCTTTTCATGTTAATTCATCATTTGAGATACAAAGCACAGTGGGGTTACTCTGTCTAGGTACACTTTCACAGAAATAATTGTGAGCAGAGTAGTCATGACCTTGGTTTTATCTGTGCTCAATTTTTGATCTGAAACTTCAGTGAACATCAATTTTGAAACCATTTCCAAGTACACTGAGAAATAGTGTTTGAAGCTTGGGACCATAAATTCTCCTTCCGATATTTCCCTGTTCAGGGTAGATTGAGTAGGATTAAAGGGAGCAGTCATGCACTCAGGGTTAAATAAAAAAGGTATTACACTTGAATGGTAATTTAGGTAGGACGGATGTTTTTCACATTACAGACACAGGGGTAAAGCATGGCAGGAAACTATTCATTGGGGAAGATAAAGGGAAATGATGCTTTAAGCCTTCCTGACCTACAAACAGAGAGAAAAGCTCTTATTAACTGAAACTAGGAGCAAGTAGAAGGCAGAGGACAAACAATCTCACCAGCAATAACTGGGGAAAGTTAGGTGCAGTTTGCTTCAGTAGTTCAACAATGGTGAATGTGAATACCAAGGTTCAGTCAAGTAATTGATGAAGTAAATTAAGTCTGAATTTCCTTTAATATCTCTTACTTCCTAAGCACACAAGTAGAAAAAAAAATCTAAATTAAAAACAGTGTGAGATGTGCTTTGAAAATATCAGGTTAACATTATTGAAATTTGAGGACGTTCAGGAAAAATGCTGATTTAGCTTTATAATTTAAACATGTTCAATAATGTCTGCTTTAAAAATGTGTAAAGCAATGAATCTTATATACATATTTCAATATATTTTAAGAATGTTTATAATAATATGATCTATGAGAAAAAAAATTAAGAATTATGAGATGCTGAGCTCAGGAAACCCTGAGGAGGAGGAAGAAGGAAGGACCAGTATAAAAACAAATACTGGGGAGTGGCATGCATGCAGAAAGGGGAGGGAGGGTGGGATCGGGAGGGGAGGAGGGAGGGGCTTATGGGGGAATACAAAATGAATAAAGTGTAATTAATAAAAAATAAAAAAAAATACTGTTCTACAGAGGGAACATAACGCTGTAACGGCTCCTAATGACATTCTGCTATACTCAGAGATCGGTATGATCTTGCTGTGCCATCATCGAAGAAGCTTCTTCCTGAAGCCGATGTAAACAGAGACCCACGGCCACACAGTATGCAGAGTAAGATATCATGTGTCACACTGCCCTCAACTGAATGTCTCCTCATAGAGCTCTCTTGAGGGCTTCGGAAACTCCAGAGAAGAAAAGGCAGAAAGAGTCTAAGAGCCAGAGGGGGTGGAAAACAAGGTTCTCCAAATCAAAAAGATCTTTGACCTCACAGAGACTGTGACAACATGCACAGGGCCTGCAGAGAATGGAGTCCTCCAGCTACAAGGAGAAATGGACACGAGACCCCGTTCCTAAACTAGGAGCAACCTACAATTGACAATCACTTGTGCGGCCACACTGTGCTGTGTGCAACCCGTTCTCCCAGCACTGTGCCATGTGCACCGTTCCTCCAGCACGGTGCTGTGCGCACACATGTTGATCGGGTAAGTATTATTTTTTTTTCCTTTTTAAAAACTCTATTCACTTTACATCCTGATCTTACACTCTCTCTCTTCTCCTGGTCCTACCTTCCCTGTTTCTTCCCTCTCTCCCTCCTCCCTGACTCCTCAGAAAAGAGGAGCACCCCCGCACCAACTCACCCCAGCACATCAAGTCACATCAGGACTGAAGGCATCCTTTACACTGAGGCTGAGCAAGGCATCTATGCTAGAGGGAAGTGATCGAAAAGCAGGCAACAGAGTCCATGTCAGAAATAGCCCCTGCTCTTTCCTGTGAACCTACATGAGGACTAAGCTTCCCATTGGCTACGTAAGTGTAGTGTGCCTATGTCCAGTACATGCATGATTCTTCTTAAACAGATAAAATATTGAAGTATTTATTGAAACTAGCAAGCAAGTCAACATCAAGTAGCCTACATCCATTTGATTCATCCAAACAGTCTGTTTCAATATTTCTGTTTATTTTCTGACACGATGACCTGTCCATCGTTGAGAGAGAACAACTGAAGTCTCCCTTATTAATTTGTTGAGTTTGATCATTCCTTTATGAATGTGGGTGCCCTTGCATTTTTGAGGAATAGATGTTCAGAACTGAGACTTCATCTTGTTGTATTTTTCCTTTGATGAGTATAAAGTATGTTTCCCCATCTCCTTTGATCAATATTTTTGAATGGCTATTTATTAGGTATTACAATGGCTACTCCAGCTTACTTTATGTGTCCATTTGCTTGGAATACCTTTTTCCATCCCTTTACTCTGAGATTGTGTCCATCTTTATTGCTGAGATGTTTTTCTCATGTGCAGAATGACAAATCTTGATTTTGCATCCATTCTCTTAGCCTGTGTCTTTTTATGGGGCAATTAAGTTCAGATGTGAAGAGATATTAATGACCAATGATTGTTAATTCCTGTTATATTGATGTTGTTGTTGGTAATGTGTATGTATGATTGTGTGTGTTTCCCTTCTTTTGTTTCTTCTGATGTGGAATTATTTATTTATTGTTTTTTCTTGGATTTATTTAACCAATTTGAGTTGGAGTTTTGTTCTAGTATTTTCTGTAAGGCTGAATTTGTCGATAGATATTGTTTAAATTTACTTTTTTTTTTCTTAGAATATCTTGTTTTCTCCAACTGTGGTGACTGAGAGTTCAGGTGAGCATAATAGTCTAGTTTTGCATCTGTATTATCTTAGAGGCCACAAGACATCTGTTGAAGCCAGTCTAGATTTTAGATTCTCTAAGGAAGTTTCTTAAACGTCAGGTCTGATTCTGATAAGTCTGCCTTTATAAGTTACTTGGCCTTTATCCCTTGCAGCTTTTAAAATTCTTTCTGTGCTATGTAGATTTAGAGTTGTGGTTATTATGTGGCAGAAGGATGGTCTTTTCCAGTCTAATCTAACTGGTGCTCTGTATGATTCTTATATACTTATAGGTCTCTCTTTCTTTAGGTTGGGGACATTTTCTTCTATGATTTGTTAAAAATATTTCCTGAAAGGCAAAGAGGATGGACATCAGAAGAAAAAGAAAATAGGAAACAACCTCGGAACCTGCTACAGAGGGCCTCTGAAAGCCAGAAGAAAACAGGAAACAACCTTGAAACCTGCCACAGAGGGCCTCTGAAAGCTTCTGCAGTATAGACTGTCAAAGCAGATGCAGAGCCTGATAGCCAACTGATGGGCAGAGTGAATGGAATTTTATGTAAGAAGTGGGAAATAGTAAGAGCTGGAGGGGACAGGATCTCCACAAGGAGAGCAACAGAACAAGATAATTTGAACACAGGGAACTTCCCAGAAAATCATACTCCAACCAAGGACTATTCGTGGAGATGACCTGGAACCCCTGCACAGGTGTAGCCCATGGCAGTTCAGTGTCCAAGTGGTTTACATAGTAATGGGAAGAGGGACTGCCTCTGACATAATCTGATTGGCCTG
>NW_026596057.1:22714684-22728494 GCF_907164565.1 Psammomys obesus | reverse complement strand
CCCTCAGTATGAGGCTGAGTTTAAGAAATTCTGATGAAGAGCAGGAAGAAGGATTCTAGAGCCAGAGAAGTCAAGGACACCACAAGAAAACCCACAAATTCTACACATGTGGACTCATAGTACTTACTGAGACTAAACCAACAATCTGGAGCCAACATAAGTCAAACCTGAGTCCTCGGTATGTATGCTATGATTCTGCAGCTTGATATTTTTGTGTGAGTCCTAACAAAGGGAACAGAGTTATTTATGATATTGTTAGATTCTTTGAAGACCCTTGTTTTCCAACTAGTTTGCCTTTTCCAGCCTTAATATGAAAGGAGTTTTCTATTCTTATTGTAACTTGATATGTCATGTTTGGTTGATATCCCTGGAATCCCTGCTCTTTTCTGAAGAGAAATGGAAGAAGAATATATGTGCAGAGAAGGGGCCATGTAGGAGGTAGGAAAGCAGAGGGAGGGAGGAGAAACTATAGTCAGAATATACTATATGAGAGAATAAATTAATTTTAAAAACTTTAAAATTTAACCTATGACTTGCAAAGTATTAATTTAAACTATGTGGAACTATTGCTCCCAAGGCAATAGAGACAATTTAACAAAGTTAAACATGTATAATTATTCTTATATATACTAATATACTACACAGTTATAAGGGCTTAAGAAAAAGATTAATACCATTGACTCACCAAGGCACTGGAAGAAAAAAATTAAAAGTTAAATGAAAGCACCGAAGTGGTTATATTTTAAAGGAATAATAGAAGCAAATTTACTGATTTAACTATGAAATAATATCACCACACTAGAATATTCTTTAATAGATGTAAACACATACTATATATAAACACATTTGTTTAGTTATAAAGTAAACACCAAGGTCAGTGTAGGAAACCCTTACCTAACAGTACTAAAACATACTATTGTGAAAAGTAGATCTGCTAATGCAAACAATCTCCATACATTCTTATTTTCTAGATATCTGTTCTAATCCCCTTCAATGTTATGTTGAAACCCAGTTAGATTCTGGAGGATGAAAAAAATGGGACATAGAACAAGGCTGATGTTAGATGTTATTACCTATTTTTCTGGGCTTCTTTACTGGTTTATTTGCTCTTTTTAATACTCTTATACATAACTATGCCAGTATATTACCCTAAATATTTGGGGGACATGCCTGCTATTCTCTCCATTAATTCTGAATTAAACTTGATGACACCATCATTTTTGTATTGAAAAAGAAAAATATATATATACATATATTTAAGAAATAAATTTTGATAAATTTGGTGGAGAAGAGTTATACTGTAATTTTTTAGTGTTTTCAATAATTAAGGCCTCACAGTGAGTTTATGGTGCAAAATAGTTCAAATTAAAAGAAACTGATACGGGTTGGGGATTTAGCTCAGTGGTAAAGTGCTTGCCTAACAAGCGCAAGGCCCTGGGTTCAGTCCTTAACTCTGGAAAAAATAATAATAACAAATAAAGTTAAGAAAAAAAAGAAAGAAACTGATACAAAAGAGGAAAGAAACACAGAAGGAAGATAAGAAAGATAGAAGAGGGAAGAAAAAAGAGAATAGATATTCAATTTTTGTTGACTTCACTCTCAACCTAAGAAAAAGACAAATACATATATAATGACAAATCTCTGTATGAGTTGAAATACTTTCCAAAATATCTTCCAGAAGTGACTCTAAATGATATTCTAAATGATTGCAGAAATTATTATCCAAAACACTTTGTGAGAAACCACTGGGTTGCAATTTTACTAAAAGATTCTTAATGATGTCATATTTACTGCTATTTGAAACAAGGTAACTGGAAAAGACTTTCATATACTCTAATACAACTGAAGCCTTTGGAAAATAGAAGAAACTTTTTTGCATTATTTTTAACGCAAGAAGTTAAACAGCAAAAAATCAAGTAATCAAAGTAAAAGTGGGGTACAGAGCTAAACAAAGAATACTCAATAGAGGAATATTGAATGTCAGAGAAAGACTTTAAAAAATGTTCAATGTCCTTAGTCATCAGGAAGATGCAAATCAAAATGACCCTAAGATTTCACCTTACATGCATCAGAATGGCTAAGATCCAAAACTCAAGTGACAACACATGCTGGAGAGGATGTGGAGAAAGAGGAACCCTCCTCCATTTATGGTGGGAATATATACTTGTACAATGACTTTGGAAATCAATCTGGTGCTTTCTCAGAAAATTAAGAATAGCGCTTCCTCAAGATCCAGCTATATACCATATACCGCTCCTAGGCATATATCCAAAATATACTCAAGTATCCAACAAGGACATTTGCTCAACCATGTTTGTAGCGCTTCTATTCATAATAGCAAGAAGCTAGAAACAACCTAGATGTCCCTCAACGAAGGAATGGATACAGAAATTGTGGTATATTTACATATTGGAATACTACTCAACTATTAAAAGCAAAGAAATCATGAAATTTGCAGGCAAATGCTGGGAACTAGAAAAGATCATCTTGAGTGAGGTATCCCAGAAGCAGAAAGACACACATGGTATATACTACTCATAAGTGGATATTAGCCATACAATATAGGATAAACATTCTAAAATCTATACTCCTAAAGAAACTAAACAAGGAAGACCCTAGAGAAGATGCCCAGTCCTCATTCAGAAGGACAAATGCAGTAGACATTGGAAAAAGGAAAAGACAGGCAATAGGACAGTGCCTACCACAGTCAGCCTCTGGAAAAACTCTATTGAACCAGGTATTGAAGCAGAGGCTGAGATAGAAAAACCTGGAGAGGACAGGAGCTCCAAAAGGAGACCAACAGAGACGTAAATAAACAAACAAATAAATAAATAAATAAATAAATAAATAAATATGAGTCTTGGGGGCCCTGCAGAGACTGATAACCCACCAAAGACAAAGCATGGAGAGGACTAAAACCCCTGCTCAGATGTAGGCCATAGACTCATTCTCCAAGTGGGGTCCCTAATAAGGGGAGCAGGGGCTTTCTCTGAAGTGAATTCAGTGACAGGCTCTTTGGTCACCTTCTCCCTGGGGGGTGCAGCCTTGCCAATCACAGAGGAAGAGAATGCAACCTGTCTGATGAGACTTGATACCCTAGGGTCAAATAAAAGAGGAGGGATACCTCAACTATTACTGGACTAGGGGAAGGGCATGGGGGAGGAAAGGAAGTGAGGGTGGGATTGGGAGGAGATGAGGCAGAGGACTCAGCAGAGATACAAATTGAATAAATTGTAATAAATAATAATAATAATAATAATAATAATAATAATAATAATAATAATAAGTTTAAATGCTAATGTTGAAAGCAGAAAGAGGATCAGGACCTAAAATGAAAGGTGAGCACCAATAGATGAATGGATTAAAAATATAGCTGTTATTGAATATCATTCATATCTTGTAACTTTAATAAGAGAAGTCATCTCTAAAGGTTTTGAGAAAATGGAAACCGTCAACTGTCTTAATTGTGGTAAGCAAGGTCATTACTAAAGGAATTGTGGGCAGAGACGAGCTGATTCCTAAAGAAAGACTGAGCCTTCTGGTATATGCACAATACGTGGCAAAATCAGGGATTAGGCCAGTCAATGCAGTTAACCAAGGGATAAAAAAAAAGGAAACACCTGTCAGGAAATGTTCCAGGGGGCCTCTAGAAGGCCCCAATATAAAAATCAAATCAACTGTATCTCAGGTCAACAGAGGAGAAACTTTTCCACAGAATGATTAAACAACACTGCTGTGAAAATTGACATTAAGAACCCAGATATCAAAGTTAGAGCAGCTCCAAAAGATAAAGCGAAATAAAATAAAATAAAATGAAAATCCAAAAGGGACCAAAGTATTTTTGGCAAGTTTCTATAGATGGTAGAAGCCAAAACTAAAGGTATTTATAAATAATATTAAAGGTATGGTAGATACAGAGTAGATATAACAATAATATCACCAAAATCTTGGCCTCCAGGCTAGCCTCTTCGGGAGGTAGATGTTCAATTTCTGGGGATTGGAACTTTATCCCAGATAAAAAAAATATAAAATGGCTTAAATGTACAGGTCCAGAAGGTCAGATAGAAAAATTAAAGTCATATGTGGCTGATATAGCCATGAATTTATGGAAAGAGCTCTATTGGAACCATTGAAAGTATAGATTAGCATTCATTCAACTTCATGGACAAGCCTGACAAAGCAGTTATTCCTGATGAAGATATTGAAAAAAAATGTTATCAATAACAATCACAGACTGATCAGGTTATTCATACATGAGACCCAACAGAAGTTGGCTCTTCAGTTTTATATGGGAGAGCTGACAGAACACTAAAGGCCCTCCCCGTAAGGTGGATGGCTAATATGCCTGTTTGGATAGAACAATGACTTATGACAGATAAAAATTACAGGCCTAGAACAGTTAGTCCAAGAGCAGCTGGAGGCTCAACATATAGGAGAGTGAACAAGTCCTTGGAATTTTCCTGTATTTGTCATTTTAAAAAAATCTGAAATATGAAGGATGTTGACAGATCTGAAAGCAATCAATAAAATCATTCAGGCAATAGGATCTTTACATCCTGGAATACCCTGTTGCACTCATTGTTACATAAGTCATGGTTTCGTTTAGTATTTTATTTAAAAGATTGTTTTTCAGGTATGTCAGAAATACTCCTGATAAGCTAGGGTCAGATGGAAGGGCAGGGGGACCTCCCCTATCAGTGGACTTGGAAAGGGGCAGTGAGGAGATGAGGGAGAGAGGGTGGGATTGGGAGGGACTTAGGGAGGAGGCTATGGCTAGGATACAAAGTAAATCACCTGTGATAATATAAAAAAAATATAAAAAATATAAAAAAGATTGTTTTGTTTTGTTTTGTTTTGTTTTTTTTACTATACCTTTACAAGAATAAGAAAAACATTTGCTTTCACTTTGCCCACATTTAACCACACCTTGTCAACTAAGCGATAGCATTGGAGAATCTTGCCACAAAGAATGATAAACAGTCCTACCTTATGCCAATATTTTGTACAACAGCCATTGGAAATAATTTGTAAGCAGCTTTCTCAATCTATAATTTATCATTATATGAATGATATTTTGCTGGCTGATTCAGATGTTTAATGAAGTGAATTGAATTTTGCTTTGCTAGGTATTACAAATTGCTCCTGAAAAAAATCATAAAGAGGAGATTCCTTAATTATCTAGGATATAAGATAGGCCTGCATTAAAAAAAGACTTCAAAAAGTAAAATTCAGAGCAACCAATAACAAACACTTAATAAATTTCAAAAATTCTTGTGGGATATTAATTGGTTAAGGCTCCAAATTGGAAAAAAAAAAAAAAAACTACTCCAGACCTAAGTAAATTATTTTTAACTTTACAAGGTGATAAGAACTGATATAGTCCAAGAAAATTATCAATTGAAGCTGTGGTAGAAAAGAAATTATGAGATGCACATGTGGATCATTTGGATCTAAAGTTAGACTGTATTTAACTCATCCCCTCACAGGAATTCTTATGGAGAGAGAAGATTATATCTTAGCACAAAGAGTAAAAGATTTTAAAGATCTACGTAGAAAAGGTTTCTTAATTTATTAAAGGAAAAATGAGATTTTGTCAATTGCAGAAATAGACCCAGCAGAAATTGTGGTTCCTTGGCTAAAACTACCTCATTATGGGGGAAAAAATGAATACTGGCAAAGAGCTTGCAGTAATTTTAGGGGAGAAATTAGCAAGAAATACCCCCAAAGCAAAAGATTTTAGTTTCTATAAAGAACTAATTGGATTCTCCCTCATATAGTGAAAGGGATACCAATTTCTGGAGTCCTAACATTCTATACTGAATAAATAAATCAGAAAAGGCTGAACGTATTCTGAATGATTCAGAATTAACTTCATTATTTACTCAACTACAACAGTAATCAAAAAAAAAAAAAAAAAAAAAAAAAAAACAACCAAAAACATCCATTGTGTATAATACACATCAGATACTATATGGCGCTTCCAGGAACTCTAGCACAAGGTAATGATAAAATTGATCGGCTGTTAGTAGGAAATGTGCTAAAACACTCAGAATTTCATAAGTAACATCATATTAATGGCAAAGGTTTGAAAAATAATTTGCTATCAATTGGCTACAAGCCAGGGAAATTATATGGAAATGCCTTACTTGTTCGTTGCATTTCCAAACTCCATTACCTGCAAGAAGTAACCGAAAACCCACCCAAAGAAATGAAATTTGGCAAATGAGTGTGTTGTAGAGTTTGGAAAAACAAAGTATCTGTACCATACTATAGACACTTCATCAGGATTTCAATGGGCAACTGCTTTAAATTCTGAAAAAGGTGATTCTGAAATTACACATTTACAAGAAGTTATGTAGATTATGTGAATACCTGTAAAAATTAAGACTGACAATCCTCGCACATGTCTCTAGTAAAATGTAACAATATCTGCACATTAAAATATAAAGCCTGTTAAAGGTTTACCACATAATCCTACAGAACAAACAGTTGTAAGATCTAATTGGGGATTCGATTCGGCAAGATGGTGGCGCCAGGATGACTCTTGTTCTGATCAGCAGCACAGCAGGATCAGCACAGTGACCAGCAGTCAGAACTCGCAGCCTTAAAACACAAGTGATTGTGTTTCCCAGGTGAGAGGCCACCAGTGGGGGATTCAATCAGCTCCAACTCACCCAGCTAAACCTCTGAAGCAATCCCGGTTCCACCAGGCGCTTAGTCACCAGCCCAGAGCCACACCCCTGCGTGCTCTGATCACTGTCCCAGACTGTACTGTGGGCCCCACAAATCAGAGAATGGGATTTCCAGTCGAGAGATAACCCCACGGTGCAGGAAACGATTGGGACCGACCTTAGGTCACCCAGACATCCCCTGGAAAAGACTTTGGGTTCTACGGGCGCCACAGGAGCCAGTCCAGAGCCAGAGCCGGGGATCCAGGCACTGGCACAGAGTCCTGCCTGTGTGCCTGACCCACTGCCCCAGATAGAATTGTGGGCCCCAGGGCACCAGAGACTGAGTTTCGCTGTGGGCTGCAAACCCACAGGGAGGGGAACAGCTGGACTGATCTCAGAGCACTCAGCCAATACCACCACCATGAAAAGGTCTCGGGAAAAATTACCGAATTTTGGCAGATGCCCAGGCACCCAATCCCCAAAAAGGCAGAAAGGCAGAGCTATGCATCTGTGCCTGCAGGTTCTACTTGCCATCACAGACAGAAGGGCTGTCCCCAAAGCAAAGACTGGGTGTCCCTGTCAGGAAGAAATCCCACAGTGGGGGGATCATCAGGTCCAACACTCAGGACACCCAGCTCCAAAAGACTTTCTGGATTCATGCAGATTCTAGGCTCTAGCCTTCTATTGCAGGCAGGAGCTCCTTGCTCACCAGCCAATATTAAGTACCTCTAGGGCACTGGGGCACACAGCTGCATCCTTAGACCTACCTACAAAAGCCAGAGCACCATTACAGCAGCCCTCAGATACTGCTCCAAGGTTCAACCAGTTATCTGTAGCTAAACTAACAAAACTGTGGGAATCTGTGGTTCTTCAAGAGGGTTGCACCCAACAATTACACCTTAAGAGCAACAGCTCCTGCTCACTAAATTCAGAGCAAGAAACCCAGGAGCAGGGCAGCCATCACCAGGACCTCTCCTGATGAGAGGAGAGCCTTTCTGCACACAATGATTACCACACAGGTCCCTACGCCTGAAGTGAACTGTGACAATTCCTGAGAAGAACCAACATTCAGGTGACCATACCCAAAAAGCAGAGGAGAACTTCAGAACACTTCCAGGTGGATTCTCCCCACCCCAGGACCCAGCAGGCAGCAAAAATTAACAGACAACACCTGAGACAGAGAGATGGGTAGAGGCCAGCAAAAAAGCACAACCAGCAAAAGACAAAGCAATATGGCATCCCCAGAACCATGTTATCCAGGGGCAAGTAGCCCTGGACAACCTAACATAAGTAAAATTCAAAATGACCTTTAGTCTATGCTTATGAAGAGGTTAATGGGTGAAGCAAAAAGAATGCATAAAGAATTAGGGGAAGATATCATAAAATAGATTATGGCCATCCATAAAGAAATATACAAAGATGCAGGCAAACATTTTGTGGCTTTCAGAGAGGAACTGATTAAATCACTGAAAGAAATAAAAGAAACAGAGGAATGTTCAAAGAAACAGGTGAAGGAATTGAAGGAAAACAGTAAAATATAGTCAAACAGGTGAAGGAAATCAACAAAACGGTTCAAGATCTGAAAGTAGAATTGGAAAAATTCAAGAAAACACAGAGGAAATCACGGAGAGGGAGGACCTAGGGAAAGAAAAAAAAAAACAGGAACTACAGAGGTAAGCATAACCAACAGACTACAAGAGATAGAAGAAGGAATCTCAGGTGGGGAAGATACAATGGAAGAAATTGATGTATCCATCAAAAAAATAATAATAAATCTAAAAAAATTCCTGACACAAACCATCCAAGAAATCCAAGACAACATAAAAAGACAAAACCTAAGAATAATAGGAATAGAGGAAAAAGAAGATTCCTTCCTCCAAGGCCCAGAAAATATTTTCAACAAAATTATTGAAGAAAATTTCCCCAACTTAAAGGGGAGGCCTATAAGAATACAAGAGGCCTACAGAACACCTAATAAATTAGACCAGAAAAGGAAATCCTCCCACCAAATAATAATCAAAACAGTAAGTATACAAAACAAAGAAAAAATACTGAAAACTGCAAAGGAAAAGGGCCAAATAACATATAATGGCAAACCCATCAGAATCACACCTGAATTCTCAACAGAAACTATGAAAGCCAGAAGAGCCTAGACTGATATCATGCAGACCCTAAGAGAACACAGATGTCAGCCTGGGCTACTGTACCCAGCAAAACTCTCAGTCCTCATGGATGGAGAAAACAAGATATTCAATGACAAAAACAAACTCCAACAATACATATACACAAATCCATCGTTACAGAAGATACTAGAAGGGAAAAAATATAACCCAAGAAAACTATCTACTTTCAAGAAAACATAGGAAATAAATAACCTCACTACAGCAAAACAAAAAGTAGCCAAACACACAAACACACTACCATAGCCAACATCAATATCAAAAGATCTAACAGCCACTGGTCCTTAATCTCCCTCAAAATCAATGGACTCAATTCTCCAATAAAAAGACACACACTAACCGAATGGATGCATAAACAAGACCCAACAATCTGTTGCATACAAAAAAAACAAAAACAAAAAAATACAAACACCTAAATCACAATGATAGACATTACCTGAGAATAAAGGGCTGGAAGGCAGTTTTCCAAGCATATGGACCCAAGAATCAAGCAGGAGTAGCCATTGTAATATCTGATAAAATAGATCTTCAACCAAAATTAATCAAAAGAAACAGAGAAGGACACTTCATACTCAAGGGAAAAATCCACCAGGAAGACATCACCTGAACATCTGTGCCCCAAATGCAAGGGCACCTACATTTATAAAAAAAAATTTAATAAAACTTAAACCACCCATAAATCCCCACACATTAATAGTGGGAGACTTCAACACCCCACTTTCAAAAAAGTACAGATCAACAAAACAGAAATTAAACAAAGAAACAATAACTCTGACAGAGGTCATGAATCAAATGGACCTCACAGACATCTACAGAACCTTTCACCCAAACACAAAAGAATTTACCTTCTTCTCAGCACCTCATGGAACCTTCTCCAAAATAGACCATATACATGGTGACAAAGCAAGCCTCAACAGATACAAGAAGATTGACATAATCCCTTGTATCCTACTGATCACCATGGACTAAAACTGGACCTCAATGACAAAAATAGCAAAAGGCCTACACACACATGGAAACTGAACAACTTGCTACTAAATGACAGCTGGATCAGAGAAGAAATATACAAATTAAAGACTTCATAGAATTTAATGAAAATGAAGGCACAACATACCCAAACTTGTGGGACACAATGAAAGCAGTGCTAAGAGGAAAGTTCATAGCACTAATTGCATTCAAGAAGAAATTCGAGACAGCTCATTCAAGCAACTTAATGGCTCACTCAAAAGCCCTACAAAAAAAAAAAAAAAAAAAAAAAAAAAGAAGCAGACACACCAAAGAGTAGAAGGCTGGAAATAAACAAACTCAGGCCTGAAGTCAATCATTTAGAAACAAGTAAAACAATTCAAAGAATCAATGAAACCCAGAGCTGGTTCTTTGAGAAAATCAACAAGATAGACAAACCCTTAGCCAAACTAACTAAAAGGCAGAGAGAAACTATCTAAATCAACAAAATCAGAAACGAAAAGGGGACATAAACACAGACACTGAAGAAATCCAAACAATAATTACGTCTTACTTCCAAAGTTTATATGCCACAAAATTTGAAAATCTAAATGAAATGGACAATTTTCTTGACCAATTCCACATGCCAAAGCTTAATCAAGACCAGGTAAACCAAGTAAATAGTCTGATATCCCCTAAGGAAATAGAAGCTGTCATCAAAACTCTACCATAAAAAAATGCCCAGGGCCAGATGGTTTTAGCATATAATTCTACCAGACCTTCAAAGAAGACATAACACCAATACTCTTCAAACTATTCCACAAAATAGAAACAGAAGGAAAACGCCTAAAGTCATTTTATGAAGCCACAGTCACCTTGGTACCTAAACCACACAAAGACCCAACAAAGAAAGAGAATTTCAGGCCAATCTCCCTCAAGAACATCGATGCAAAAATCCGTGCAAACGGAATCTAAGAACACATCAAAGATATCATCCACTACAGCCAAGCAGGCTTCATCCCTGTCATGCAGGAGTGGTTCATTATAGGGAAATCCATCAGTGATCCCCCACATAAACATGCTGAAGGAGAAAAACCACATGATCATCTCCTTAGATGCTGAAAAAGCATTTGACAAAATCCAACATCCATTCATGTTTAAAGTCTTGGAGAGATCAGGGATACAAGGCACATACCTGAACATAGTAAAGGCAATATACAGCAAACCTATAGCCAATATCAAACTAAATAGAGAGAAACTTAAATCATTCCCACTGAAATCAGGGAAAAGGCAAGGCTTCCTACTCTCTCCATATCTCTTCAACATTGTTCTGGAAGTCCTTGCTACAGCAATAAGACAGTTGAAGGAGATCAAGGGGATACAAATTGGAAAGAAAGAAGTCAAAGTATCACTATTTGCAGATGATATGATAGTATACCTGAGTGACCCCGAAAATTCTACCAGGGAACTCCTACAGCTTATAAATACCTTCAGCAAGGTGCCTGGAAACAATATTAAGTGAAAAAAAATCAGGTGCCCTCCTGTATACAAAACAACAAAAGAGCTGAGAAAGAAATTAGGGAAAAAAACACCCTTCACAATAGCCACAAAGGACATAAAGTACCTTGGTATGAACCTAACCAAGTCAAAGAATTGTATGAAAAAAATTTCCAGTCTGAAGAAAGAATTAGAAGAAGATAGCAGAAGATGGAAAGATCTCCCATGCTCATGGCTTGGCAGGATTACTATAGTAAAAATGGCCATATTCCCAAAAGCAATCTACAGATTCAATGCAGTTCCCATCAGATTACCAAAACAATTCTTTACAGACCTGGAAAGAAAAAATTCTCACCTTCATATGGAACAACAAGAATCCCAGATTGCTAAAGCAATTCTCTACAGTAAAAGATCTTCTAGAGTTATCTCCATCCCTGATCTCAAGCTGTACTGTAGAGCAACAATACTAAAAACTGCATGGTACTGGCATAGAAAGAGAATGGTGGATCAATGGAATCAGATAGAAGACCCTAACATAAATCCACACACTAATGGACACCTGATTTTTTGACAAAGATGCCAAAACCATTCAATGGAAAAAAGACAGCATCTTCAACAAATGCTTCTGGTCTAACTGGATGTCTACATGTAGAAAATGAAAATAGATCCATACTTTTCACCCTGCACAAAACTAAAGTCCAAGTGAATCAAAGACCTTAAAATAAAAGCAGACACACTAAACCACTTAGAAGAAAAAGTGGGGAAGAGCCTAGAACTCATTGTCTTAGGAGACAACTTCTAACCGATTTAGAGTATCTAATTGTACTTTTAAAGAAATGCTTAATAAACAGAAATGGGTAACAAGGCCCATAACAGAGATAGGTTGTACAATGCTGTATTAATGTGAATTTTGAAATACTAATGAGAAAAAAAAAAAACAGCTGCTGAAAAACTTGGATTATTAAAAAAGATAAATAAAATAAAATAAAATAAAATAAAATAAAATAAAATAAAATAAAATAAAATAAAATAAAATAAAATAAAATAAAATAAAAAACTGGTGAACTAAACCAGACTTTTTATTTTAAGGTTGTCTTAACTTCAGAAGAAAAGGCAGGAAATATGTTGTTTGGGGGAAGAGGTTTTGTGTTTGTTTCAATTAGAGAAGAAAACCTATGGATTCCTTGAAATTTAATAACAATTAGGTTTGAGCAGGGAAGACCTCCTAAAAATCTTGACTGCAGACATGAAGGAGGAAAACAACAAGAACAACAAAACAGGTAAAATGAATGTTGATCCCTGTAAAAAGAAACAGCTCTGAGACTGGCTTGGACATGAAACTGTCTCTGCATATCCAGTAACTCTTGTTGGCTCCAAAGCCCTCTGGACATATCATGTAATCCTTTCATATGGCATGGATGGAGATTTATATTATACTGTTCAAATAGACAGAAAGCTTACTGCATTCACCTGCTCAAACAAAGAACTGAGGGCCATTTGAGGGGTCATATAGTAACTTAATGCAGTAGAAGCTTACATTTATCACATTTATCTAAATGAAATTGCCAAATTATGGGGGAAACAAAGCCCCAGCTCTTCATCTCTCTTTTGTTCCCTAATGAAGCTCAAGTCATGGGAATGATTTACCTCTAAATGAGTTGTTGGCCAAAGTGACTTCATGGGAATGTCCAAGCTCCCAGGCTGTTGCTAACTCTATAAGTTGCCTTCTAAAAACTAGCAGAAAGTTCCTTTTCTTGAAAAAAAAAAAAAACACTATATAACCCAGGGAACAGCTGGGTCCTATCTAGAGACATCACCCCTACTGTTTAGGCTCTTCATACTATACGGTCCTCTGCATACTAACAAATGTTTACTGTAATCAACAACCCAGCTAAAAACCCTTAGGTATACAATGCTACCCTGTTCACAGGATATGCTAATGGAATGGTGGCAAAAATTAGTGGGAGTAACCAAGTAATATCTAGTTTGATGTACGGTCCATTTCATGAGATGAAACCTATATTCAAAACTGCTTGAGTGACAAAAAACCTGAGAATAGATAACTGAGGGACCTAGGGATAAATAGTAAATACTATTGTCTACAAAAGGAACATAGCAATAACATAGCAATAAATAACTTCTATTGAGAGTCTTCTAAATTCTTAGATCAGAGTCTTGCTTAGCTATCCCCAGGGAAGCTTCATTCTGCAGCAGCTGGAAACAAATGCAGATATACACAGCTGGAAAATTATCAGAGAATGAGAGACCTTGGAAAACCCAGCTCTACATAGAATATCTTTATAAAATTGTTCCCCTCAGAACTCAGGGAACTCTGTGGAAGAAGAGGCAGAAAAGCAGTAAGAGCCATAGGGTTAAAACAAACAGAAAGAAAAGATGTCAGGAGGAGCAGAAACTAGAGACCCACTCATTCTCATTCATACACTCAGGAATCCATAAAACACTAAACTTAGACTATATATATATATATATATATATATATATATATATATATATATA
>NW_026596057.1:22686926-22714674 GCF_907164565.1 Psammomys obesus | reverse complement strand
TATATATATATATATATATATATATATATATATATATATATATACCATTCTCATATATATATGAGGATGGTACAAAATTATGAGACATGGAATGTTCAAAAATAACTTCAGTTTAATTTTCAGTTGGCCTTCTGCTTCTGGGCATGAAGTCTACTCTTAGGAGTCCTTTGTCTCTCCTTTGAAATAAACTAATTTCCAAATGGGTATCAATTGGAGATTTCTACTGGGTTAGGGGAGAAGGGAGTATGTGTCCACTTTTCTTGCAGCTTTAGGACTTTTGCAGATCTGTGCAGGGCCTAGGGATGCTTCTTTAGTCTCTGTGAGTTTATATGTGAATATATATTTTTGATTTGAAGGGCCTTGCTCTCTTGATGCTCTTCCTCCCTTCTGGCTGTTAATACGTTTTTTGTTTACTCTTTTGTGGGCTTTCCTGACCCCTGTGGGAAAGGATTTAATGGATACTTTCCATATTAGAATGAGTGTTTTGAGATCTCTTACTGTATAGTGTCTGTTTGTGGGTCTCTCTGATGCATGATCAGTCTTCTCTGATGAAGGCTGAGCAAGGCACTGATCCCTGAATGAACCCTATATTTTCTAATTTCCAGGATTAGGACTAGTTAGTATTTCTATGTGAAAAAACTATTTTAAGTCAATTTATTTTAGTGCAATAAGGAGTATAAGGGTTTGATTTTTTTAATGTCTTCTAAATCACTTTTCAAAAGTACAATTTCAAAGAAGACATAACTATAAAAAGAATTCAATAATGAAAGCAATCTAAGTCATACATGGTGGTTCATGCTTATAGTCTCAGGATGCTGAGGCAAGAAAAATACAAGATCAGTTAATAGAAATACATTGTTTTATGTTTTATAAGGAGCTAAAAAGTACAAAGGGCAAAATGATGAAATTTTAAGAGGCTAGAAATGCTAATTTTTGACTTGGTAACTGTACATCAAATAATTAACAAAATCATTTCACTAGTTTCTATAAATATTTAAAATTATATCAATAAAAAATTAAGACAGATACACACATAAAAGTATAAATAAAATAAATCTAATCATATAATATAGCACAGTATATAAAATTGTATAGTACAGACAAATTTATGATATTCATATATAAAGATTATTTCAGTGTTATAGCAAAGAAAAAATATCAACTGAAAAGTAAGATGATAAATCCTCACTTAGAAAGACAAATGGGATGGACATTGGAAGTAGAAGAAAACAAGTAACAGGACAGCAGCCTACCACAGAATGCCTCTGAAAGACTCTACCCAGCAGTGTATCAAAACAGATGCTGAGACTCATAACCAAACCTTGGGCTGAGTGCAGAGAATCATATGAAAGAAGGGGGTGTTAGCGTGACCTAGAGAGGACAGGAGCTCCATAAGGACCAAATATATCTGAGCACAGGGGTCTTTTATGAGACTGTTTGTCCAACCAAGGACCATGTATGGATACAACCTAGAACTCCTGCTCAGATGTAGCCCATGGTAGCTCATTATCCAAGTGGGTGTCCTAGTAGGGGAACAGAGACTATTTCTGACATGAACTCAATGGCTGGCTCTGTGACCTCCTCCCTCCCGAGGGAGGAGCAGCCCTGCCAGACCACTGAGGAGGATATTGCAGCCAGTCCTGAAGATGATAAGCTAGGGTCAGATGGAAGGGGAGGAGGACCTCCCTGTTAGTGGACATGGAAAGGGGAAGGGAGGAGATGAGGGAGGGAGGGTGGAGTTGAGAGGGAATGAGAGAGTGGGGCACAGTTGGGATACAAAGTTAATAAACTGTAACTAATATTTATAAAATAAAAATTTAATTAAAATGTAAGATAAGAAAGTTTCCAAAATACTTCTCTTTTTTATAGGTAGTATTATTTTATATTTCATTTCTTGTTATTGTTGGAGAAGGCCTCTGTGCCATAACATGTATGCAGAGTTTGGGTGAAATTTTGGGGAAGTTCATACCCTCCTTCCAATTTTATATAGGTTCTAAAGTTTGAACTTGTCATAATTGAATGGCAAGAGCTTTCTCCACAGAGCCATCTCACTGCCCCTAAATGTCATTACTGTAAAATAATTTTACAAATTCTTAAACAAATATTAGTAACATCACTATTCCCTAACATAATATTCCATATTATCTGATTCTGAATTCTATCTTTGATATCTCACTCCTGCTCCTTCAAATTCCACTCAAGAGTTATAGCTAAGCCTTTGGTGGTGTTCCTTTCAATTATCACTTGATTAACCCCCAAAGACACTACTCCATTCCAGATGCTACTTTCTCTCATACAGAATCTGTTAATAATTTCAGCAAAGGTCAATTCCATAGTGATTAGCAATATGGTGTCAGAATTTCTTCCTGTGCATAAAAAAAAAAAAAAAAATGATACCAAGAGAGGATCAAGGGTTTTAACTCTAACTACAAAACCACTCCCTTCTCTCCTGATGCATAGCAACAGTAACATGGAAAACCAGATAAAAGCAGGAAATCAAGCCACTACTGAATTGGAAACCCTATCCCATTGTCTGGCTTTCACACTCCTGAAAGGTGCTATGCCTGTTAATGGAAGACCAAAGTAGTGACCTTTCTTATCCTACCGTGAACCTTGTAAGCCATAGTAATGACTGGTGTGGCAAGACAGGCTTACTGGGACAATAGTAGAAAGAACCTCTTGGGACTCACCAACCATTTCCTTATTAGCTTTAAGTACTGTTCCACAAGTCAAAACACATACAAAGTACCATTTTCCCCCCCTGGATTTTAGTTACCTTATGTTATATACTTGTATCTGAAGATTTGCTACTAGGAATCTTAGATGAGGGAGAACATGAGGTGTTTCTCTAGGTTACCTTGTTTAATATGATCCTTTCTAACTCCATCCATTTACATACTAAGTTCATCCTTTCATTTTATCGTTACTGCTAATAATAACTCATGGTATACATGTAACATATTTTCATTTTTCATTGTTTAATTAAAGAGAATTAGATTTTTTCCATTTGTTAGATATTGTGAATGGAACAAAATCCAATATAGTTCAGCAAGAAACTGTTAAAGTAAGATATTGAACCTTTTCGATATGAGGCAATGAGGGGTAAATTTTTGTCATATGGTACATTCATTTTAGGTCTTCGAAGGTTCACCACACTGAATTCCAGAGCAGCTGGACCAGTTTGTAATCTGACCAACAATGAATGAGTAGTCTTTTTTTTTTTTTTTTTTGACAATTGTTACTGTCCTTTGCTGTTTTTATGAGGTAAAAAAAAAAGTAAGCCCTTGCTGCGAACACTATGTACTGCAGAAAGGAGACCTAAAAGTTAGTCTGGAGACTGGTACCAGAAGGTGCCATTCAAGTTTCCAAAGGAAGGGCGCAACCAAAAGTTCTGTCAAGCTATGACACTTATGAAAAACAGTATCTGTGGTCAGAAAATCCTAAGGATGCAACAGCAGTAAGCATAACTTGATCGCAATCAAAAGTCCTCTAGTTAGACTTAATATACTTTCAACAAGAGGAACACATAGTGAAGTTATGGATTTTGGAGGAGCATCAACAAGCACAAACAGCGTATAATTTCTAAGGACATTCTAAATATTCAGCTTTATACCACAAACAAGTGTAATTCTCACCCCACATTAGAGCAACTTTTCTTTGCAACAGAAGACCATTACAAAAACTACAAACAATCAAAATACAAAAGTGTAAAGCCCAGTCCCTACAGGTACATCTAAAAAGCAGATTTCACACCTAGATTCAGGATACCATTCTAAAATAGGAAGCAGAGTTTTTAAAACCCAGATGATAAGGCAGTTTGCTCCAAGATTGTGTCTCTAAAAAATATCAGAAACTAAAATCTAAATATCACAGTAATGCCTACCTAAACAAGACCTGAACAAAAAAAGAACAATATACATACTAATGTGGACTGGAAAACCTAAGACTTCAACAGTAAGCAAAGAATGACAAGAAACTTAGGAATGCTGACACTGAGGAAAATAGTCTTCAGCAGAGAATTACTTACAAAATGCTGATTCTGCTTCTGGGATACCTCACTCAGGATGATCTTTTCTAGATCCCACCATTTGCCTGCAAATTTCATGATTTCCTTTTTTTTTTTTTTTAATTGCTGAGTAGTATTCCATTCTGTAAATGGATACACAATTTCTGTATCCATTCCTCTATTGAGGGACATATGAGTTGTTTCCAGGTTCTGGCTATTACAAATAAAGCTACTACAAACATGGAAGAGCAATGTCCTTGTTGTGTACTTGAGCATTGTTTGTATATATGCCTAGGAGTGGTATAGCTGAATCTTGAGGAAGCTGTATTCCTAATTGTCTGAGAAAGCTCCAGATTAGTTTCCAAAGTGTTTGTACAAGTTTGCATTCCCACCAACAATGGAGGAGGGTTTTCCTTTCTCCACAACATTTCCAGCATGTGTTGTCCTTGAGTTTTTGATCTTGGCCATTCTGATGGGTGTAAGGTGAAATCTCAGGGTTGTTTTGATTTTCATCTATCTGATGGCTAAGGATGTTGAGCACCTCTTTAAGTGTTTCTCTGCTATTCTATATTCTTTTGATTCGTTTAGAGAATTCTTTTGTTTAGCTCCATACTCAATTTTTAATTGGATTGCTTGATTTATTGCTTTTTAACTTCTTCAGTTCCTTATGTATTCTGGATATCAGCCCTCTGTCTCACTTATTAGTGGGTTCTAGAAGTATAAGATAGGATAAATATATTAAAATCTGTACACCTAAAGAAGAAAAACAAGAAAGAGGACCTGAGGTAACATGATCAATCCTCACTTAGAAAGACAAATGGAATGGACATTGGAAGTAGGAGAAAATAAGTAACAGGACAGGAGGCTACCACAGAGGGCCTCTGAAAGACTCTACAGCGCAGTGTATCAAAGCAGATGCTGAGACTCATAACCAAACCTTCAACAAAGTGCAGGGAATCATATGAAAGTAGGGGGAGCTAGTTTGACCTAGAGAGGACATGAGCTCCACTAGGACCAAATATATCAGAACACAGGGGTCTTTTATGAGATTGTTTGTCCAACCAAGGACCGTGTGTGGATATAATCTAGAACCCCTGCTCAGATGTAGCCCATGATAGCTCAGTATCCAAGTGGGTGTCCTAATAAGGGGAACAGGGACCATTTGTGACATGAACTCAATGGCTGGCTATTTGACCTCCTCTTCTCTCCCCTCCCCCCGAGGGAGGAGCAGCCTTGCTAGGCCACAGAGAAGGACATTGCAGCCAGTCCTGAAGATACCTGATAAGCTAGGGTCAGATGGAAGGGCAGGAGGAACTCCCCTATCAGTGGACTTGGAAAGGTGCAGGAAGGAGATGATGGAGGGAGGGTAGGATTGGGAGGGAATGAAGGAGGGGGTTATGGCTGGGATACAAAGTAAATAACCTGTGATTAATATTAAAAAATAAAACTTATAAAAAAGTAAGGAAATACTCTCAAAAAATGCTTATTCAACACCAAATTGTCAGCCCTGAAATCATAAAAATATGTGTATCTGTATTTATGTATGCATGCATACATGTATATGTATGTATGTATATATGTATGCATATCATTCCCAAAATGAGGCCATGAACTTGAAAGAAAGCAAACAAAGAGGAAGGTATGTGGAGGATTTGTGGGGAATAAAGAGTAATCCCTTACTCTTTATTCCCCACAAATCCTCCACATATATGTGTGTGTGTGTGTGTGTGTGTGTGTGTGTGTGTGTGTGTGTGTGTTCAGAAATAACTTATAGTTTAGAAAATGAGTTATTGAATAGCATAAAACAATTAGTAATGATGGACATAAGAAAATAAGAAAAGGATCTGATGAAAGGCCAAATTGAATAGTATTTCAGAGAGAAGGTTTCTAATTAATACTCAGGAAGACAAAAATGCTTATAAGCATCAGGATGTAACTGCATCCAGAAGGGATTAAACACTGTTTTTCATTTTGACATTTTACAGCATGGTATCATTGTTATTATTTGTTTTATATCTCATTCTTGGAGCATCTGAGAGTATGTTTGACAATCACACTACAAATATCTCTTATACTTTGCAATTGGGTGGAATGTATTTTTTATAATGTGTCCTTATGATTCTCAGAATTTCCTCATTATCTATTGGTATGGCTACTTTTTGTTACTTATTTTATTAAGTTAGACACTTTCTCTGTTCCTTTTAGTTAATTTACATAAGGGCTTGTCTATCAAGTTGATTTTCTCAGAGAACATAGTCTTTGTTTCATTGATTCTTTTTATTGTTCTCTTTATTTCTATTTTACTGACTTCAGTCTTCAATCTGATTATTTCTTGCCATCTATTTCTCTTGGGTATGATTACTTCATTTTGTTCTAGAAGTTCCAGGTATATTGTGAAGTTACTAGTGTGTGTTATTTCCAGATTATTTTTTTCTTTATTTATTTCTGCAGACACTTAGAACAAGAACTAGCCTCTTGAACCACTTTCATTGCCTCTAATAAGTTTAGGTATGTTGTGTATTCAATTTCATTTAATTTTAGAAAGTCGTTAATTTCTTTCTTTATGTCTGTCTTAACCAGTTTTCCTTTTTTTAAATTTTTTATTAATTACACTTTATTCATTTTGTATCCCCCCATAATCCCCTCCCTCCTCCCCTCCCGATCCCACCCTCCCTCCCCTTTCTGCATGTATGCCACTCCCCAAGTCCACTGATAGGGGAGGTTCTCCTCTCCTTTCTGACCTTAGTCTATCAGTTCTCATCAAAAGTGGCTGCATTGTCCTCTACCGTGGCCTGGTAAGGCTGCTCCCCCCTCAGGGGGAGGTGATCAAAGAGCAGGCCAATCAGATTATGTCAGAGGCAGTCCCTCTTCCCATTTCTATGTAACCCACTTGGACACTGAACTGACATGGGCTACACCTGTGCAGGGGTTCCAGGTCATCTCTACGAATAGTCCTTGGTTGGAGTATGGGTCTCTGGGAAGTTCCCTGTGTTCAAATTATCTTGTTCTGTTGCTCTCCTTGTGGAGTTCCCGTCCCCTCCAGCTCTTACTATTTCCCACTTCTTATATAAAATTCCAATCACTTTGCCCATCAGTTGGCCATCAGGCTCAGCATCTGCTTTGACAGTCTATACTGCAGAGGCTTTCAGAGGCCCTCTGTGGCAGGTTCCAAGGTTGTTTCCTGTTTTCTTTTTCTTCTGATATCCATCCTCTTTGCCTTTAAGGATGAGGATTGAATATTTTAGTTAGGGTCTTCTCTTTTGCTTAGTTTGTTTAGATGTACAGATTTTAGTGGGTTTATTCTATGTTGCATGTTTATATGAGTGAGTATATACCATGTGTGACTTTTTGCTTCTGGGACAACTCACTCAGGATGATCTTTTGCAGGTCCCACCGTTTACCTGCAAATTTCATGATTTCTTTATTTTTCATTGTTGAATAATACTCCATTGTGAAGATGTACCACAGTTTCTGCATCCATTCTTCAGTTGAGGGGGATCTGGGTTGTTTCCAGCTTCTGGCTATTACAAATAAAGCTGCTAAAAACATGGTTGAGCAAATGTCCTTTTTGTGTACTTGAGCCTCTTTTGGATATATGCCTAGGAGTGGTATGGGTGGATCTTCAGGAAGCGCTATTGCTAGCTGTCTGACAAAGTGCCAGATTGATTTCCAGAGTAGTTGTACAAGTTTACATTCCCACAAGCAGTGGGGAAGGGTTCCCCTTTCTCAACAACCTCTCCAGCATGTGTTGTCACTTGAGTGTTTGATCTTGGCCATTCTGATGGGTGTAAGGTGAAATCTCAGGATTGTTTTGATTTTCATTTCCCTAATGGCTAATGAAGTTGAGCATTTCTTTAAATGCTTCTCTGTCATTCGATATTCCTCTACAGAGAATTCTCTCTTTAGCTCTGTTCCCCATTTTTTAAGTGGATTACTTGGTTTGCTGCATTTCAGCTTCTTTAGTTCTTTATATATACTGGATATGAGTCCCCTGTCAGATAAAGGGTTGGTGATGATTCTTTTCCAATCTGTAGGCAGTCACTTTGTTTTGATGACGATGTCCTTTGCTTTACAGAAGCTTTTCAATTTCATGAGGTCCCATTTATTGATTGTTGCTCTTAGAGCCTGTGCTGTTGGTGTTCTGTTCAGGAAGATTTCTCCTGTACCAATGAATTCTAGGGTAGTCCCCTTTTCTTCTAGCCGATTTAATGTGTCTGGTTTTATGTTGAGGTCTTTGATCCACTTGGACTTCAGTTTTGTGCAGGGTGATAAGTATGGATCAATTTTCATTTTTCTACATGTAGACATCCATTTGGACCAGCACCATTTGTTGAAGATGCTATCTTTTTTCCATTGTATGGTTTTGGCATCTTTGTCAAAGATCAGGTGTCCATAGACGTGTGGGTTTATTTCTGGGTCTTCTGTTCGATTCCATTGATCCACCATTCTGTTTCTATGCCAGTACCATGCAGTTTTTATAACTGTTGCTCTATAGTACAGCTTGAGATCAGGGATGGAGATACCTCCAGAAGATCTTTTATTGTAGAGGATTGTTTTAGCAATTCTCGGTTTCTTGTTATTCCATACGAAGTTGAGAATTTTACTTTCCAGGTCTATAAAGAATTGTGTTGGCAATTTGATGGGAATTGCATTAAATCTGTAGATTGCTTTTGGTAAGATGGCCATTTTTACTATGTTAATCTTGCCAAGCCATGAGCATGGGAATTCTTTCCATCTTTTCCTAACTTCCTCTAATTGTTTCTTCAGAGACTTGAAAATTTTTTTCATACAAGTCTTTGACTTGCTTGGTTAGGGTTACACCAAGGTACCTTATGTCATTTGTGGCTATTGTGAATGATGTTGTTTCTCTAATTTCTTTCTCAGCCCTTTTGTCTTTTGTATACAGGAGTGCTACTGATTTTTTTGAGTTAATTTTGTATCCGGCCACTTTGCTGAAGGTGTTTATCAGCTGTAGGAGTTCCCTGGTAGAGTTTTTGGGGTCACTCATGTATACTGTCATATCATCTGCAAATAGTGATAATTTGACTTCTTCCTTTCCCATCTGTATACCCTTGATCTCCTTCAACTGTCTTATTGCTCTAGTGAGGACTTGCAGCACTATGTTGAAGAGATATGGAGAGAGTGGGCAGCCTTGTCTTGTCCCTGATTTCAGTGGGATTGCATTAAGTTTCTCTCCGTTCAGTTTGATGTTGGCTATAGGCTTGCTGTATATCGCCTTTACTATGTTTAGATATGTCCCTTGTATCCCTGATCTCTCCAGTACTTTAAACATGAATGGATGTTGGATTTTGTCAAATGCTTTTTCAGTATCTAGGGAGATTATCATGTGTGTTTTTTTTTCTTTCAGTTTGTTAATATGGTGGATCACATTGAAGGATTTCCATATATTGAACCACCCCTGCATACCTGGGATGAAGCCTACTTGGTCATAGTGGATAATATCTTTGATGTGTTCTTGGATTCGGTTTGCAAGTATTTTGTTAAGTATTTTTGCATCAATGTTCATAAGGGAGATTGGCCTGAAATTCTCTTTCTTTGTTGAGTCTTTCTGAGGTTTAGGTACCAAGGTGACTGTGGTTTCAGAAAATGAGTTTGGTAGTGTTCCTTCTGTTTCTATTTTGTGGAATAGTTTGAAGAGAATTGGTGTTAGCTCTTCTTTGAAGTTCTGGTAGAATTCTGCACTGAAGCCATCTGGTCCTGGGCTTTTTTTGGATGGGAGACTTTTGATGACTGCTTCTATTTCTTTGGGGAATATAGGATTATTTAATTGATTTACCTGTTCTTGATTCAGCTTTGTTAAGTAAAATCGATCAAGAAAATTGTCAATTTTATTTAGATTTTCAAATTTTGTGGCATATAGACTTTTGAAGTAAGTCCCAATGATTGTTTGGATTTCCTCAGTGTCTGTAGTTATGTCCCCCTTTTCATTTTTGATTTTGTTGATTTGGGTGGTGTCTCTCTGCCTTTTAGTTAGCTTGGCTAAGGGTTTGTCGATCTTGTTGATTTTCTCAAAGAACCAGCTCTTGGTTTCATTGATTCTTTGAATTATTTAATTTGTTTCTAATTGATTGATTTCAGCTCTGAGTTTCATTGTTTCCAGCCGTTTACTCTTTTTTGGTGGATCTGCTTCTTCTTTTTCTAGGGTTTTGAAGTGGACCATTAAGTTGCTTGAATGAGCTGTCTTGAATTTCTTCTTGAAGGCAATTAGTGCTATGAACTTTCCTCTTAACACTGCTTTAATTGTGTCCCACAGGTTTGGGTATGTTGTGACTTCATTTTCCTTGAATTCTAGGAAGACTTTAATTTCTTTATTTCTTCCCTGACCCAGCTGTCATTTAGTAACAAGTTGTTCAGTTTCCATATGTGTGTAGGCTTTTTGCTTTTTCTGTTGTTGTTGAAGTCCAGCTTTATTCCATGGTGATCAGACAAGATACAAGGGATTATTTCAAACTTCTTGTATCTGTTGAGGCTTGCTTTGTGACCAACTATATGGTCTATTTTGGAAAAGGTTCCATGAGGTGCTGAGAAGAAGGTAAATTCTTATGTGTTTGGGTGTAAAGTTCTGTAAATGTCTGTGAGGTCCATTTGATTCATGACCTCTGTCATTGTTATTGTTTCTTTGTTTAATTTCTGGTTTGTTGACCTGTCCTTTGTTGAGAGTGGGGTGTTGAAGTCTCCCACTATTAATGTGTGTGGATCTATATGTGCTTTAAATTTTATCAATGTTTATTTAACAAATTTGGGTGCTCTTGTATTTGGGGCATGGATGTTCAGGATTGTGATGTCTTCTTGGTGGAATTTTCCCTTGATGACTATAAAGTGTCCTTCCCCATCTCTTTTTACTAATTTTGGTTGAAAGCCTATTTTATCAGATATTTGAATGACTACACCTGCTTGTTTCTTGGGTCCATTTGCTTGGAAAGTCGTCTTCCAACCTTTTACCCTCAGATAATGTCTATCTTTGTGCCTTAGTTGTATTTCTTGTATGCAACAGATTGCTGGGTTTTGTTTACATATCCATTTTGTTAATCTGTGTGTTTTTACTGGAGAGTTGAGTCCATTGATGTTGAGAGAGATTAATGACCAGTGGCTCTTAGATCCTTTGATTTTGATGTTGGCTATGGTCATAAGGATGTGTGCTTGGTTGCCTTTTGTTTTACTGTAGTAAGGTTAATTGTTTCCTGTGTTTTCTTGACAGAAGCTAATTTTCTTGGGTTGTATTTTCCCTTCCAGTGTCTTCTGTAATGCTGGATTTGTGTGTAGGTATTGTTGAAATTTGTTTTTGTCGTTGAATATCTTGTTTTCTCCGTCTATGAGGACTGAGAGTTTTGCTGGTTATAGTAGCCTGGGCTGACATCTGTGTTCTCTTAGGGTCTGCATGATATCTGTCCAGGCCCTTCTGGCTTTCATAGTTTCTGTTGAAAAGTCAGGTGTGATTCTAATGGGTTTGCCGTTATATGTTACTTGGCCTTTTTCCCTTGCAGCTTTTAGTATTTTTTCTTTGTTCTGTATACTTACTGTTTTGATTATTATGTGGCGGGAGGATTTTCTTTTCTGGTCAAATTTGTTGGGTGTTCTGTAGGCCTCATGTATCCTTATTGGTTTCTCCTTTAACTTGGGGAAATTTTCTTCAATGATTTTGTTGAAAATATTTCTGGGCCTTGGAGAAGGGAGTCTTCTTTTTCCTGTATACCTATTATTCTTAGGTTTTGTCTTTTCATATTGTCTTGGATTTCTTGGATGGTCTGTGTCAGGAATTTTTGGACTTAACATTTTCTTTGACAGATACATCGATTTCTTCCATTGTATCTTCTACACCTGAGATTCTTTCTTCCATCTCTTGTAGTCTGTTGGTTATGCTTACCTCTGTAGTTCCTGTTTTTTTCCCTAGATTCTTCCTCACCATTATTTTCTCCATTTGTTTTTTCTTTAATTTTTCCAGTTCTATCTTCAGGTCTTGAGTTGTTTTGTTTACTTCCTTCACCTGTCTGATTTTATTGTCCTCTTTTTCTTTTAGTTCCTTCAACTCTTTTTCTTTTATTTCTTTCAGTGATTTAATTATTTCTTCTCTGAAGGCCGCAAACTCTTTGGCTGCATATTTTCATATTTCTTCATGGATGGCCATAATCTGCTTCTCTTAACTTCCTCCATATCTTTACAGATAGCCATGATCTGTTTGGTTTTATCTTCCTCTAATTCTTTACAAATTTTATTTGTTTCCTCTATTATCCACTTCATCAGCATAGATGTAAGGTCATCTTCTTGATTTTCTCTTATGCTGTGTTGTCCAGGGCTGTTCGTCCCTGGATGGCTGGGTTCTGGTGATGCCATATTGCTCTGTCTTTTTTGGTTGAGCTTTTACGCTGACCTTTACTTATTGGGCTGTTTTAGGTGTTGGCTGTTAGTTTCTGTGCTTCCTGGTGTCCTGAGGTAGGGAGAATTCCCTTGGCCGGAAGATGATTTTTCCTGAAGGAGTCCTCCTCTGCTTTTTGGTTATGGTCACTGTATGGCCGGTGTTTCTCAGGAATTGCCACTGCTCACCTCAGGTGTATAGCCCTGAGTAGTAGCTGTGGTCTTTGTTAGGCAGGGGAGGATCTCCTCTTACCGATCGAAGTTCTCAAGAGAGCTGCCCCACTGCTGGGTTCCTCGTTATAAGTTTAGTGAGCTGCTGCTGTTATAATTTTCCAGGTACAGTCCTCTTGAGGAACCTGCTGATTCCCTAACTATGGGGTTTTCTTTCAACAGGGAAACTCAGTCTGTTATCCTGGGGTACACAGTTCTGTTCAGGAAAGTGAGAGGTGCTCCCAGCAAGTCTCTGGACCAGAGGCTGAGTGCTCCACTCTGGGCCTGGAGAATGTGCACCTAGGTTGAGTTGGCGCCTGGGGGCGCTGCTCTGGTCTGGAAGCTGGGTGCCTCACTCTGGACCAGACGCTGTGTGTCCTTGTCTGGGATGGTGGCTGCAGGCACTGCTCTGGTACAGACACTGTGGGTGCAGCCCTCTTGAAGGACCAAGGATTCCCACAGTTTTGTCAGTCTAGCTAGGTATAACTGGTTGATCCTTGGCATAGTATCTGAGGGCTGCTGTAATGACTCTCTGGCTTTTGTAGGTCTGAGGATGCAGCTGTGTGTCCCTGTGCCCTAGGGGAACTCAATAATGGTGGCTGAGCACAGCGCTCCTGCCTGCATTAGAAAGCTAGAGCCTAGAGTCTGCGTGAATCCAGAAAGTCTTTTGGTGCTGGGTGTCCTGAGTTTTAGACCTGATGATCCCCCCCGCTGGGGGTTTCCTCCTGCCAGAGACAACCAGTCTTTGCTTTGGGGACCAATGTTCAGTCTGGGGTGGCGAGTAGAAACCACAGGCACAGACGCCCGCCCTTGGCTCTGCCTTTCTGGCCTTTGGGAGCCTGGTCGTCTGCCTAAACTGGATAATTTTACGGAGACCTTTTCGGGGTGGGGGTGTCGGGTGAGTGCTCTGAGATAAGACCAACCATTTTCCTCCCTGTGGGTTTGCATCTGACAGTGAAACGCAGTCTCTGGTGCCCTGGTGCCCACAGTTCTCAGTACAAGAACTAGCCTCTTGAACCACTTTCTTTGCCTCCAATAAGTTTAAGTATGTTGTGTATTTAATTTCATTTAATTTTAGAAAGTCTTTAATTTCTTTCTTTATGTATGTCTTGACCCGTTTTTCTTTAGAGACGTGTTCAGTTTCCATGAGTTTATAGGCTTTCTGTTGTTTCTGTTGTTGTTGATATCCAGGTTTTATGCAAAGTGATCTGATAAGATACAGGGATTTGAGACTTTATGTCTGAGTACATGGCCAGTTTGGGAGAATATTTCAGGAGGTGCACAGAAGAAGGAATATTCTTTTGTGTTTGTTTGTAATTGTTCTCTGGAGATCTGTAAGGTCCATTGGCTTATGAAGTCAGTTAGGTCCAGTATTTCTCTGTTTAGTTTATGACTGAATGACCTGTCAGTTGAAAGGAATGTGGTACTGCAATTGCCCACTATTAAGTGTGTGTGGGATAATATACGATTTTAAGCTATAGTGCTGTTTTTTTTTTTTTTACAGGCTTGGTCTTCCTTGAGTTTGGGGCAAAGATGTTTACAATTGAAATGTCATGTTGGTAGATTTTTCCTTTGATAAGTATGTAGTGTCCTTTCCTGTCTCTTCTGATTAAAAATGCTGACATGCATTCCTCCTCCTACTCCTGTCACCACTTCTCTGCCTTCATTCTGCCCCCCCCCACACACACACCTTGGGAGGATAGCTGCTGTTTAGGTTCAGTCAATGACAGTCATAAAGAGGTAAGAAGCCCACCTGCCCTTGAATTTAAAATAACCAAGCCCCTACTATCTTTCCTGCCCACTGCCCAACCCCACTGCCGTGCTCCTACACTCAGACTGTCAGATATCTTCTGCTCAGGTACAGGCCATGCTAGTGAGAAGAGCAAAGACTCTCTGCTGGACCACAGGCCACCCTAGCCCGAACACTGAATGAGACTCTTTGCTGGTTCTGAGGTTATGGAGGTCTCCATAAATATAGACCAGAAAGACCATAAGGCCCAAGAAGAAACAAAACACCCACCCACCAAAGATGAACTCAGAAATTGGCCTGTAATCATCCCAAATCCAGATGCTTAGACACCAATGTAAGAACACAATCAACGTGACCTAGGGCAACATGGTACCACCAAAGCCCAACTATCCTACTACAACAACCTCGGGATATTTCAACCCAGCTGGAGCACAAGTAAATGACCTTAAAGCAATTCTACTAAAATCAGGAACAAGACAATGCTATCCACACTCTCCATGTCTATACAACATAGTGCTTGAGGTTCTAACCAGAGCAATAAGAAAACTAAAGCAGACAAAGTGAATACAAAATGGAAAGGGTTGTTTTGATTTGCAACTCGCTGATGGCTGAGGATGTTGAATATTTCTTTAGGTGTTTCTCTGCCATTCTATATTCTTCTACAGACAATTCTCTGTTTAGCTCTGTACTCCATTTTTTAATTGGATTACTTGATTTGTTGCTTTTTAACTTCTTTAGTTCTTTGTATATTCTGAATATTAGCCCTCTGTCAGATATAGGGTTGGTGAAGATCCTTTCCCAGTCTATAGGCTGTCATTTTTGTTCTGACAATAGTGTCTTTTGCTTTATAGAAGCTTTTCAGTTTCATGAGGTCACATTTGTTGACTGTTGATCTTAGAGCTTGTGTTGTTGGTGTTCTGTTCAGGAAGTTGTCTCCTGTGACAATGATTTCTAGACATTTCTCTACCTTTTCTTCTAACTGATTCAGTGTGTTTGGTTTTATGTTGAGGTCTTTGATCCACTTGAACTTTAGTTTTGTGCAGGTGATAAATATGATATTTTTCATTTTTCTGCATGTAGACATCAAGTTGGACCAGCATCATTTGTTGAAGATGCTATCTCTTTTCCATTGAATGGTTTTGGCTTCTTTGTCAAAAATCAAGTTTCCATAAGTGTGTGGATTTATTTCTGGGTCTACTATTCAGCAATTAAAAAGAAGAAAATTATGAATTTTGTAGGCAAATAGTATGATCTAGAAAAGATCACCCTGAGTGAATTATCCCAGAAGCAGAAAGACACACATGCTATATACTCAGTTATAAGTGGATACTAGACCTATAAGATAAGATAAACAACCACAGGGGGCATACAAAGTGAATAAAGTGTAATTAATAAAGAATTAAAAAATAAGATAAAAAATTTTAATCTTATTATGAAATTAATATTTTATGATTAAATCTTAATATTATTTATTAATTAGTAAAGATTTTAAAAAATAAGATTGGATAAACATACTAAAATCTGTACATCTAAAGAAGATAAACAAGAAGAAAGACCCAGGATATGATGATCATTCCTCACTTAGAAAGACAAATTGGATGGACATTGAAAGTAGGAGAAAACAAGTAACAGGACAGGAGCCTACCTCAGAGGGCCTCTGAAAGACTCTGCCCGACATTGTATAAAAGCAGATGCTGAGACTCATAACCAAACCTTGGGCAGAGTGCAGGGAATCATGTGAAAAGAGGGGGAGTTAGGCCTGGTGAGGACAGGAGATCCACAAGGACCAAATATATTTGGGCACAGGGGTCCTTTCTGAGACTGATTCTCCAACCAAGGATCACGTATGGATATAACTTAGAACCCCTTCTTAGACCTAGCCCATGGCAGCTCAGTATCCAAGTAGGTTTCCCTGGTAAGGGGAAGAGGGACTGTCTCTGACATGAACTCAATGGCTGGCTCTTTGATCTCCCCCCCCTCCCCAAAGAGGAAGCAGCCTTGCTAGGCCACAGTCCTGATGAGACTTGATAAACTAGGGTCAGATGGAAGGAGAGGAGGAACCCCCCATCAGTGGACTTAGAGAGGGGCAGGGAGGAGATGAAAGAGGATGGGAGGAATTGGGAGGGAGGGAATGATAGAGGAGGCTACAGCTGGGATAAAAAGTAAATAAAGAGTAATTAATATAAAAATGAAAATGAAAATAAAACAAATTGCAAAGGAAGAAATCAAAGTATTGCTATTCACAGATGATAGAATCGTATACTTAAGATACCAAAAATTCTATCAGGGATCTTCTACAGCTGATTAATATCTTCAGCAATGTGTCTAGATACAAAATTACATTATTATTATTATTATTATTATTATTATTATTATTATTATGTCTCCTCTGCACAGATGATAAATGACATGCGATAAAAATTAGAGAAACAAATCCCATAACAATAACCACAAAAATAAAAATATATATATTTTAAGGTAACTCTAACCAAAAAATGAAAGAACTGTATAAAAATGACTTCATGTTTGAAGAAAGAAATTGAAGAAGATATCAGGTTATAAAAAGACCTCCTGTGCTCACAGAATGGTAAAATTAACAGAGTAAAATTGGCCATCTTACCAAAACAATCTATACATTCAAGAAAATCCCCATCAACATGCAGGCACATGCTTTATAGACCTTAAAAGAACAATACTCAACTTCATATCAAAAACATAATAATCATACTCAAAATAATACTGTACAATAAAAGAATTTCCAGACATAGCATCATCCCAGGTTCCAAGTTATACTGCAGAGCTATACCATAAAAACTGCTTGTTATTGTCACAAAAACAGAAAGGTTGATCAATGAATCAAGTAGATGTCCCAGATTCCTGTGGAAACCTGATTTTTTTTTATAAAGAACCATGAAATATACAATGGAAAAAAAAAGATAGCTTCTTCAACAAATGGTGTTGATATAACTGGATATCACCATGAAGAACACAAATAGATCCATATTTATCACATTGAACAAAACTTAAGTCTAAGTGGATCAAAGAGCTCAACATAAAACTAGATAGAACCTAACTAGAAAGAAAGAATTTGGAGCATAGCCTTGAATACATTGGCACTGTAGACAACTTTCTGAATAGAACACCAGTAGCTCAGGCACTAAGACTGACAACTAATAAATGGGATCTTATGAAAATGTAAAGTTTCTGTAAGGCAAAGGACACCATCCAGAGGACAAAATAAGAGCCTACAGAATGGGCAAAGATCTTCACCAACTCCATACATGACCAAGAGGGATTCATATAGGGCAAGCAGGGTGGTGATAGGGGAGAAAGTATTAGGAGAGACAACTGAAACTGTGGAGTATTTCGGAGATGCAGTAGAAACCTCGTGCAGTGGAAACAAGTATTCTACATGGATGCTAAGGGAGACCTTACTAATGAGGACCCAGAGTATGAACAGGCAGTCTTCTGTAACCAGGCATGGCTTCCAGTAGAAGGATGGAGTTGAGGTAAATGATGAGGTGATAGACAGGTGAAATTTGAGGGGTGGTATGGAAAGTAAGTGTCACAGAAACCTCCAAAAATATATGAAGCAGATCCTTATGAAGTTTACAAATAATGAGGCAGTTCCCAGGGCTATCTCTAGTTATCATGCAAATCTTCTAGTAATTGGAATAAAGTATATCCAATTGAGTTGTTGGAAAAAGGGATCTCATGGAATTCACCAAGCAACTCAAGCAGTTTCCCAGTTAGTAGATTGTGCTCTGAGAACTGACAGCAAGGTCCCATTGAGAAAAAAAACAATATATACACAACTCATTCATTGAACATAGAGAGGGCTAGCTAGTGGCTACTTAGAACCTTCACCCCTTTGTTTTACTGTCTTTAGTACAGGAAGGCACTATGCAGGCTAACAAAACAGAAATGGAAACACCAACCCAGACATAAAATCTTTGATCTACAACCTGCCCAGCCTAAAAATTATGCTAGGACAATGGTGGCACAAAGCTTGTGAAAGTCATCATCCAATGTCTCATTTGACATAAGACCCACTGAAGTAGTTGTAGTCCATATCAAATACTCCTTGAGTGACCAAGAACCACAAAATTGAGACACTAGGGAACTAAGCAAAACAAAATTTGCTCTACTGGACTAAAAGAGAGGGGGGAGGGAGAAAGAAAGTTACCGTAAAATACCCCTAATGATATTCTGTTGTTCTCACATATCATGCCTTATTGAGCCAACAGCAGAGAATTTTACTCCTGAAAAGTTAGGAAGAGATGCAGAGCCTCTTTCTCTGACACTATACAAAAAGTGCATACAAATACACATCTCTAAATGGGATGTCTCCATCAAATCCATTCAAAGCACAGGAAACTCAGCAGAAAAAGAACAGAAAGAGTATGAGAACCAGAGGAAAAGGAGGGCACAAAGAGAACAAAGTCCTCTAAATAAATTGAGAAAAGCTTATGTGAACTCATAGAGACAGAAGCATCAAAAACAGGCCCAAAACATGTCTGTACCAGGTACTCTGAGCATAAATTATAACTGTACATTTAGTATTTTCATGGGACTCCTGAATGTGTGAACCATTGGGTCTGTGATTCTTGTGCTCTCTCTTGGGACCCTTTTTTGTTGGTGGTGATTTACCTTATCTAATGGAATGGTTTTGTTTTATCTTATTAAATTTTATTTTGCTGTGCTTGGTTGTTATCTCTTAGAATCTTGTTCTTTTCTAATGAGGGACAGCAAAGGAATGGATTCAGATGGGAGGTGGGGAGAGACTTGGAGGAGTAAAAAAGGGGAAACTAGGATATATTGTATGAGAAAAGAATCTAACTTTTATAAAATGGGAAAATTAGAAAGTGTCTTAGAACTTATATTGAAGGAAAATTACAGACATGACCATACTACTTTGAATATACTATAAAAGTTCTGTTTCTTTGTCTCTAGATATTTTCATTTATGCTCATTAACAAAGTTATATTACTATAATTAAAAGCTTAAATTAAAAAAAATAAATTTCTCGTAGAAGTTTACTTAAATTATTTTATGTGAAGGTGGAAGAAAATTCCAGAGCCTCACACATGGTAGGTATTGAAATATTTTTGTTTCTAACAGACATATGATAATTGAAGGACAATAATAATTGCAAACAATAATATATATTAGATAACATTCGTGGGCTGCAGTGGGATTCCATGTACCATAGCAAGCTCTGGGCATATTTATACAGATCAGGTAAAGAGGAAGATTATAAGAATCAAAAGGGAGAAACTTACCTAAGCTTACAAATACTCCATTCATAGCTTTTGAAAACAATAGGCAGCAGTTGCATCAACTCACTGATTAAGATGCCATTGTAGGGTTACTATTTTTTTTTTCTCTTTCAGAAGCATCTAGTCTGAGTTGGGTCAATATTAGATTCTAGTGATAATCATTGTTCCACAAATCTATACATGGTTGTGAATTGTGAAGAGGAAGATAAATGTAAGAAGTCCACAGATATCATAGAGTCTATAGAAATTTCTCATCATTCACAGCTTGTGTGAGCTCTTCTTTTTTACACCTGAAACTTTTATTTTGTCTAGGTTGCTCAAGAAGGATTTTAGCTTGGTGTCCTTCAATTTTCTGTGTTGGTGTCCTTTTCAATTTTATATGTTTATAACTTCCTCAAGAATACGTGTGTGTGTGTATATATATATATACATACATATATATATACATATATACACATATATGTATAAGAATATATATAATATATACATGTATTCTTGAGAAAGTTATATAAATATGTAAATATAAATATAAAATACAGTTATATATAAAAATGTAAATATAAAAATACAGTTATATATAAACACACAGATCTGTCAATAAATGCATCCCATATATATGTATATATACATATATGTATACGTACTTGATAAATACATCTTATACAATATATAATCATGGATATAAAACTATTTATGTCCATGATGAACATAAAACCACTTAATTATCTTAATATTTTAATCTTACCTTAAATTTAATTGTTTAAGACTCATAATTTTTTTTTGTTCTTTTGATTCAAAACATAAGGAAAACCAGAATCTTAAAGTCAAAATTTTGCCAGAATTGTAGAGTAAAACACACATTTCTCAATAGACACCCAGCATTGGAAAACTAATCACTTGATGTTTTATGGGTAACTTTCTTATAAAACTGGAAAAAATCTGTGTGAAGTAGGCAGAATAAGAATTGTTCTATTCCTCCATTGATGGACATCTGGGTTGTTTCCAGGTTCTGTCTCTTACAAATAAATGTGCTACAAATGTGGTTGAGCAAATGTCCTTGTTGTGTACTTGAGCATATTTTGGATATATGCCTAGGACTGGTATAGCTGGATCTTGAGGAAGCACTATTCCTAGTTGTCTGAGAAAGTGCCAGATTGATTTCCAAAGTGGTTGTGCGAGTTTGCATTCCCACCAGCAATAGAGGAGAGTTCCCCTTTCTCAACATCCTCTCCAGCATGTGTTGCCAGTTGAGTTTTTGATCTTAGCCATTCTGATGGGTGTAAAGTGAAATCTCAGGGTGGTGTTGATTTGCATCTCTCTGATGGCTAAGGATGTTGAGCATCTCTTTAAGTGTTTCTCTGTCATTCTATATTCTTCTACAGAAAATGGTAATTTTATACAATGGAATACTACTCAGCAATTAAAAACAAGGAAATCATGATTTTTACAAGCAAATGATGGGATCTAGAAAAGATCATCCTGAGTGAAGTATCCCAGGAGCAGAAAGACAGACACGATATATACTCACTTATAAGTGGGTACTAGACCTATAAGATAAGATACACATACTAAAAGCTGCACATATAAAGAAGATAAACAAGATAGAGGACCAGCGGTAAGACAATCAATCCTCACCTAGAAAGACAAAGGGGATCAACATTGGAAGTAGAAGAAAACAAGTAACAGGACAGGAGCCTACCTCAGAGGGCCTCTGAAAGACTCTACCTAGCAGTGTATCAAAGCAGATGTTACTACTCATAACCAAATTTTCAACAGAGTACAGGGAATCATATGAAAGAAGAGGGAGTTAGTGTGACCTAGAGGGACAGGAGTTCCACAAGGACCAAATATATCAGGGCACAGGGGTCTTCTATGAGACTGTTTCTCCAACCAAGGACCATGCGTGGATATAACCTAAAACCATTGCTCGGATGTAGCCCATGATATCTCAGTATCCAAGTGGGTGACCTAGTAAGAGGGACAAGGATTATTCCTGACATGAACTCCATGACTGGCTCATTGAGCTTCCCCTCCCCACCAAGGGAGGAGCAGCCTTGCTAGGCCACATTACAGCCAGTCCTGAAGATACCTGATAAACTAGGGTCAGATGGAACGGGAGGAGGACCTCCACTAGGAGTGGACTTGGAAGAGGGCAGGGAGAAGATGAGGGAGGGAGGGTGGGATTGGGAGGGAAAAAGGAGGAGGCTACAGCTTGGATACAAGTGAATAACCTGTGCTTAAATTAAAAATTAAAAAACAAACAAACAAACAAAAAAACCCACAAAATCACACAAACGAATGAAAAAGAATTGTTTTAGAATATATCCTCAAAAAAACTGATCTTGTATGTACAAACTCATCCTTTAGCCTAATGTAGGTGTCCTCCTTGCAAAATCATTCATAAATTTTTGTAATACAAACCAAGTTTCTTTCTCAATTTTTCTCAACCGAGAATTTAATACCGTTTCTTAGTATTAAAAAATTCCTTTATATTTTATTTTTTTTAAAAAACATTATTTAGGTACCAATGACTGAATCTGAGTTCTCATACATGGTAGGCAAAAGCAGAAATTGTTATTTTAGAGAAATTCTGTAAAGACAAATTAATAGGAACCTTGAAACTTTTAAAATCCACAGCTATGAGCTATTCATAAAAGCTACCTTTACTGATACAAACTTAAAAGTATTATTGTTTACTTTATATGAATGACCCTCTAAATTCTATGAAAAGGACGAGAAATGTAGATAATTGTGTTATACTCACATTAATAACAAACATTGCATATAGTCTATTTCACATTACTTCAATGTAAAATTGCAGTTTATTTCCTACCTGATGTTTTCATTCTATGCATTTCTAAATGCTTTTGCTTCACAATGCTAAATTGAACTGTAAGGTAACAACACAATTTAGGTTACTGGAAGTCAATTAACTCCACATGATACTTGAGAAAAATTGGCTTATACAATTGTAATTTCAGAAAATAAAAAGTTTCCTTTTTTTATAGAAAGAGTAGCTTGCAAAGGAGCTGTTATTACACAAAAGTATATTTTGGGCTGCAACCTTACAAAAAATGCAAATAATCGCTTTCTCTCTTTTACATTGTTAACTTAAAAGTATCCTCTAGCCTGGGAAATTTCTACTAAATCATGTAGCATGTTCAATGATTTGGGTTGCTTTAGGAATTGCTGTTTTAAAACGGATTAAAACACTGATGACATTAGCTTTTAACCTCAGTCATAAAATACAAGTACTCTCCTATAGCCCTACAATTTAAATGCAAATAGTCTTTAAACAAAGCTAATCTTGAGGGCTTTGGGATAGTGAATGATAAATGGAAGGAGATCTTATAAAGTCTGAGAGTGAACAACTCTGATTTCTGTTTCACATCAATCATCTCCCCACATGGATCAACAATTAAAACAGTTCAGTGCTTTGAGGGAGTGGGAACAGGAAAGTTCATCATTCAGCTGCCCATGGCTGTACCCTGGGGAGAAGCTAGCTGATCCAAAGGGTAAATGTTAATTGAAAAAATGTGTAAAGGAGACTGAAGATCCTCTATATTCTTTGTTTACTTACCTGCAAAGCCAAAACTAAGCTGTGACCAGAAAGCTTAATATTCTTTTCTAAAATAGTACAACCTCTTTTTAATGAAAAAAGAGCAAACAATTTATATAATTACAAAAAGGTAACCTTTTGTTGTGTTTATATATGATTTTATCTGTAACATTTAAAATAAAAAGATAAAATTTTGAATGATATCTTCTTATATCAACAAATATTTTGGAGCTATCAATAGCGATTACAAAAGAAGTAGGAGGTATCATCTGTTCTTTATCAAAGAGATCTGAACTTCTTAGAGAAGTCAATTCCAGGTCTGGAGCAAAGAGAACATGCACTGAGCCTGGAATACATTGTGGTTCCAGTCCTAACAAACTTTCAAAGAAAGATTAAAGAATATTTAGGACAAGAAAGCTATTCTGATGGGTCAAGAACTGACTAAATAATAACGGTAATAACATAAATTCATACTGATATCAATCAGCTAACTGATAAATCCATCAGTCGAAAATAAGCAAGTAAAAGAATAGATAGATCACTTTCTTACAGTAATTTAGTCAATATAGAAAGAGTTATAGAGCCAAAATGTACCAACATATAACATGTAGTTGAAGACAGGAAAGTAAAATTTGATGTTAATAATAACACAGTAATTATATAGTTAGGTTACTTTACTCAAGTCAATAAAATAATATTACCTCAATGAAAAACACGCCATAATATTTCTAATGATTCACCACAATAATAAAACGTAATATTTTTTAAATATTCCAAACAAAAATCATGCACTATTCAAACTGAAAGAAAAGTCTAAACTTCAATCCACCTGTACTTATCAAAACTGCCATAGTCAGAGCATACAGTTATACTATAATTACATTAGTATATGTCCTCTTATGTACAAAGCATGAAACATTTAAGTCTAATGGACATAAATTCCAGCTATTCCATGGTAATTATTATCTTTCTGTATATACATGTCTCTGTATATGTGGAACCTGACAAAGGGAATGAAATTACATTCAAAAGACTGAGATATAGCATGCATTAGCTGCACTAAGACTTTCTAAAAAATTAACTTCTGGAGGTATAACCATCTTGATTTCAAGCTGTACTCTAGAGCAACAGTAATAAAAATGGCATAGTACTGACACATAAGTAGACTGTAGGATCAATGTAATCAAATTGAAGATCCTGAAAAAAGCCCACATACCTATGGACATCTGATTTTTGACAAAGAAATTAAAACCATACAATGGAAAAAAGACAGCATCTTCAACAAATGGTGCTGGTCTAACTGGATATCTACATGAAGAAAAATGCAAATAGATCCATACTAATAACCAGGCACCAAAGTAAAGTCCAAGTGGATCAAAGACCTCAATCTAAAATCAGACACACTAAATCTGTTAAAGAAAAAGTGGAGAAGATCCTTGAACTCATTGGCACAGAAGACAACTTCCTGGACAAAACACCAAGAGCTCTAGCGCTGAGAGCAACAATCAACAAATGTGACTTCATGAAACTAAAAATCCTTTGTAATGCAAAGGATACTGTCCAAAGAACAAAACGAAAGCCTATAGACTGGGAAAAGATCTTCACCAACCCTACATCTGACAGAGGACTAATATCCAGAATATATAAAGAACTCAAGAAATTAAACACCACCAAACCAAATAATCCAATTAAAAAATGGGGTACAGAGCTAGAGAATTCTCATCAGAGGAATAACAAATGGCAGAGAAACACTTAAGGAATGCTCCTGTCTTTAGTTGTCAGGGAAATGCAAATCAAAAGGACTCTGAGATTCCATCTCACACCCATTAAAATGACTAAGAACAAAAACTCAAATGAAAACATACATTGGAGAGAATTTAGAGAAGGAGGAAGCCTCCTCCATTGCTGATGGAAATGTAAACTTGTACAACCACTTTGGAAATCAATATGCCACCTCCTCAGAAAAATGGGAAATAACAGTAGCCCAGGACCCAGCTATACTACTCCTGGGCTCAACCAACCATACAAGGACATTTGCTCAACTATGTTCATAGCAGCTTTATTCATAATAGCCAGAATTTGGAAACAACCTAGATGTCCCTCAACTGAAGAATGGATACAGAAATTGTGGCACATTTACACAAGGGAGTACTTATCTATTTAAAAAAAAAAAAGGTAATCATTAAATTCACAGGCAAATGGGATACATCTGAATGAGGTTATCCCAAAAGCAGAGAGACATGTGTAGTATATACTCACTTATAAGTGTATATTAGCCATACTATACTGGATAAACATACTAAAATCTACAGACCTAAAGAAGCTAAATAACAAGGAGGATCCTAGGGAAGATGCATAACTCTCATTCAGAAGGGAAAACAGGATAGACATCAGGACTAGTAGAGAGAGGGAACAGGACTGCAGCCTACCACAAATGTCCTCTAAAAAACCCCAACTAGTAGAGGATGGAAGTAGATGCAGAGACTCACAGCCAAAGTTGTGACTGAGTATAGGAATCTTATGAAAGAAGGAGGATATAAAAGGACCCATGGGAGACAGGAGCCACACAAGGAGACCAACAAAGCCAAATAAAATAAATAAATAGATAAATAAATAAATAAATAGATAGATAGATAGATAGATAAATAAATAAATAAATGGATGAATAGATAAATAAATAAATAAATGAATGAATGAATAAATAAATAAACAGGGCCCAGCCTTGACTGCAGAAAGTGATGTATCAGCCAAAGAGCATACATAGAGAGGACATAGACCTCCTGCTTAGATGTAGCTCATAGACAACTCATTCTCCATATGGGTTCCCTAGTAAGAGGAGAAGAGACAGTCTCTGACATGAACTAGGTTGCTTGCTCCTTGATCATTTCTCCCTGGTGTGGTCACCTAGCCAGCACACAGAGGAAGATGATCCAGGCAATCCTGATGAGACCTGATAGGCTAGGGTCAGACAGTAGGGGGGAGGACTTCCCTTATCAATGGACTAGGGGAGTGGGATCCCTGAGGAGAAGGAAGGGAGGATGGTACCAGGAGGGTGATGAGGGAGAGGGTTATAAATGGGATACAAATTGAAATATTATAAAATAATAATAATAATATTTAAGAAAAGAATGTATGTATTGTTCCTAAGGACTTGAGTTCCGTTCCTAGCTCCTATGATGAGTGCCTCATAAGTCTAAACAGAAAACAAATGTAATTCCCTTGAATTATCAGAATAATTTGTTATAAAAGTAGAACTTCAGAGTCATATCCATAAAAGTGCAATGAAGTTCCCAAGGTTCTTCTTTTTGTTCTTTTTTTTTTTTTTTTTTTTTTTTAACTAAAAAGGATAAAGACAGACTCAGACTGGAATTTCCTAAAATTAGTATATGGAAAGACAGTGACTCTGCATTTATACACTCTAAACCAAACAAAGTAGTTAAACATGCAGATAAGCTCCTTTGGTGCACATGTATCTAATCAGATGTCCTTGGATGTCAAGAGTATAAGGGACAGAGAAAACTGAGAATGTCAATCCTTATACATCCTACTTCTAAACGATAGCATTTTTAATCATCTTCATAGGAATGAACAGCAACACTGTGGAGAACAACTTCTCTTTGCTCAGCTACCACTGGACACCAAACACCATTGAAGGACAAGAAGAGGCTGACTTTAGACTTTTTCTGAATGTAAGTCCGTTTCCTGCCAGTAATTTCAGTAATTATGCCTCCTGTATTTATGCAAGAGTTTTATTTTATGTCTTGGAAAGATATCTTACTGTTCTGCATCAGTTAGGCTCTGGATTCTCTAATGTGAGACATGAATGAAATTGGATGTGAATGACATGTTAAGATATGGAGTGCTCAACCGAGGACCTAGACCCCCAGCTCAGATGGAGCCTATTGGCAGCTCAGATTCCATGTGGCTCTCCTAGTTAGGGGAGCAGGGGCTGCCTCTATCATGAACTCAATTGCCTTCTCTTTGATCACTTGCTAATGGTGATGCGACTTTACCAGGCCATGGAGAAAGAGGATCCAGGCCTGTCCTGTAATGGGCAGATGACAATGGTAGAGAAGGGGATAGGAAAAAATAGGGAGGGAGGTTGGGATCAGAGGGAGTTGAGGGAAGGGGCTTCAATTGGGATATATAATAAACAAATTGTGAAAAATAAATTAAGAATCATACTTGTTAAAAATGTTTGCTGAATGTATGCTTTACAGAGACTTGCATGAATTATGGGAGAAGAGTATGTGGAAAATCTAAGCAGGAAGAGAAATAAATTCCCGAAGTATTAACTTCTATGGTCACTCATGATCTGTGGCTACACCTACATGGTACAGAAATCTCCCTCATAAGTAGGAGTTGTAATGAATGAAATTTCTATGACTATCCATTTATTCAATTCAAAAGTGTGTTTTGAAGAACTGTGCTAGATTATAAACTGTAGATATCAATACTGATCACAGAAAAATAATTTAAGAAAAATGTGTTTTCCTGGTACCTAGAAAGCATAATAAGTAAAAAATATATATATATATATATATATATATATATATATATATATATATATA
>NW_026596057.1:22674639-22686916 GCF_907164565.1 Psammomys obesus | reverse complement strand
ATATATATATATATATATATATATATATATATATATATATATATATATATATTATATATATGTATGTATGTATAAATTATAGGAATTATAGGTGCCTGGTTACTTTAATTAAAATGTTTCCAAATATGGACCATGCATTATCATTATATCAGTCCTATGTCATTCTTATGTGCTACATTCTCAATTTTAAAACTTGTATCTTTATTTTTTGCCAAGTCTTAGCAAGCACAACATAAACACCAGGAGATTTATGGGTGCTCAGTTTACAATAGTGAACAGAACAGAAATGTTCCTAAGAATATAATACCATGTACAAGTAGGGAAGGCATATGAATAAATGTATTTTGTGCTACTTGAAAAAAGTTCTAAGTGTTACGGGAGAAAGAGAATAGGTGATAAAAATAAGGAAGAGGATGGCTTAAATTTTTAAGTAAAAGTTCCACGAGATGGTGTAGTGAGGAAATGAAATAACTTTCATTGATAATAAAGATTGATTGGGAGCTGGTCTTGCAAGTATTGGATTTTGGTCATCCCAGAAATATGATCAGCTATTGCAAAGTCCTGGAATGAAAATATAAATGGTGTTTTCAACAAAAGCAAAGTGTTACTGAAACTGGATCCGAGGGATAGTAAAATAGAAGTCAAAGCAACATTAGTGGCAGTGTTCTACAGTTCTTTGGAGGACATGTATGTCACCTTGCTTCTTTCTGAATCAATTGGTGAGTGAATGGAGACTGTCATTTGAAGAAATTGAAAGATCTCAGGTATGATTTTTTTCTATGACACTGTAGAGCAGTGGTTCTCAACCTTCCTAATGCTGTCAACCCTGTAATATAGTTCTTCATGTTGCAGTGATCCCCAACCATAAAATTTTGTTGCTACTTCATAACTGTAATTTTGCTGCTATTCTGAATTCTAATGTAAATATTTGATATCTATGACAAGTGATATGAATCCCCCCAAAGGAATTGTAACCCACAGGGGAGAACCACTGGAGACTTCTGAGACAAAGCTTGGCATCAGAGATGTACTAGACATAGAAAATGTTGTATTTGAATTACTTTGGGAAAAAATTAGGTAGAGATAATAAGACAAGGTCAAACTGTAGTTGGTAAATGTAGAATCAGACTAGCAATGAGCATGAAAGAAAGAAGTGTTACAACTACACAGAAGAAAGGGGCACCATTGACAAGATGAGAAGGAATTCATATGGATTAAGTATGAAGATGATCTATACAACTCCTATTAATTCTCACTAGTGAGTTACAGTTCCAGATAGAATGTGGAGCATTATGTATAGAGAGATTACTTATTTCAAAATCTGGGATAGGTTTACGAATAGTGGATTTCATAGTGGATGTGGGCTATAAAGGTTCAAAATTAAATGGTACTAATAGAAGAATTACAAACACAAAAAAGTGAACTTTACAGATTTAGTTTGGAATGCTGTAACACTGAAGCGTGGAAGCAGAACTAGCAGGTGAGAATAAATCATATAGACAGCACAGATAAAAATTAGGAGTATGTCGTCTCTTGAAATTTAAGTTATGAAAGTATATCAAGGTGTCAAATGTAAGCTTCTTGTGCATGCTCTAGACAGGTCAGATACAAAGAAGACACCTGAGAATTTGGCATTGAATTTGACAATAAAGACTGTTGGAGAATTTGAAACGAACGTGTTAGAAAACATTTTAGTAGCAAAGTGAGCTATGAAGCCACCGTGTCCTATGAAAAAGTGTAGAATTATTATAACATAGAATCAGAAATATATTTTCAACACCTGCAGTAAAAAGACAAGTATGTATGGGTAGATAGGTTATAGAGTGGTGGATTTTGAGAATGTTTTATTGCTTAAATTTTTTAGTGAAGAAAAAATGACTCAAAAATAGACAAAAGAATAGAGATGGGAAAACTTCTATTCTGATCAATATTGCTCATGTTTTTATTAATATTTTAACTTTTCTCCGAGTTTATACATTTTTTGCCATCATTTTTCATTTATTCTTCAACAAAATGCCAGAAAGTCTATGCATATTGAGATTTAATGATATTTAATTGAAAAATAGTTCTCTCCAAATAGTTGTTGGAGAGAAGGTCAGAGGTGAGGAGCACTGTTTGTTCTTAAAGAGGAACTGAGCTCAATTCCTAGCACTCACATGGCAACTCATGACTGTCAATAATGACATCTGATGCCCTCCTATGGCATGGAGGTATGCACACAGACAAAGCACCCATATACATAAAATAGATAAAAAAAAAATGAGTCTTAAAAATTTTGGAGAAACCATTTGATTGAGTTTCACTTCATTTTATATGCATACCATTTCCAGTCCTATTAAGTCATTCTGCTTATTTTTAAGCACATGGGTAATTAAGATATAATAATATAGAAATGACTATATCATTCTCAAAAACCAAGAAATAGAGCATTATTAGCCATATGGAGAATATAAAGAGGTGTGTACATGTTTGTGTGTGCATGCACTTTTCTGAAGGTGAGTTTACAATTTATGTTTTCATAGCGACAAAAGAAAACTGCTAAAAATGTGTGTATCCCCACTGATTATTACAGACAACAATGACAATAAAAGGAGCACTGACTTTCATTGCTCTTTACAAAAAAGGTATTTCAAAAACTATTTATGATCAAAGAGCCAGCCACTGAGGAGAGCAATGCAGCCAGTCCTGCTGAAGACCTGATAAGCTAGGGTCAGAGGGAAGGGGAGGAGGACCTCCCCAACCAGTGAACTTGGAGAGGGGCCTGGGAAGAGAAGAAAGAGGAAGGAAAGGTGGAATTGGGAGGGGGTGAGGGAGAGGGCTACTGATGGGATACAAAGTGAATAAACTGTAAAATATAAATTTTAAAAAAGTGAAAAAATAAAAAGGTTTGTGAGCTTTTTCAGTCTTTACAAGTATTCCTTAAGGCTGATACCCACTTTCTCTTCTTTTCTAAAGATGAAAAATAAATTTAGAGAAATATTTGTCCAAATGCAAACAAGTAAGCAGATGAACTGGAACCTAGAACACACAATGGATGCTTGTCCCTATTTCACTTTTGTTTAGAACACTTAGCCCACATAAAAGAATACAATTGTTGCATTGGAATGCCACAAGAATGCAGAATAGCATTGATTTTCAATGAAAAGTCTTTCACGTAAAAGGAGCCTTCTAAAAGACTCATTATAATGGAATGACACTTGGTCTTAGGCACAGATCAAGTGATATTTTAGGAATGTTAGTCATGGATGTAGAGGATTGATGATGTTGTCAGTTCATAAAGAACAGTTCACTAGCAAAACATTTAATAAGATGTTTCTCCTTGAGTGTTATGATGGTATCATGCCTTTGGAAAAAGATTAATGTGAAAACAGTGTTATTCTTTTAACTGTTTCAAAAAGAACTTTCAGTAGACCTTTGTCCTACCTAAAGGGAAAAAGTGTAATTCTCTCATCAGTATGAAAAGACCTTTAAACAGTGCACATTTGAATAATAATGCCATTTCTTTTTCTTTTCTTTTCTTGGGTGGCTGTGTACGGGAATAAAGACAGGGCTTCTCTGTATAGCCCTGGCTATCCTGGAACTTGCTCTGTAGACCAGGCTAGCCTTAAACTCAGAGATTCACCTTCTCCGCCTCCCAGGTGCTAGGAGAATTAAAGGCCTGTGCCACTACCAACCTAGTTCAACTGAACTTTTTTTAAACTTTTCTAAACCACTTTACACTGACAACATTCTTTGATTCCTAAAGTGGCTTTATAGGTTTGAATTTTCATCATTATACTTTATAGACGAGGAAACAAGAGCTTAGGAGTCCAGTAAAGTGACAAAATTAATAGGCTGAGCTCTGGGATCAAAGATGCTTACATCTTTTTGGAGCGGAGTACACACACCTGACAGGTATGCAATCTTTACAGAACTGCTGACTCCATAATTGACCCTAAGAATTTTGTATTCATCCTAATATTTCAGTTTTGCATTCTTTCTAGAATAGTGTGATAACATATTAAGTCTTGTTTTATTTGTTTGTTTGTGGCTGGTAAATTCATTAATATTCAAAGCATGATCATTAAACACTTTGAATGGATTTCCTTTGAAATTTGGATTGATTTGTCCATTGTTTTTGTACTTCAAATTAAGTTTTTGTTTTAGCTCATTACATAATCAAAATGTTATCTGCTTTATGCTCTGTAAATCACTTAAAAAGTAGGGGTTCAAGAGGAAATAATCCTTCTAAATTAGTCAGTTATCTTTCTACAATATACACCTCTGAGGAGGTTTTCGTAGTGATATTCCCACATGATGGGGAAGACAGAGCTCAAGTTGCACACCATTTGTCACCACATGAATCTTCAAAACAAGGAAGTGGTTAGACCTGAAAGGCTTATTGGCCAAAGCAGAGAACCCATAAGCAACCCAGACTATTTCCAAGGCTATTGGTTGTTCTCCATAAACTGTCAGCAAGGCCCTTTTGCTGAAGACAACACTTACATCATTCATTGAATATGGCGTAGTATATCTGGTGCCAATCTAGATCCTTCACACCTACATTCATGGTACTCTCAGGCATTCTGCATGCTGCAAAGATAGAACTGTAAACAATAGTCCTGCTACAAATTCGTTGATCTGCAAGAGTGACCTGCCTGTGTTACACCCAGTTCTCGAGCCCCCAAAAGATCTACAGGAATGAATCGACTCCTTTGCAAAACACATGAGGGTCTTTTTATTGTAAATTACAAGCTGCAGCTTGGGCTCACAACACCCACCACTTTGGCGGTGGGAGCTGAGCGCACTGTGCCCAGGTTAGTTGGGTGATTTAAAGATTCTGGTCCCTCCCAGCATGCCCAAGGCAGGGGTGATTCCTGCCTGGCAAGCATCTATTGGTCAAAATACTACATTTTGAATTGATTGGCTATAGGAAGGCCTCCAGACTATAATGATCTGGTGTCCCTCCCTAGGGGGATGGGCCAGTTTCCTAGCAACTGTTATCTCTAGTGGGTGGGGAAAGAATGCAGTAAGGTGTCTCTTCCTCTCAGGGCATACTCGACTTCTTTACGTGCCTACTTCAGGTCTTAAGAATAGCTGCTAATTTATCTTTTGGTCTCTCACCTGCAATGCCTGTACAATAGGTACACAAAACTCATGGGTTTAACCAAACAATATATGATTTGAGTTAAGGCCCATTTCATGGAATTGATCTCTGACCCAATCCTAGTTGGGTGGCCAAGAATGTGAGATTTGACAAGTCAGGGACCTAAGGGAAAACTAAATACTACACTGTTCTGCTACAGGAACATAGCAACCTAATGACTCCTAACCTTGTGCTAAACTCACAGATCGGTGCCTTACTCAGTCGTCATCAGAGAAGCTTCCTCCAAAAGCAGATGGAATACATACAGAACCCCCCCCCAGTCATATTATCACTGAAGGAGAGACCTTAGAACACTCAACCGCCCCCCCCCAAAAAAAAAGGCTCCATTAAATTCCTCACCTTATCTTTGATCACTCCCCCCCGGGGGGGGGGGCAGCCTTGCCAGGCCACAGAGGAAGACAGTGCAACCAGTCCTGACCTGATGAAACCTGATAGGCTAGGGTGAGGAGATGGATGGGAGGAGGACTTGGAAAGGGACATGGGAGGAGATGGGAGAGGGAGGGTGGGATTGGAAGGGAATAAGGGAGGGAGTTACAGCTGGGATACAAAGTGAATAAACTGTAATTAATATAAAAAAATAAAAATTTAAAAAAATTCCAGGCCTCAGTGTTCATGGAACCCCATAGCAGAGAAGGCAGAGGGGATAGAAGACAAAGAAATCAAGCTTTTCTCGACACAACAGGGATACTGCATATCTGAGCTCACAACAACCAAAGCAAAATGCACAGGTCTTCACAGGTCTGCTCCCAGATGGGGTCCTAGAGATGAAAGAGAGGGGCTCCCCAGGGCCTAATCATAACTCAGAAGCTATTTTTAATTGCTAGCCACTAGCAAATGAAAAATAAGTTCTCAACAACCAAGTCTCACTGAGAAAACAAACCACTCTTAATGATAGGCCACCTGACCAGCTGTAGACAGCCAATAAAAAACAAACTCAGAGGCTTTTTTGAAGATTCTTGTGTCAAAATTGAATGAGGAAGGAAGGAAGGAAGGAAGGAAGGAAGGAAGGAAGGAAGGAAGGAAGGAAGGAAGGAAGGAAGGAAGGAAGGACATTACTGATTACATTACATTTTTAGCACAAAATAAATAAAAATAAAATAAAATAAAGGAAATGAAAAGTATCCTGGAGGTAAAATTTTATTACGAACATGTTAGAATATATAGGGAGAGGTAGGGACTTCATGTATAGTCCAGAGTATATATGTCCTTAAGCTGGGCCATTTTGGGAGGCTAGGAGGGAGGAAGATGGGAGAGAAGAGGACCAGGGCAGCAGGCCGGCAGGGGCCCAAAATTAACAAAAAGAGCAGGTAACCAAAATGGTTGGATTATGTAGGGAAGATCAGCCCTGTTCCCTGGGGCTGAAGAATTCAGGGTAGAGGGCAGGGTATGCCAGCCATACCCTGTAACAAGTAGGGGCTGAGAGATACAGGGAAAACCTTGCTGTTAGGTCCACTTTGATATGATGTGTAGGCAGCTCAGCCATTTGTCCCAGGTTTAAAACCTAACCATAATGTTCAGTCAGGGAGGTTTTGTTTGGTTTTGTTTTCTACATCTCAGGGTCTTTCCTTATACATTATAGTGCTAACGATCCGGGAATCGCTAAAGGAAGACCCCAAATAATATGCAATAGCAAAGAGCATTTATTCTGCGTTTAGGTCCAGCATGCATAGGTCCACCATTCAGGTAAAATGGCGACTGCGAGACAAAGGCAGGAGTTGATTGGCCAGGCCAGGCAGCTGATCATCTTGAGCACCTTGAATGATATAGGATTATCATAAAACTTGGAACTCCTCTACTTGACTTCAGGTGGCTGAATATATCAAATCTACACTCAGACTCAATAGGAGGCATGGCTAAGTGGACAAACTGTATCCCCTGTAAAATTCATGATGAAACTTAAACCCTCAAGGGGATGGTAATAGGACTCTAAGACGTATATAGATTATCATGATGGAGTCCTTCTGTACTGTTTTTATATCTTTATGAAAGAGAGCCGAGAGAACTCTCCTGACTTCCTATAGCCTTGTGAGGTCATAGAAAGAAATTAAGATAAACAGCTCAGAACAGAAACATCATCTGATCCTGAGCCCATCAAATCAGCTCCCTGACTTCTGATTCCTCCCTTTTAGAACTATGAGAAAGATACCCCTGCTCAACTCTCCATTAAATCAATGGTTCTTTGTGGGCTCAGACTTATTAAAACATTAAGTGAGTGTATTGTGTGTAACATGGGCACATTTGGTCTTTAGGTCTTTTGATGAAGTCACTTATTCATTTCTTTACCACTAGGCATTAGTTTTCCTAAAAAGATCACAACCATTATGAATTCAGTATTTGTTTTTAAACACTGATATGACAGATTTACTTGTTATTTTTAGTAGAGTATGGGTTTAAAGGTATTTGTGGCTAACAGAACTTTAAAATTTTTGCTGTTTGATATGATTTTTTAATTAAATTTTTATTTTTTACATTAATTACAATGTATTTACTTGGTATCCCAGCTGTTGCCCCCAACCCCATTCCCTCCCAATCCCACCCTCCCTTCCTCATCTTTTGTTTGATTTGATTTTAAGAACTTGTTTTTGAAGTAACAGGACAGGAGGCTACTGCAGAGGGCCCCTGAAAGACTCTGCTTAACAGTGTATTAAAGCAGATACTAAGACTCATAACCAAACCTTTGGCAGAGTGCAGGGAATCATATGAAAGAAGGGGGAGTTAGTATGACATGGAAAGGATAGGAGCTCCACAAGAACCGGGGGTCTTTTCTGAGAGTGACACTCCACCAAGGACCATGTATGGATATAACCTAGAACCTCTGCTTGGATATAGCCCATGGTAGCTCAGTAACCAATTGATTTTTTCCTAGTAAGGGGAACAAGGACAATTTCTGACAGGAACTCAATGGCAGGCTCTTTGACCTCCCCACCCCCCAAGGGACGAACAGTCCTGCTAGGCTACAGAGGAGGACTTTGCATCCAGTCCTGAAGATACCTGATAAAACAGGGTCAGATGAAAGGGGAGGAGGACCTCCCCAGTCAGTGGACTTGGACAGAGGCAGGGAGGAGTTGAGGAAGGGAGGGTTTGGGAGGGAATGAGGGAACGGAATACAGTTGGGATACAGAGTTATAAAATGTAACTAATAATAAAAAATAAATACAATTAATCCACTTAGACTTTGGTTTTGTGCAGGGCGATAGGTATGGATCTATTTGTGTTTTTCTACATGAAGATATCCAATTATACCAGCACCGTTTATTGAATATGCTATCTTTTTCCATTGTATGGTTTTGGCATCTTTGTCAAAAATCAGGTGTCCATAATTGTGTGGGTTTAGTTCTGGGTTTTCTATTTGATTACATTGATCCACCATTCTGTTTCTATGCCAGTACCGTGCAGTTTTTATTACTGTTGCTCTATAGTACAGCTTAAGATCAGGGATGGAGTTATCTATGGCCTGCTCTTCGATTAAGTCCCCTGAGGTGTGCAGCCTTACCAGGCCACAGAAGAAGACAATGCAGCCAGTCCTGATGAGAACTGCTAGAGTAAGGTCAGAGGAAAGGGGAGGAGGACCTCCTCTATCAGTGGACTGGGGGAGGGGCATGGGAGGAGAAGAGAGAGGAAGGACAGAATTGGGAGGGGATGAGGGAAGGGGCTACAGATACAAAGTGAATAAGCTATAATTAATAAAAAATAAATAAAATTTTAAAATTGGATTAAAAACAAAATAACCATATTTTTTTACATTTGGAAGGTGGGTTGATAATCAAAAAGGATAGTGTATTCCATATATTTTCATTTTAATTTGTTCTAAGCTTAATTATTTCATTGAGCCATGCAAACAAATTATATTTCCAGCCTTGAGTTTCTGAATTTCTGAGGAGCCAGTACACTTTTACCTGGCAAGGTACTCTTTTTTGAGAAAACTATGTTTTGAAACCATTATATTCTGCAATAATGAATGCTTTTGTATTGAAGGATTGATTAACTATTTTTTGGTGATTCATTTGGGACAGCCTGAAAATGACATAAAATCAAGCAAGTATAATTGTAGATGAAATGCTTATATCTATATTTAATATATGTGTCTGATGCTGGTGTGAACTTTTAGAGTAGCCCAGGGTCCTTACGTTAAAGCTGCTATCTATCTACTACTGCTTCAACAACTATCTGTACTTACAAAAGAAAGAAATTGGGAGGCCTAACAATCTAAATGTTGTTAGCAATTTACTCAACATACTACGTGTTCCTTTAGCTTTTCTAATAAAAAGACGAAATAATAAAATTAAAAGTACTAAAGAAGAGATTCAAAGTCATAACTGTAAGAAATCTGCACATTCACATAAAAGTAAGTTCGTCAAAAAGCTTTTTCCACACCAAAGATCAGAAAACCTCACCAAGAACATGCAGTTATTTAAAAAGTGCTACAGTTTGCCAAAATATCCTTACATTCAAATAAAAGACCATACCAGGGTTACCTTTCAATTCTATTTCTGTGACATTTTAATATACACATTCCGTCAGATAATACATGAGTCTCCCACTATGTTATCAGAAGTGCTGACTGCAAAAGATATTTAAATTCAGAACAGAGATGATGAAAAATCACATTAATATCTTTATTTATTTATTTTTTATTAATTACACTTTATTCACTTTGTATTCCCCCATAAACCCCTCCCTCCTTCCCTTCGTATTCCACCCTTCCTCCCCTTTCTGCATGCATGCCCCTCCCCAAGTCCACTGATAGGGGAGGTCTTCTTCTCCTTCTTTCTAATCTTAGACTACCAGTTCTTATCAGAAGTGGCTACATTGTCATCTTCTGTGGCCTGGTAAGGCTGCTCCCCCCTCAGGGGGAGGTGATCAAAGAACAGGCCAATCAGATTATGTCAGAGGCAGTCCCTCTTACCATTACTATGCTCTGAATATACCTGGGTCACAGTGAAGACATGAATTCTTCCTAGTTCTTTGAGGAACATTTCAGGTTCTGGAAATAAAGTCTTTACAGAAAAAAAAAAAAAAATACCCATGGAAGAAAATACAAGGAGGGAATGAATACTCACAAAATCTAAAACTTAGGAAGAAACAACTCTTGACAGTTGTTATTTTGTCTCTCAGCTACTCTTAGAACTAATACATATTTTCAGCCAATAGTCACTGACTTATTATCTGAAGACCGCTAATATTAAGGATCTTAATACCACGAAAGTTGTTTTTCCATTGGTATAATTATTAATCTCTTAATTTTCTCCTTTGTTAATTTTAATTTTATTTATTTCATATTCTTACTTCACTTTATCTTCCTTTCTCTCCTCCCAGGCCCTTTTCCCCTCCTCCCTCCACTTCTACTCCTCCTCCATTTCTCTTCAGAAAATCAGTGGCCTCTATAGATATAAACCAGTTATGGCATACCAAATTGTGGTAATATTAGGACCTCCTCTTCTTTTAAGGCTGGAGAAGGCAATCCAGTAAGGAGAAAGAGTCCCAAAGGCAGGCAACAGAGTCACAGACAACTCCTGCCCCCACTGTTATGATCAAGTAATACAACTATATAATATTTGTGCAGAGGACCTAGGTCAATCTTATGTAGGCTCCCTGGTTGGCAATTCAGTTATTGTGAGTCCCATATGGGTTCAGGTTAGTTGATTCTGTAGGATTTTGTCAAAGTCGAAGCTAGATTGTTTCAGAAATCCAGTCACTCTGTCTAGACTGATTATGCACATTTCAGGTAGTTTCTGAATCTGTCTCTTTTCATGTAGTCTGGAGACAGAACTGAATCTTGCTTGTCTCCACTCTCTCATATTTATCATACTAGTCACCATTATGAGCATTAGCAGAACAATAAGGATAGTCATTCAGGGTGTCTTTGAGGGTTAAGGAGATGGCAAGAAGTACCACAGATTCTAAATAAAGCATCTTCAGGACATACAGACTACTGCAGACCTTGGAGTGGAAGGTGAAATTAAGAGAGAGAGAGAGAGAGAGAGAGAGAGAGAGAGAGAGAGAATGAAGATTAGCATATGAAAAAAAAAGTTTGTTATCAGAGAAACAGCTCCACTAAAGGTTACATGTTAACAAAGCAGAGTGTGTGTAAGATAAGTACCTATAAAGGGACATAACCCTCAAGCTCCAAGGATTTGAGCCTGAGGCTAAGACTTGCCCACTAGCCCACTGCCTATGCTTGAGTATTGCTTTTCTCCTTCTTCTTCTTTTTTTTAAATATTTTTTTTTGGATTTTAATTTTAAATTTATTGAAATATAATTGTACATATTTATGAGGTAGAGTACGATATGTCAATACATTTATCCAATATATAATGCCCAGACCAGAGTAAATGTCATATCAGATATATCCAACATTTGTCATTTCCTTGTGTAAGAAACATCCAAAGTTTTATTTACTACTTTGAAATATACAATGAATTGTTTCCAAACATAATTTTTCTACAGATTGTAATATATAGTCCTATTCCTGTCCCCATTATCGATCTTCTATCTTCCATCTATTCCACATGTCCTAAGCTTTCCTGAGATTTTTTTTTTATTTTATTTTTCTTTTTAGTTACATTTTGTTAACTCTGTGTCCCAGCTGTATCCCGCTCCCTCATTCCCTCCCCAACCCCACACTCCCTCCCTGGTCTCCTCCCTGCCCCTTTCCAAGTCCCCTGATAGGGGAGGACCTCCTCCCCTTTCATCTGACCCTGTTTTATCAGGTATCTTCAGGGCTGGCTGCAAAGTCCTCCTCTGTGGCCTAACAGACTGCTCCTCCCCTGGGGGGGGGGTCAAACAGCCTGCCCTTGAGATCCTGTTAGAAATAGTCCGTGTTCCCCTTATTTTGGAAAACTACTTGGTTACTGAGCTACCACGGGCCACATCCGAGCAGAACTTCTAGGTTATATCCATAGATGGTCCTTGGTTGAGTGTCAGTCTCAGAAAAGACCCTGTGCCCAGATATATTTGGTCCTTGTCGAGCTCCTATCCTTTCCATATCATACTAACTTCCCTTCTTTCATATGATTCCCTGCACTCTGCCGAGGGTTTGGTTATGAGTCTTAGTGTCTGCTTTGAAACACTGCTAGGTAGAGTCTTTCAGATGCCTTTTGTGGTAGACTCCTGTCATAAGTTCAATGCACA
>NW_026596057.1:22490280-22659639 GCF_907164565.1 Psammomys obesus | reverse complement strand
TGTGCATTGAACTTATGACAGGAGTCTACCACAAAAGGCATCTGAAAAACTCTACCTAGCAGTGTTTCAAAGCAGACACTAAGACTCATAACCAAACCCTCGGCAGAGTGCAGGGAATCATATGAAAGAAGGGAAGTTAGTATGATATGGAAAGGATAGGAGCTCTACAAGGACCAAATATATCTGGGCACAGGGTCTTTTCTGAGACTGACACTCAACCAAGGACCATCTATGGATATAACCTAGAAGTTCTGCTCGGATGTGTCCCGTGGTAGCTCAGTAACCAAGTAGTTTTTCAAAGTAAGGGGAACACAGACTATTTCTAACAGGATCTCAAGGGCAGGCTCTTTGACCCCCCCCCCCCAGGGGAGGAGCAGTCTGTTAGGCCACAGAGGAGGACTTTGCAGCCAGCCCTGAAGATACCTGATAAAACAGGGTCAGATGAAAGGGGAGGAGGTCCTCCCCTATCAGGGGACTTGGAAAGGGGCAGGGAGGAGACCAGGGAGGGAGTGTGGGGTTGGGTAGGGAATGAGGGAGCGGGATACAGCTGGGACACAGAGTTAACAAAATGTAGCTAAAAAGAAAAATAAAATTAAAAAAAAAAGAAAAGTCAGGTGTGATTCTAATGGGTTTGCAATTATATGTTACTTGGCCTTTTTCCCTTGTAGCTTTTAGTATTTTTTCTTTGTTCTGTATACTTACTGTTTTGATTATTATGTGGCGGGAGGATTTTCTTTTCTGGTCAAATTTGTTGGGTGTTCTGTATGCCTCATGTATCCTTATTGGCTTCTCCTTTAACTTGGGGAAATTTTCTTCAATGATTTTGTTAAAAATATTTCTGGGCCTTGGAGAAGGGAGTCTTCTTTTTCCTCTATTCCTATTATTCTTAGGTTTTGTCTTTTCATATTGTCTTGGATTTCTTGGACGGTCTGTGTCAGGAATTTTTTGGATTTAACATTTTCTTTGACAGATACATCGATTTCTTCCATTGTATCTTCTACACCTGAGATTCTTTCTTCCATCTCTTGTAGTCTGTTGGTTATGCTTACCTCTGTAGTTCCTGTTTTTTTTCCTAGATTCTTCCTCACCATTATTTCCTCCATTTGTTTTTTCTTTAATTTTTCCAGTTCTATTTTCAGGTCTTGAGTTGTTTTGTTTACTTCCTTCACCTGTCTGATTGTACTTTCCTGTTTTTCTTTTAGTTCCTTCAACTCTGTTTCTTTTATTTCATTCAGTGCTTTAAACATTTCCTTTCTAAAGGCCATAAACTGTTTGGCTGCAGTTTCCTCTATTTCTTTACGGATGGCAATATTCTGTTTGAGTTTATCTTCCTCTATGTCTTTTCGTATGTTTTTTGTTTCCTCTGTTATCATCTTCATGAACATAGTTGTTAGGTCATCTTCTTGGATTTCAGTTATGCTGGGGTTTCCAGGGCTACTTGCCCTTGAGTAACTGGGTCCTGGAGATTCCATATTGCTCTGACTTTTGTTGCTTGAGCTTTTACATTGGCCTCTACCCATTGTGCTATCTTAGGTGTTTGGGGTTATTTTCTGGTGGGTCCTGGGGATCCTGTGGTGGAGAGAATCCCCTTGGCATAAAGCTGTTTTTTTCTGAAAGAAGTCTTCTCAGCTTTTTGGGTATAGTCCCTGGATGGCTGACGTTTTTTTCCAGGCGTTTCTGCTGCTTACCTCAGGGATAGAGACCTGAGTGGTAACTGTGTTCTTTGTTAGTCGAGAGGGTTCTCCTCTCACCCAGGGAAGTCCTGAAGACAGCTGCCCTATTTCTGGGTTTCTTGCTGTAAATTTAATGATCAGCTGCTGTGACCCAGTTGGACATCTGGCGCGCAGCAACGGTTTGTGCCTGTGTCTGGAGCACAGCTGAGTGATGGCGGCTTGGCCCAGCCGGTCTGAGAGACTTTTTCCAGGGAAGGCTTGGGTGATTTAAGTCAGTACAATTTCCTTCCTTCCTTGTGGATTCTCTAGAGACAGGGACTCACAGTCTCTTTTTTTGCCCTGGGGCGCACCACTAGCTAGCTGGCATGCAGAAACTGCCTGTGTTTGCCTTTCTAGCCTTTGGGAGTCTGGGAGTCTGCCTAAACTGGGTAATTTTCCTGAGACCTTTTTGGTTTGGGGGTGTCAGCTCAATGCTCTGAGATCAGACCAGCCGTTTCCCTCCCTGTGTGTTTGCACTGGACAGTGAAACTCAGTCTCTGGTGCCCTGGGGCTCACAGTTCTATGTGAGGCGGTTTATCAGGTGCGCAGGCAGAGCTTTGTACAGGCGCCTGGGTTCCTGGCTCTGGCTCTGGCCTGACTCCTGGGGCGCCCGCGGAACCTGAGTCTTTTCCATGGGACGACTGGGTGACCTAAGGTCAGTCCCAGTCGTTTCCTGCATGTGGGGTTATCTCTCGACTGAAAATTCCAGTCTCTGATAGTGTGGTGTGCAGGGTTCAGTCTGGGACTGTGACCAGAGACACTGGTGTGGCTCTGGGCTGGGGGCTGGTGTCCAAGGGTGTGGCAGAACCAGGATCTCTTCCACAGTTTAGCTGGGTGAGTTAAAAGCTGATTGAATCCCCCACCATGGGGTATCCTCTAGCCTGGGAAACACAATCGCCTGTCTTTTATGGCCGCAAGTTCTGATTGCTGGTCACTGTGCCAATCCTGCCGTGCTGCTGGTCAGAATGAGAGTCCTTCTGGCGCCGCCATCTTGCCTACATTAATATCTTATACAGACACATGCAGTATGTCTTTGGAGAATCAAAGGATTTGAGGTAAAAACTGCTTCACTAAGAAGAAATTCATGTCCTGAAAAACAGTACTTTAACGATAGTTTTGGTCATTTCCAAAGCATGAATTCTTAACATAAATTTAGAACATAAATGATACTGTAGGTTGAGGGATTAACCCTGGGATACAGTTTCAGTGTAGCATGTATTCCATAAATAAACAAATAATTGGAAATGACTGAGATTCTTTAAAATAGAACATAGTCAGTTACAAAAATAAGCAAGCTGTCAAATCTGAATTAGAACACTGAGCCGATAATACAAGTAAAGTTTTTGTAAACAAGAATTAAAGACAGCACGATGTGGTGGCACATGTCTTTAAACCCAACACTGAGGGAGGCAGAGGCATGCAGACCAACTGCTGTGAGTTCAAGGCCAGCCTGGTCCTCAAAGGGAGTCCAGGACAGCCAAGGCTACACAGAAAAATCTTATCTAAAAAAAATATATAAATAAAAAAATAAAAAGAAAATAAAAAGAAAAGAAAAGAAAAGAAAATTGAAATGAAGACTTTGTTTTGGTAGGGGGTTGAAAAGATGGCTCAGTGGTTAAGAGCACTGACTGCTCTTCCAAAGTAGTCTGGTTCAAATCCCAACACCCACATGACAGCTCACAGCTGTCTGTAAATCCAAGATCAGACACCCTCACAGGATATACATGGTAGAAATCATTATTGCATGTAAAATAAAATCAAAATAAACAAATTTTTGAAAGACTTGGGTTTGGTATAGTTTTATGGTTAAAGGTACTTGTATGCATAAGTCTGTTAACACAAGTTAACTCTTAGAAGCCCTGTAAAGGTGCCAGAATGTATTGGCTCAACAAAATTATCCTCTGATCTCCACACATCTGCTATAGCATAATCCATGTTTCCTCTCTAAATAATAAGTTTGTTTTGGATTTACAGTATTAGAAGATACTTCATGACAATTCTGTCATGTATTCGGTGCAACATCTGTTTAAATATGAGACATTATTTAATTATATTATCAATCTGTGTGTTTATTTGTTTCAAATAAATTCAATGTATGAATAAGTAATTTCATCAATCTTTTATTCAGTTGCTTTTCTTTTGGTTGAATATTTAATGTACCTTTTCATAACAAAACCAAATTATGAATATTAAATTGTGAATGATAAATCTGATTCTTGGTAGATTGGTCCAATATGTATATATATTTCTAGCTGATCTCATTTCTTTTCTAATTTTCATCCTACACAGTTTCATCCTACCACAGAAAATTTGACTATAATTATTATTTGAAATAATCTCTTCTTCCTACTTTGGTACCTCCAGATTTATTCCTTTCTTCTTTCCTTCCTCCCTTTCTCTCTCTCCTTTCATGTATGTGGATGTGTGCATGTGTGTGTGTTATATGGATGCATTGATATGGGTGTGAGCCAGTACATGTTTATCTTTGTGCATTTAAGGGCCACAGCTTGATGTGGCTTGTCTTCATCAATAATTCTCCATTTAATTTATCTATCTCTGTCCCTGTCTGTCTATGTATCTATCATCTATCTATCTGTCTGTCCATCCATCTATCTATCTATCTATCTATCGTCCATCTATCTGTCTGTCTGTTTTTTGTGATAAGGCTTCTCATTAAACCTGGAGATCATCAAGAGCTGTTCCTGCTGGCCAGTGAGCTTCTGGAATTAGAACACCTCTGACCCCACCCCCATGTGCTAGGGTTACAGACATGGCTGACATGCAAGATATATATGTAGAAACTGAGAGCCCAAGCTTATGTCCTCATGCTTATTCAGCAGGTAATGGCACTTGACTGAGCCATCTCTCCAGTCCTCAGATGCTGAGCCACTGAGCCATCTTTCCTGACTCAAGTCCTGAGACTGTTAATTTTAAATTATATGACTTTTTATTGTGCAGTAGACTAATAAACGCATATAAATTCTATTAAATGTGAAAATTCTGCTTTGCTTTTACACATTGGTTCTACAAATTGTAGAATGCAATTAAGTATTTTGGAGGCTAATAAGAATGATATCTTTTCTCACTCTCAATTATAATTGAATGAACTGTGTGAGTGTGGTAATTTTTTTTTAATTTCTTGAGTATTGTCCTGTGTCTAGTTTCACTCTGTAATGGCAGCAGTATTGTCTTTGCCTCTTCAGTGTCAGTGTGCAGTTCCAACACAAAGACTGCCATTTATAGCTGGTGTCAACACTACTTCATCTTCTCCAAAGGAAATAAAAACAATTTTTTTTCTCCAAAATAACAGGCATTAGCATTTTACCATACATAGAAGGATAAGATCATATCAAGGAGGATTTATATTGAAATATATGGAAAAGATAAAAATTGTTTTAAAAAACTAGAATTACTTAGCATAAAACAAAGATACTCTAATTGATTATTTGAATGAAAAATTCAGTCAATACCAATGCAACTGAACAAGCAGCCAGTAAACTTAAGCAGTGGGATATGCCTGACAAAGTATCATCGCATACTTCTAAATAATTAAATTACTCAGGGCTCTCAATGAGTGTCATTGAAATGTTCTCATATGATTCTTCTACATACTTTGAAAAGTGGGATTAGTACTTAGATTAAATGCCTGTTTGAGGGCACTAGCTTAGAAAAAAAGATAAGGACAGGAGAAGAATTTGGATCTCCCAACTCTACATTCAATTACTTTGCCCAACTACTGAATACATAATGAATAAGGCAAGAGATAAATTCTGGGCAACCTCAGTTCTGTTTTATTTACTTAATTGAATATTATTCCAAAGTGAAGGTACAAATTAATTGCTTAATTGGTCTCCTTGTCTAAAATCTCTGCTAATGGATAATATTTTCTATAGATTGGAAGAGACAGTAAAGGTAATTTCAATGTCATTGCATTTTGTTTCTATACTATATATTAGGTAACTGTTGATTGCACAGCAAACATTTACTTAATATTTAAATAAATGAATTTCCTTTGACCATGTTTCATGGGTATTTTTTTTACCTATTAATACTGATCCAATAAATATTTATATTAATGTCAAATGGTATATGAAAATTTGTGGTGAAGAAAGTTCCTTTTTGTAGTACAATAGCTTTTCTGTGCATATGGCCCATTAAATCTACACAATTATCTCTTTAAAGCTACATGTATTGATAATAAGACATTACATTTAATGTTATTCAGGGAGTAAAATATGTAAGTTCCAATAAGGTTATACCAACTACATAACCTTATTTCTTGGTTACATTTTATGGACATGTAAAATACTTTTGTGTTATTTAAGGTAGTAAGATCTTGAGGTAATTTGTGACATGGCAATAGATGCATAATGAGTAAAAATAAGTTCTACCTCTGAACAGGAATACTAGTAAGAGAAAAAGAAGACAAATGAAGAGCTACATAAATCCTTGTGATTGACTAAACCCATGGTCCTGTTTCTATGAAAAAAGCAACATAATCAGTTAAAAAAAACATTGTATATATTTTAAAAATAAATGACAAATACCAATCAATCTATAATTAATCACTAAAAGATGTGTGAATGACTTTCTGTATTTTCATACTTGTCACATCTAAAATTCTTACCTACATATATATGTTGTGTTTCACACCTAAACATAATCTCACTAAAATATCTGGTAATAAATATATGTAAGTAGATATATGAATTCATACTGACACATTTTTATTTGGACTTTAATTGTATTAAATAAGTTATCATTTTCTGATTTTCCTGAATTTGATATTTTTATTCATGTTTATTTTTCTATCACCTATTCATGTTGTGGTAAATATCATATTTGTATATGTAGCTTATAATTCTGCCATGCTATGGAGTGAATGACTTTATCTTCCCAAAAACATTATGTTGAGACCCAATTTCCAAAGTGATGGTATTTGGAGATGGTGTTTTTGTAGCTGAGTAATTTTATGTGGGTGGAGCATTCATCCAGAAGTGTAGCGCCTTTTGAAGAAGAAAGAGACTAAAGTTTCTCTGATTCTTCTTTTATGCCCTCTTTTTCTCTCCTTGCCCCTCCCACCTTCTTCTAGGCCATGTTAAGATACAAAATGACAGTTGATTTGACACATAAACCACTCCCATTTCTAATATCCAGTTCATTATCACAGCAACAAGACTAAAGTACAGCATGTACAGAAAACAAAAATATGCTTATTTTTTTCTATCCAAGTGGGGACTGAATTTGCTTCCAGGTTTTATTTATATAATTTGCTTCCAGTTATATTTAGTCATGTCATTTGTTGTTGTTTTTAACACACTAATGGTGCATATTAGAACTGTATTGTATTTTTAGAACAATTATATATTTTTGTTATTCAAATATAAAGAAAAATACAACAATGTGTCTTTCTGGCTATGATTTGTTTCCTTGAACATGGTGGCTGTGATTCAATCTCACTTTGATGTATATGAGTAGATGTGGATAAATAACACTCCATTTTCTGTGATGAACATATTTTCTTCATCCATTAATCTGCTAATGAGTGTTTTGTCTAGTTACATATCTTATAGATTTGAACAGTGCCCAAATAAACACACTATCTGCAAAAAGCATTGGATAAAAAGGAAGAAACTCATATTGAATCTTTTCCCAGACAATGACATAATTTCCTTTGGTGTCTAGAAGAAGGATAGCTGGATTACAGGGCATTTAAAATTATTGCTTTGACAAATGCCATACTGCTCTCCATAGTGTCTGTTCTAATTTACATCTTTATCAACAGTACCCACGATTTCTTTTTCTTCTATGTGCTTGCTAGCCTTTGTGTTTATAATTTTCCTTCCAAATGGTGTAAGAAAATATCATTTGATTTATATTTCCCTGTTGCCTAATGAAACAGCATATTTTAATATATATTTCTTGTCATGCATACAGCACTATATTCTCAAAGACCAGGCAATTCTCAACTTTTAAAGATAATGATGAATTGTTTTCCATAAGATTTAATCAATTAACAATTTCATAAACAAACAATAGAGGTTTCAGAGATACTAAACATATCTGCTTTTGATATTAACAAATTTAATTTATGTATCTAGATGTATTTGCATATTTTTGCTGACTAACTGTAAAGTGGAACTTCAAGGAGTTATCACTTTGTTCGGTTTAATAATATTGGGCTTGTTTTTCTTCTGAGAAGTATGTATTCAGTATTAGTGGTTCTTCTGAAGATTTATATGGTAGACTAATGCAGGACGTCAGCAGTGCCTCATCCTCAAGCAAAAGGTTTTTGTCATTATCCTAGAAGCAGTTGATGTTTTTTGTTTCCTGCTCTTGAACCTATGCTGGCTTTGTGATGGCCTCACCACTCTGTGACTTCTAGGCTGAGGCTGAACACATCACCCATTGTTACCACTTTCTCTTGAAGTGCAGTCATGACCAGAAGCCTGGCTATGAAGCTAGTGGACCAGCCAGTTTCCAGCCCAGAGAAGATACCAGAAATGTGGCCTCTCACCTTGAGATTTTCTATCTGTATGTAGAAGTTAACACAAATTGCCCCCAAGGTCATCACCACTTATCACCCCTGAGCACTATTTAAAGAGAAGAACAACAGAAAGAAACAAAGCTAGCAAACAACAACAAACACATCGTATTCTGTCATCCGGCAGCCAATTTCAAAAACATTGCTTTTCATTAAAATATGTTGTGTTCTATATTTATGTTAAATGCATTGCAAATATTTCCCCATTATAATGCAGTCTCTTCTTAGCTGAAAATGTTCAGAAGATTTTTAATTTGACATATGTAGCTTAAAATAATCTTTACTTAATGGTGATCATTTTCTGTAGATTGGTTAAGAAATGTAACACCTCAGAATATTTTTAAAAGTGTGGTCATTTTTTTTTCCTAAGCATTTAGAAGCTTTGTCTATGGTATTTTGAGTTATAAACCATCTGTGCCTGAAGCATAGATAAGTTGTGACAGAGGAACTCATTTCATTTATTTTCTTGATATAGGCAGCAAATGCGATGCTCATTTTGCCATTTCAGCCCTAAATCAAAGCCCCAAGTTGGTAAGGATCTATTTGTGGGTATGCTATTCTGTTTTCTCTTAATTTTCTCATCTTGTTCACTTTTTACACTGTCTGAATTACTATAACTTAAAATAGGTTTTAGGTTTGAGCGAAAGCAATACTTTTTCTACATTTTTCTTCTTTAGGCAGGCTTAGATTATGAATAATTCTCTGCTAGTTTATACAGATCTTACAATCATTGAATCCTTAAGCCAGTGTGAATTTGCAGAGGCTAACTGATATCTTTATGATACTCACCTATTCTATTTATTGGTACAGAAATATATCTCATGCTTAGAACTTAATATTTAGTAATTTATAATTTTTTGGACATTATACATAGTTGTAATTTTAGGTAATTTAAAATTTTATGAAAGTTGTGGTTACTAAATGTTGCTTACAAACACTGACTTTTTTTTATAGTGATCTTATTAAATTAGGGTTACTATTGCTGAAGTCAATTTTGGTTTTGATAGTACATCTGTATTGGTATTTCTTCCTCATGCCTGTGGTCATATCAAGCACAAATGATAATTCATTGACTTCTTTCTAATTATCAGCTTTTGTGTGTTTTCCTTCTTTCTAAATTTTACATTATCTGATGTTGACTGAGAATAGAGATATTGAGACTTCCCCTCATTTTAATGAAAGCTATTTTAATAATACTCATTTAGAGTAATACATTTTAAAAATATTTTTATATATATTTGCCAGGCGTTGAATTTAGTCTTTCTATTGCAAGGATACTTCACCATGATTAAAGCCAATTTGGGAGAAAAACATTTCATCTTACAACCCCCAGGTCACAATCCATCAATAAAGGGGGTCAGAGAAGAAATTCAAGGCAGGAAACTAGAGGTAAGAAATGAAGCAGATGCCATGGATGAATGCTGCTCACTGGATTGTTCCTCATGCCTTGCTCAGCCTGCTTTCTTGTATGTCCTAAGACTGCTTCCCAAAGAAAGTAGAACCATCCACAGTGAGCTGTAGCATCTCATATCAATATCCATCACTATTAATAAAAGCCACTTGAGGGCCTCTGAAAGACTTGACCCCACAGGATATTGAAGGAGATGTTGAGACTCATAGCCAAACTTTGGGCAGAGTGCAGGGAATCTTATGAAAGACAGGGGAGATAGAAAGACCTGGAGGGGAGAAGAGCTCTAGCAGGAGAGCAACAGATCCAAAATATCCGGGCACAGGGGTCTTTTCTGAGACTGATGTTCCAACCAAGGCCCATGTGTGGAGATAACCAAGAACCGCTGCACAGATGTAGCCCAGGGCAGCTCAGTCGTCAAGCGGGTGTCCTAGCAATGGGAACAGGGACTGTCTCTAACATGAACTCAGTGGCTGTTTTTTTGATCACCTCCCTCTGAGGGACGGGGAGAGAGGGGAGAAGCAGCCTTATCAGGCCATAGAGGAAGACAATGCAGCAGTCCTAATGAGACCTGATAGGCTAGGGTCAGAGGCAAGGGGAGGAGGATCTCCCCTATCAGTGGACTTCAGGAGGGGAATGGGAGGAGATGAGGGAGGAAGGATGGATTGGGAGGGGATGAGAGAAGAGGATACAACTAGGGTACCAAGTGAAGAAATTGCAATTGATAAAACAATAAATTAATTTAAAAAAATTAAAATAAAATGTACTCGTGGTGCACCTACAGACAAATATTTTAAAGACATTTTTTTTTTTTCAGTTGAGAGTTCCTCTTCTCAAATAACATTAACTTGTGTCACATTGACATAAAATTAGCCAGGATACCTGGTTCAGCAATGTTTTCCATTTCCTATTTTTACATCACTAATCTATGTGTTCCATTAAAAGAAAAAACCAAACAAACAAAAAAAAATGATGAAGGGCTGGAGAAATGACCTAGCAGTTAAGAGCACTAGTTGCCTTTACTGAGAGCTCAGGTTTGACACTCTGCACTCATATAGCAGCTCTTAACAGTCTGTAATAACTGCAGTCCCTGGAGATCTGATTCCATCTTCTGGACTCCGTGGGCATTTCATTCATATGGTGCACAGATATACACACAAACAAAACACCAGTGCATGTAAAATGAAAATATGTTGAATGAAACTCTATTGGTATTTTTATGTAACCTTAAAATTATAATTTCCAGGAATTGTTTGGTTGGTAGTTCAGTCTCTGTGAGCCCCCATGAACCCAGGTTAGTTGACTTTGTAGGTCTTCCTGTGAGTCCTTGACCCCTCCAGATCCCTCAATCATTTCTCCAACTCTTCCATGGGATCCTCCAAGATCTGTGTAATATTTGGCTGTGGGTCTCTGCATCTGTTTCCATCAGCTGCTGGGTGAAGCCTCTCAGAGGAGTTATGCTAGGCTCTTATCTACAAGCATAGCATAACATTAATAGTGTCAGAGATTGGTTCTCTCCTATGGGGTCGGTCAGAGTTAGCACCAGTCTTTGGTTAGCCATTCGCTCAATCTTTTCAACATTTTCTCCCTGCACATCTTGTAGGCAGGAAAGATTTTGGGTCTAAGGATTTGTGGATGTCCTTATCACTCCACTGAAAGTCCTGCATGGCTATAGGAGTTGGCCACTGCAGACTTCATATCTCCTTCTGCTAGGAGTCTCAGCTAGAGTAATCCCCATGCACTTTCTGGGGCCTCCACTATCCCAAGTCTCTGGCAAGTCCCAAAGATGCCCTGCCCCCAATAATTCCATTTCTCTTCTGCCCAGCACTCTTTCCCTTGATCTCCCTATTCCTAGTCCCTATCCCGTTCCCCTCCCTATCCCCTGTCCCACCCAGTTCCCTCTATCTCCAGTGCCTATTTTATTTCTCCTTCTAGGTGAGATTCAAGCATCCTCCCTTGAGCCCTCCCTTGGGCTTCTTTGGGTCTGTGGCTTGTAGCACGGTTATCCTGTACTTTATGGCTAATGTCCACTTATAAGTGAGTACATACTATACATGTCTTTTGGGGTTTGGGTTACATCACTCAGGATAATGTTTTCTAGTTCTATTTATTTGTTTGCAAATTGTCTGATATTTTTGTTTTTAGTAGCAGAATAATATTCCATTATGTAAATGTGCCACATTTTCTTTATCCATTCTTCCGTTGAGGGACATCTTTGTTGTTTCCAGTTTCTGGGTATTATAAATATAGCTGCTATGAAAAAAGTTGAGCAAGCATTCTCATGATATGGAGGATCATCTTTTGGTTTTATGTGCAGGAGCTGTATAACTGGGTCTTGAGGTAGAGCTATTCCCAATTTTCTGAAAAACTGCCAGATTTCCAAAGTGGTTGTATATGTTGGTACTCCCACCAGAAATGGAGGAGCGTTCTCCTTTCTCTATTAATCATAGTCATCCTAATGCATATACGGACTGGTCCTAGGGTCCTGAACATATGCAGCAGATGTACATCTTTGTCTTTATGTGAGTTCTCCAACGCCTGGAACAAGTGCCCTCTCTGACTCTGATGCTTCTCTTTGTAGCTATTGTCCTAACTGGGCTGCTTTGTCTGGCATCAAGTGGAGAGTATATACCTACTCCTGCAGCAACTTAATGTGCCAGGATGTGTTGATACCCATGGAGGACCTCCCACTTCTCTAAGGAGAAAGAGAGGGAAGAAGGAGAAGGAGTGTTAAGGGAGGACTGGGGAAAGAGGCTGTATTCATGATGTACAGTTAATAAATAAATAAATGGAAAAAGAATATATGTGTATAATATAAAACATGTAAAATGTTACTATTTAAAAGGACTTTGTGGGAAAAAAATCCCTGATTTTCTATTTTAAATATATTTCTCACATTTTTCTTTTTGGGTGTTTAAATTTTAAGACAAAAAGCTATTTCATTAAATATTTCATACACACATATTTTGTTCTTCTGCAAACACTAATACATCTTAAATTTTAAGTACTTGCATAGTGTTACTTCTGAACTTCACTGAAGGATACCCACATTCATTGGATGTGAGTCTATAACCCTACCTCATTCTATGTGAGTTCTGAACGTGATACTGAATATTTTTTCCTGAGGTTTGTTTGAAGGGTAGGCTTTGTTTGTTTGTTTGTTTGAGACAAGGGTTTTTATGTATAGATTTCTGTTGTCTTGGAATTACTTTGTAAACCAGGCTAGAAACCTATGTGCTTTTAAGAGATCATTTCACATCTACTTTTTTTTTTTTTCAATCTTCCTTCTTTTTAATCTCTGGCTAGAGACAATCCTGCTTGAGGCAATTCAATTCTTCTTGCTGCCTAAAGTTTCCTGGAGAGAGACAGTGTGCTCTCTGAGCCCTCATTACTCAGACCCAGGGTCCTCTTACCTGAATCCTGAATTTTCTGCTTGTGCATCTTTATGATCTGAGATTTATTTTTCCCCTACGAGGTCAGTTTTGTTTAGAGATATTCCATAATTGTAAAAACTTCCAAAGGCTAATAACCTTAATTTATAACCTAATAACCTAATAAATACTAATAAGTATTATTTTTTTATTATTAATTACACTTTATTCATTTTGTATCCCCCCATAAGCCCCTTCCTCCTCCCCTCCCGATCCCACCCTCTTCTCCTTTCTGCATGCATGCCCCTCCCCAAGTCCACTGATAGGGGAGGTCCTCCTCTCCTTCTTTCTGATCTTAGTCTATCAGTTCTCATCAGAAATGGCTGCATTGTCAGGGTTCTAGGTTATCTCCACGGATAGTCCTTGGTTGGAGTATGAGTCTCTGGGAAGTAAAAAGAATCAAAAGTGATCAAATTGCAGCAGAATTTTGAATTTAGATTAAAAAATCTACAATTGCAAAAAATGTTCCTCTCTTTATATTAATAATTTTAAAACAAGATTTCTCTTCAATAATATCTGATAATATATATAAAAGATATAACTGATAATTATCAAGGATCTTGGTATTTAATCATGAATCTTAACTGATAAAGCTCCATCTCTATAAACACATCCACATCATAGGATAATTTGGGAATAAGAGAGGAAGTAAAGACAATAAATGACTGATAAGATAACTCAGGTTTGGCTAGAACTGCTTTAAAATGTTTTTTTTTTTTTAAATCTCATATACATACACTTTGCTTCTGATAGGTATAGACGTTCCTTGTTTTCTAACTATGAATTTTATAGAACTGTGAGTAATATCAAGCTGCATAATTGTCTTTCCTTCGGTCATGAAAATGTTTTCATTTAGGCACTGGGGCAAAAGTCAACACCTCACCAAGCATCTTGTTCAGCTTTATGATAATCTTGAAAGTAAAGTCCAAATAAGAAGACAGGCAATACATTTTCTATCAATGTGTCAGAAATTGGCAGTTTTAGGAAATTATAACAAGACTAAACTGATTTTTGGAAAGGAGGAATTGAAGCCATAAAAGTATCTCTTTTAAAAGCAATATGTAACTACCACTGATAAACATTGTTAAGCACTCCAAATTTCATATTCCTTGAGTGGAAATTTTTCTTAGATTATATTAAGGTTATTTTTCCAGGAAAGCGCTCTGTAGTTCAACCGCTGTATCAGAGTGTTAACATCAAATTTGCTGACTGTTTTTCTTTTATTCGTGTTCTCAGTTAGATCTTCATGCAATATAGAACATTTTTTTCTCATGTACATGAAAGATAAAAGGTATGGAAGAGAGAGAGTACTCTGTCCTATACTCCAAGTTTTTCTTTTCTCCTTGAATGATACAGGATTATCATAAAACTTGGAACTCCTCTACTTGACTTCAGGTGGCTGCATATATCAAATCTACATTCAGACTCAATAGGAGGCATGGCTAAGTGGACAAACTGTATCCCCTGTAAAATTCATGATGAAACTTAAACCCTCAAGGGGATGGTAATAGGACTCTAAGACGTATATAGATTATCATGATGGAGTCCTTCTGTACTGTTTTTATATCTTCATGAAAGAGAGCCGAGAGAACTCTCCTGACTTCCTATAGCCTTGTGAGGTCATAGAAAGAAATTAAGATAAACAGCTCAGAACAGAAACATCATCTGATCCTCAGCCCATCAAATCAGCTCCCTGACTTCTGATTCCTCCCTTTTAGAACTATGAGAAAGATACCCCTGCTCAACTCTCCATTAAATCAATGGTTCTTTGTGGGCTCAGACTTATTAAAACATTAAGTGAGTGTATTGTGTGTAACATGGGCACATTTGGTCTTTAGGTCTTTTGATGAAGTCACTTATTCATTTCTTTCCCACTAGGCATTAGTTTTCCTAAAAAGATCACAACCATTATGAATTCAGTATTTGTTTTTAAACACTGATATGACAGATTTACTTGTTATTTTTAGTAGAGTATGGGTTTAAAGGTATTTGTGGCTAACAGAACTTTAAAATTTTTGCTGTTTGATATGATTTTTTAATTAAATTTTTATTTTTTACATTAATTACAATGTATTTACTTGGTATCCCAGCTGTTGCCCCCAACCCCATTCCCTCCCAATCCCACCCTCCCTTCCTCATCTTTTGTTTGATTTGATTTTAAGAACTTGTTTTTGAAGTAACAGGACAAGACCCTACTGCAGAAGGCCCCTAAAAGACTCTGCTTAGCAGTGTATCAAAGCAGATACTAAGACTCATAACCAAACCTTCGGCGGAGTGCAGGGAATCACATGAAAGATGGAGGAGTTAGTATGATATGGAAAGGATAGGAACTCCACAAGGACCAAATATATCTGGGCACAGGGGTCTTTTCTGAGACTGACACTCCACCAAGGACCATGTATGGATATAACTTAGAGCCTCTGCTTGGATGTAACCCGTGGTACCTCAGCAACCAATTGGTTTCCCATAGTAAGAGGAACAGGGACTATTTCTGACAGGAATTCAATGGCAGGCTCTTTGACCTCCCCATCCCCAAGGGAGGAACATTCCTTCTAGGCCACAGAGGAGGACATTGCAGCCAGTCCTGAAGTTACCAGATAAAACGGGGTCAGATGAAAGGGGAGGAGGTCCCCCCCCTATCAGTGGACTTGGAAAGGTGCATGGAGGAGATGAGGGAGGGAGGGAGGGTTTGGGAGGGAATGAGGGAGTGTAATACAGCTAGGATACAGCGTTAATAAAATGTAACTAATAATAAAAAAATAAAATAAAATGAAAATAACTTATTTTTGGAAAGATTGTTTGGAACTTCTCCCAGGAGAAAAGAGCTACTTATATACTATTGAAAGAAGATTGGCTCTCCTCTCTTCCATGTGGGTCTTCTTTTTCTACAGAGCATACAGTTTCAGGGGGAATGCACATGGAATGGTGAGGGAGAAAGGAGACATCTACTTAGCCAGTTAGATCGGCTGAATCAACCCTGCCTCTCTGTGGACAGACAGATGTTGCAGTAAGGTCGCATTTACATCCAATATTACTTAGGGAAGGCCCAAGATGGCTTCTTGGACTGTTGACCCTGAGTGAGGCTCAGCTGTGATTGTGTCTTATATCTTGTTCTATTTCTTGTCCTGTATCTTGTCCTTGAAAGCCATGGCTGTTCTCATTTTCTGTGTGGTTTGGTGTGCTGTTGAGATGGACGTATAAGAGTAAAGTCAGGGAATCTCCCTTGGATGGTAAGTGGGAGACTATAAAGCTAGATGACCTTATCACGTATAAGCTTATCTCTGGGTGTTCCAGTATTGCCTGTATAATGCCTTCTCTTCTTTCCCACAGAGTGTTTGATCACTGGGAAAAAAAAAAAAAAAAACAGAGAGAAAGAGAGAGAGAGGCAGAGGATTCTCCTTTTGGTATATATCACAATATCATAATATTCCAAAAGTTCAAAAAGCACCCAAGAGCAGGGTATGGTTTCCAGGTTGGAGAGGAAATGAATTGCAGTGTTGCAGTAAAAGAAAAAAATTAGAAAAAAAAAATGAGGACTTGCTTAGCCTTAAAAAACAGGTCAACTATTTCTACAAACACTTTAACTAACATAGGAAGTAGAGTAGAGATAGTAATGAAAACAAGAGAACTCTGGAAAAGGTATATTTATTATCCTGAGAAAAAAAGGAAACAGAGCTTATCCATAGAAGAAAAGAGCCTTGTGTACTCTTTTGTAAAATGGGGCTTCTTTGGAATCTGATAAGCACAGTTTTTTTCTTCAAAATGTGATGTCTATTTATTCATGTAGACTATGAAATTGGTCTCATCTTTAAGTCAAGGGTCTTCTTTTAAAATTTTATGTATTTATTGCCAAATTATACTTTTGGCCTTTAAAACTTAGAAAGAAAGAAAGAAAGAAAGAAAGAAAGAAAGAAAGAAAGAAAGAAAGAAAGAAAGAAAGAAAGAAAGAAGAAAAGAAAAAAAGGTAAGCAAAGTTGTTTCTTTTTTTAAATTTTTTATTAATTACACTTTATTCATTTTGTATCCCCCCATAAGCCCCTCCCTCCTCCCCTCCCGATCCCACCCTCCCTCCCCTTTCTGCATGCATGCCACTCCCCAAGTCCACTGATGGGGGAGGTTCTCCTCTCCTTTCTGATCTTAGTCTATCAGTTCTTACAACTTCATGAATCCTAGTTTGTACTCTCATAATGGCTAATAGTTTTTGAGCTTATTTGAGTCTTTGTAACATCTGCAAGATGCAATTTTACAATTAGATTTATATTATCTTCCTTTTTCAATTGGGTTTATTTTCTCTTTCAACATCTGCATACAAGAGAACAAGTGTTTTGGTACATAAATCTAATCAGAATACAAGCATATTTATTATTTTATACATGTTCTCTGACTACTCTGTTGCAATTTTGTGGTGATTTCCTACAAATAAAGCATTCTTTCCAGGAGAGAGATGAGTGGACTGTGAGATTCTGAATATAAAAACAGAAACAAAATATGTACACGTCTCAGAAAGGACAACCAAGATTCGTTATTACTCTCTTGAGCCTTCTATGAACGGTACCAGTTATTGGAGAAATAAGAATTTCAGATGCCAAACTGCCTTCAGTTGTTAAAAAGTCTAGGTTGAAGCTCGCATGAGTAGTTAGTATGTAAGGGTTTTAATGATGCAGCTGCCATTTAGATATCTGTATGCATGAAGGGACCTATAATAATGCAGGCTTGGCTGGAATAATTTTTTGATTTGCTGTGGATGCCATATCTGGGCTGAGCAAGCATTTGTTCACGTCTCCCCAGGAAAAGTAACACAGCACAGTTAGTGCTTAGAGGATATCACAACAAGAGGTGAATTGTGGTGTAGTAGTTTCATGGCCTTCACAGTAGAATGGGACCTGTAACTGATGTGAAAGGTGAAGCATCTCAGGGAACAATACTGATATAGCTACTTCTTTCCTATGTTGTATGGGATGATGCACTTCCTTCCTGTAGTGCCAGTTACTTGTTTCCTGAGCTTGATAGCAGATCATACAATCAAGGTGTATCTTTAAGCATATCTTCAAAATCCCTTCATTATCAAACATCACAGTCTTCCTATCAACTACTCTACCTCCTGTTCTTTTTCATAGTAGATCTAGGTGAGAGCTGTGAGCAGAATTGTCATTGCTCTTGGTTACCTACAAGAAATAAATGGTAAGACATTACTGCTAAAAAACCATGAAGCTTTGGCTTCAGGGCATGTAGAAAATGATGAGAAAACTGGCTTCCTGCCAGCTTTCAGGGTCCCAGAAGATGCTATACAGGCTACTCTGGCGAAGTAAAGACATAAATAACCTTTCCAGCCCTGTGCTCTACATACCGCACTATTGGCCTGCCAGGGAAGATGTACACATGGGCACAACAGTGATTCCACTATTGTGGGATAATTAACCAAATTTTTATTGGATATGTGTCTTAATCAAAAGGAGTGAATTCATGCTTAATATTGTAAACCAAAAATGGCTTGGTAGGTCATTTGTTTGAGGGAGAACTACTGTTACAATTTTACCTAATGGTCATGTTATCAAACTGCCTTCTAAATGTTTATGTTTATTCCCCAAAATCTGAGATAATTTCAACCTTGATTAGAGAAGCTTCTATTTACAGTAGGCAGCACTTTTTGGAAATACTAAAAATTTGATCAAAATGACTGTACATGCTCATCTCTGAATGGAACATTTTTAGCAACATCCCACCTATAAAAAACAGGGAAGATTTGGGAAGAGAGAGAGAGCAAAGTAAATAAGTGATGGAGGATTAGTTGAGAAATATTTTCTTCTGGACATCACATGGCACTTGAACCCATGAATTCACAGCATCTGTGGATGCCTGAGTACAAACTGTGAAAAATCAAGCCTGTCAACATAAGGAATGGGGGAAGAGCTCATGAAGATCCTCCTCTGGCAAAGAAGATACTTGTCAATAATGCTAGCTCTGAGAGCAAGTCACTCTTACCTGTGTGGTTGTTGAAAGTTGCCCATAATCCATTAGAATATCCTACACCCATGTATTTATTAATTGCATTATTTGGGTGTAATGGGTTATAGTAAAAAGGAAGAGGAAGCAGCCTTATGAGTTTCAGGGGAAATATATCGGAGGTCAAAAATTTAGAATAATGAAACGAGGTTTGAATATGATCATTAAACACTGTATAGATTTATAGAATTTTTCTATTATTATTTAAGTTCTGTAAGCAATAATCATGTAATAACCTGAATCCTATGCTATATTGATATTTCCTATACTAACAAATTAGTCCATTAAATTTTATTTATCTTCACTTTATTTCCCATGACATGGTCAGAATTAATAAAAGTTCTTTGTCACAATATAATTTGAATGACTTTTGAATCAGGACCCCACTGTTCATATTTCTGTCTGCATTCTGGCATTTTATATATCCATCAGAATGGCCTATTACATTCTATGAGAGCATTATTGGTCTGTGCTAGCCTGCATTTCCAGTTTCTTCTGAATATTGGTATAGGTCATTTCCAAAGACCATTTCCATGAACCGCAAGGTCAAGTTTATCTCAATAATTGCCCTACTTCTTGGTAATGTTTTTTTTTTTTATTAATTGCTTTCTTGTTATGATGACAAAGACAACATAAAGGAGGATGGCTAATAGACCTCGAGGGGGTATAATCAGTCATGGTGGGAAAGATCATGAGTACAAGAAAGTTGTACTTTCTTGTATGTTGTGTCTTTAGTTGGAAGCACAGATAGGTGGATTTTGTGCTCAGCTTATTTTCTCCTTTTGGGGGGGAGAGATCTCAGATTTGTTGAATCACCCATATGTGGTGTGAGGTTAGAGGTCAGTTAATTCTTTCTGGAAAACTATAATAGATATGCTTAGAAGTATGTTTTCAAATCCAGTAAAGCCTAAAAATAAAGATTGATGGCCAATTCTGCTAGAAATTTCAGCTAAATTAACCTCATATTGTGAGATAAGACTTTAATATATGAATGTAATTAGGATTTCCGGTAAAGGATAAACAGTGATGCTCCTGCCTGTGATAAGTCAGGCATGATAGAAAAGGGGTGGGAATCATAGTTTCTTTCTTAAGTTCTTCTCAAATTAAAAACTCATAGGAGGAATGTAAGAAAAGGTTTAAGAAAAAAAAACCCTTATAAACAGTAATACAGTACGAATGTCGTGTTGTAGAAGATGAATGATCTGAAAAAATAAAGAAAGATAAATATATGTTTCTGATCTGTTAAATGAGACAGAGCAAAATGTGATATTTTTCACTCATACTTTTGTTATTGAAAGAACAGACTCAGTGAGAGGCCTTAGTTAAGGCAGTGTATGAAAGAGGGGGGATAAACTGGAAGAGGTAGAAGAGTCGTTGGCTCTCTATGGAAATGTACAAAATTGTGCAGAATAGTTAAAGATGAGCATAAAAAGGAGGTAGGGTATCGTGTCCAGTGGGCATTAATTTGCATTTAAATTTCCTACTGAATAATATAAAGTGAAAGTAGATTTTATGATGTGTGTGTGCGTGCATGTGTGTGTGTGTGTGTGTGTGTGTGTTTAAGTCAACAGCAACATGGGATTGTAGCATAACCAAACAGTAGTCAGAGTGAAGACTGTTATTTAAAGTTCTTATGTTCTAGCCAAAGAATTGTTAAGGATAAGGGTGAGGGAGTGCTCTGTTATATGAGAAGTTGGGGCATTATCAGGAAAAACATTTTATTTCTTTAAAAAAATTTTATACCAATTCTGTGTAACATCGTTGTGGAATGCTGCTTATTTGTCAGGCTGCTTTGTTATTGAGTTCTCAGCAAAAAACATATTTTCACCTTGGCCTTCACCTGGAGACAGGGATAGGCAGGATGTTTTGCCACGTTCACTTCCACTTATTTGTGTGGGGATCACACAGACGGTGGTTGAGGTACACAAGTTTGACTTCTCCATGAACTCCTTCATTGTATTGAGGTGCTTTGCTCTGACAATAACAAGGAACTGTGAAATAAGCCATTGCAACAGTTTCTACTGGCAGCCCTCTTGAACTGATCCCATGTGTAGTGTGTTGGATTTTTTTGTTCTAATTTTCTTTTTTTCCTTTTTTCTTTTTTTAATTTATTTTTTTATTCATTGCAATTTACTCACTGTGTATCCCAGCTGTAGCCTCCTCTCTCATTCCCTCCAATCCTACCCTCCCTCTCAGTCCTCACTCCTCACTCAAAAACTGTTCAATTCTGTCAGCTGGCTCTAGCAGTTTGGTTCCCAAACAAGGACCTTGAGTTATGGGAAAGCAATGAAGAACACTACAGTGTTGGCCAGCTCGGATCATAACGTAAAGAGAAAAGGGTGTGGAGAGAAAAATTTGAGAGAAAAAAATGGGATAAGACAGTAGTCTCATGTTTTTCTTATGTAATTTAATTATAAATAGTCTGTGTATGTGGCACATGACTGAGAAAGTGAAACTTTCAGGGTTACAGAGAAAGAGGAAAGAAAGATGGGAGGCTTTAGGACAAAATGAGACTAAATCATTGGCTCCTCCAGAAGAGTTATATGTCCCTCCTAATGACAATTTCTTGTTGGAAGAAGGCTTTGAGGATGTCTTAGATCCTGATGAGGCTGCAGAGCTGGAGGATTCTGAGAGCTACCCTCCAATTAAGGCTATGAATGTTAAAAAACTTGAGCCCCGGCAAAAAGAAATTTAAAAAGGGAATGGGGCTTGGGAAAATAAACAGAAAAATTAGCTACTAGGAAAAATGAGGCTCAATCCCCCACTCCAACTCCCTCATTGATTGCAGGCATGGACCCTCCTCCTGTGACAGCTACAGTTGCTACAGTTCAAAAGACAAGGGGACCTTTTCATTTACCCACTGCACTAGCAACTGTATCTCTTTTACAAGCTTCTTTGTAACAAGCTAGGCAGAAAGGAGAAGATATAACTGACTTTTATGGCTTTCCAATTATAGAGCAGCTTGATGGACAGGGTAATATGGTGAGAGTCCATGTGCCTATATCTTTTAAACAATTAGAAGAATTGAAAACTGCATGTTCTCAATATGGTACTACAGCACCATTTACTCAAGCTCTGTTAGAATCCTTGTCTACTGAGGCCCTCTGCCCAGGGGACTGGAAGCAATTAACAGCAGAATGTTTGACAAGAGAAGATTATTTACTGTGGAAGTCAAAATTTGCTGAGTAGTGTGAAGCAACAGCTAAAATCTCTCAAGCTAGGAAAAAAAAAAAAAAGGCAGCTTCTCAGTTTTTCCAGTAAGAAAGCAAATGGTTAATTCTGCTACAAAACCTCTGTGGTGATAAAAATTGGATTCAATCAATAGCAAGGTGTTTTGTCTGTTTTGAATGTATAAGTTTACCATGTTCAATATGTCTTGGTTATAGATTATTACTCATTGGATAGGTTTTTAAATTTATTTATTTTTTATTAATTACAGTTAATTCCCTTTGTATCTCAGCTGAATCCCCATCTCTTGGCCCTCCCAATCCTACCCTTCCTCCCTCATTGCCTCCCATGCCCCTCCCCAAGTCCACTGATAGGGGAGGTCCTCCTCCTTTTCCCTCTGACCCTAGCCTATCAGGTCTCACCAGGGCTGGCTGCATTGCCTTCCCTTCCCTGTGGCCTGGTAGGGCTTCTCCCCTATGAAGGGGAGGTGATCAAAGAGCCAGCCACTGAGTTCATGTCAGAGACAGTCCCTATTCCCCTTACTAGGAAAAACCAATTGGATACTGAGCTGCCATGGGCTACATCCGAGCAGGGCTTCTAGCTCATCTCCATAAATGGTCCTTGGTTGGAGTATCAGTCTCAGAAAAGATCCTTGTACCCAGAATTTTTTTGGTTCTGTTTCTCTCCTTGTGGAGCTCCTGTCTCCTCCAAGTCTTTTGATCTTCCCCTTCTTCCATAAGATTCCCTGAACTCTGCCCAAAGGTTGTCTGTGAGTCTTAGCATATGCTTTGATATCTTGCTGGGTAGAGTCTTTCAATGACCTTCTGTGGTAGGTTCCTGTCCTGTTCCCTGTTTTCCTCCTTCTTAGATGTCTATCCAGTTTGCCTTTCTGGGTGAGAACTGATCATATTCCCCAGCGTCTTCCTTCTTGCTTATCTTCTTCATGATTACAAATTTAAGTATGTTTATTCTATACCTTATAAGTGAGTATAAGTACTTACAAGTGAGTATAGACCATGTGTGTCTCTCTGCTTCTGGGATACTTCACTCAGGATGATCTTTTCTAGTCCAATCCATTTGCCCACAAATTTCATATTTCCTTGTTTTAAATTGCTGAGTAGTATTCCATTGTGTAAATGTATCACACTTTCTGAAGCCATTCCTCAGTTGAGGGACATCTGTGTTGTTTCTTCTGTAAAGCAAAGGACACTGTCATCAGAACAAAATGACAGCTTACAGATTGGGAATGGATCTTCACCAACCCTATATCTGACAAAGGGCTTATATCTAGTATATATAAAGAACTTAAGAAGTTAAGCACCAACAAACCAAATAATCCAATTAAAAAAATGGGGTGCAGAGCTAAACAGAGAATTCTCAGTAGAGGAATATCAAATGGCAGGGAAACACTTAAAGAAATGTTCAGCCTCCTTCATAATCAGGGAGATGCAAAGCAAAACAACGCTGAGGTTTCACCTTATACCCATCAGAATGGCTAAGATCAAAAACGCAAGTAACAACACATGCTGGAGAGGTTTTGGAGAAAGGGGAACACTCCTCCATTGCTGGTGGGAATATACATTTGTACAATCACTTTGGAAATCAGTATGGCGCTTTTTCAGACAATTAGGAATAGTGCTTCCTCAAGATCTAGCTATACCTTTCCTTGGCATATATCCAAAATATGCTCAAGTACACAACAAGGACATTTGCTCAACCTTTGGATATGTTTTAAACATCTGCAAAAAAAAAATTAAAAAGGGGAATCATATCCCCAAATCTTAGTCATGCTCTCTTTATTTTAAATTTTTGAGTTTGGATATAAAAGGCCATTCTGTAACTGATCTATTGTGGTACCCTAATGCCAAAGATAATTATGCCCAAGTGAAATGGAAAGATCTGATTACTGGAATATTACAGGGCCCCCGACTCTGTATTAACATGGGGAAGAGGGTATGTTTGTGTTTTCTCTGCAGGACACTGAAGGAGCCTGGTGGATCCCAGAAAGGTTGGTGAGACTTGTGGTAGATTCCTGGAAGAAGGATACTCCTGCTGCTGGCAATAATGAATTCTTTCTTGATGGTGAATGGAGAGCTGTATTGGGCTTAAGATCCTGACCAACCTTTGTTTCATTCTGCTCCTGAGAGAAGATATTTGTAGAGAATTTTTTAAAATAACTTTTTAAAGTTCTATGGGTTTTTTTGACAGCTTTTAAATTATAATTATAATTTATTGAGTTTGTATCCCAGCTGTGGCCCCCTCTCTTGTCTCCTCTCTATCTCACCCTCCCTCCCTCTTTTCCCTTTGTGTCCGTCCCCTAGTCCACTGAGAGAGGAGGTCCTCCTCCCCTTCTATTTGTCCCTAGCCTATCAGGTCTTATCAAGACTGGTTGCATTGTCTTCCTCTGTGGTTTGACAAAGCTGCAACCCTTAGGAGGAGATGATCAAGCAGCCTGTCACTGAGTTCATCCTAGAGACAGCTCATGTTCCCCTTAATAGGAAACCCACTTGGATACTTAGTCCATGGGGAATTTCTGTGCCAGGGTTTTAGATCCTCTCCATGCATGATCCTTTGTTTGGGAATCAGTCTCTGCAGAGCTCACACGGCTCAGTTTTGTTTGTTTGTTTGTTTGTTTGGTTTGGTTTGGTTTGGTCTTGGCTCTGTTGATCTCCTTTTTGAGTTCCTGTCCCCTCCAGGTCTTTCTATCACTCCCCTCTTTTATAAAATTCCATGCTTACTTCCCACTCAAGAACTATTCGACTCTACTGGCAGGCTCAGAACATCATGAAAATGTAGAAATAGCAGAGTTATAGTTTTAGTTCCACTTTCCAGTGCTTTGGTCAGTATCTTAGGTATTTTAGATCTCTACTCTTGTTTGTTGATATCTTAACCTGTAAATTCGCTTAAGTTTTAGTTGAAAATTGAGACTGTGCTGTATTAAGACCTGGTTGACATTGAACAAGGGAATGATAGAGCCTATTACTTAAGATGACAAATGTCGTGAGAATAATTTTCCTACTTACTTGTGTGAAAAAATAACATACTTAAGTGTTTAGAAAATGCTCCAATTAATCTTAGCTAATTTAATATTTTTAAAGACCTTCCTGAGTTTGAGAAATCAGTATCTTTTTTATTATAATCACCTTTCATTTTCAAAGCTAAAAAATTTCCCCTCAGCTGAATTGAACCACCCTAAATTGCTGATATTCACAACTTAAGTTTAATCTCTAAGAAATGTCCTCACTTCTAAAAGTTATGTTGTTTCTGTAATTGTTTCCACCAGTTTTGCATCTGAAAAGATAAGAGATTCTATATATGTAACTAGTCAACATTCTTATGTACTTTTTATAATTAAATAAATTATGTGGGTTTTTTATGATTTTGATTTAAAGTTACAAAAGTATCAATGAACTTGTCTCCATAACTTTAAATGCACATGTATAGTGTTGGTAATCAGGATTTAGTTAGCATAAACACAGCAAATGTTTCAAAGAGTTATGACTCATCCATCAAGTGTTATATGTGATATATACAAAGACTAACAGCAAAAGCTGAAAATCACAAACATGTTACAGAACGATTTAACATGAACTAAATGTTTTGACATATTTCTAATTCTGCTTTCATGTGTGTTAATTATGTATCAAATCTCCATTCATTTATTTTCACGTTTAAATACATGCTACACCTCCTAAGTAAAAGAATAAGAGTTTATAGAGAAGGTGATGTCAGGGGTGGTAGTCCTTCTCTCCTTTTATATGGAGCCAGATATAGAGTGGGCCATAGGCTCCTTTGCATGGTAGTAAAACTTACATCATCTGTGTGTACTTATGGCTGCTTGGGTTCATATTTGGGAACCAGTCATATCTTCATCTCTGGAGTAGTCAAAGCCTTAAGGTAATTCATCTCTGTCTTTTGAAGAATTTCAGCTCAGGTCTCCAACCACCTACAAAACTCATAATTGGGGAAATATTTCTCCTACCTTTCATCAGAATGATGGGGGTTATCTCACTACAATCAGTTAAAAAATAAAAAAATACATTTTAAAATCTGTTGGCAGATATATCCATGTTAGGAAATTAATAACTGTGTTTATATTAGAAAATGGACTGTCTGTTTTATCTTCTAGAGCCATGTAACAGCAAAAATATTCATTTTTCTCTTTTTCTAATTGAAATGTAAGCATGGAATGAGTCTCAGTCAAATGTTTACTTGTAAAAAAGAGCATAGTTGGAAATTTCTTTTTTTTTTTCACTTGAAATCTTTCAGATATGGATTTCTTCTTCCCTTCCTTCCTTCCTCCTTCTTTCCTTCCTTCTTTCCTTCTTATCTTCCTTCCTTCACTTCTCTTTCTCTTTCTTTTTCTTTTTCTTTCCTTCTTTCTTTTTAGTTCCACTCTTTAATGATACCATTGATAACATGTGTGATGTATCCAAGTGATACTATCTATTAGACCCTACCTAAAAGTGAAAATCTCATTATTTCCCTGTTTCTAAGTTTTCTGGCACTTGTACTCTATGAAGATAGTATTCATTGCTGTGCTAAGAACACAAGTTATTACTAAAGTTCACAACTGAAATTAGATTGTAAATTTTCATTTTCAAGTGACATATTAGGATAAACACATCTCTTATATATTGTGAAAATCCTAGTTTTTCATTAATGTCCTCTAATCTGTGTCCCTAAAAGAGGGGGAAAGATTATTCAAATAAAGAAGATAGACTTGAAGACAATAAGAGTGAAAAGATGAAGAGAGTCATTTATTTATTTATTAATCATTATTTATTTATTTATTTATTTATTTATTGTAACTCAAAATTTCCAAGTGTTATAAACACTTCATTATGTCTTCATAGCTATAGATTTTTTTATTCTGTCACTTAACATAGTAAAATTAAATTTTAGTTAATATTATTTTAATGAGATTTTCATTTAATTTATTACTTTCTTACTGTAGTTTTTGCCTCCTTAGTATTGTGTTGTGACAACTGTGACAAAAGCTAGTTATGGTTTAAAAAAATGGTTTCTGGAGAATTTTAAAACAGGAAGTTGCATGTGCTTTAACAGATGTGATGCACATATGTGGATATATCCATAAAAGAACTTACTAACTGTGCAGAGATCTTGTCGAAATAGGTCTCACACTCGTTTAATGTTATGGACTGTAGTTAAAGTATAATGAAAATTTAAAAAAATTAAACATGATTTTAAAATTTGTCTCTCCTTATGAGCACGTATTTATTTTTTAATTGTACCCTGACATACTGCAATTCTCCCAATAATTGGGATCTAACAGAGAAAGTAATGAGTCAGTAAAATATGTTAAATTTTGTTGTGGGGAGGTCTCCTATTTCCTCTCTTCTCCAACCTAGAAGCAGCCTCTTTTCTTGTTCTCCTAAAAGAAAATTTAGTTAGGGCACAATAACCAAACAAGCCGTCAAGAATTTAACTAGATCAAGTCAATCAAGACACAGAAAAAGAGTGATTAGAAGGTATAGCAATGCCTCTGTTTTAGCAACCACAGGGCTCACATTTCCTCTCTCTGCCGTTCCCTCTCTTCCCTCCCACATGGTGAGTACTTCCAGGAAGAGGGTTTGCCTATTTTGGAAACCCATGTTACTCAGCAGCTAGTCTCTCGGAGTCATAAGGGGCAGGGAGGAGACCAGGGAGGGAGTGCGGGGTTGGGGAGGGAATGAGGGAGCGGGATACAGCTGGGACACAGAGTTAACAAAATGTAACTAAAAAGAAAAATAAAATTAAAAAAATAAAAAAATAAAAACTTGTGATGAACTACTTAAAAAAAAAAAAAGAAGTGGAGTCATTAGATGTCACAATGTGTGCAGATGTTTAAGTAAGCATACAGTTGAAATGTTCCAGTGCCCAGTCTAAGAAATCCCTGTTATGATCAAGTGAATCAACTTTTAGGTACTTACTGCACCTTTGCATTTTAAATCAGTCTTATTTTCAAGGTACATAGGGAAATGAATGTAACAAAAAACCAGCTGTTGGCCTTTCAATTCAGAAAAAAGAAAAATAAGCTTCAACAGAATGACAAAGAACCAACACCCAAGCCTCTACAATGTAGCAAACAAAGCCAAAGATGCAACAGATGCTGCCTCCCATAGTATCACAGACTTTGCAGAGAGGAAACTCCCTTGAAAGTCTGTCAGCGGGAATATGCCAATTTTTGATTAGTTCAGATTTCCCTCAGCTCTCAAGAGCTCAAGCAGGAAACCTACTTGCCTCTGTGGTGATAGGAGAAGCAATGTTCAAGTAATCTAAAAAAACAAAACCAAGAGTCTATATGGCTATAAGCAGAGGATAAAACTTTAAAGGAAAGTTTAAGAGAATTTATTTAGAAAAGTAATGGATTACTTGTTATGGAAAACATTTTACTAATTGCAAATCAAAAGAGTAACCTTTCACCTGGATTTGCTTTCTAGACCAGGCCGGGAACACACTGTGATCCACCTACTTCTGCCTCTCTGAGTGCCCCGGGATTAAAGGCATGCAGTTCCACACCTGGCTCAGGTGTTAAATAGTTTTTTGTTTTCTTAACAAGTTTATTATGTGCTTTGATCATGTTCACCCTCCTTACCCTCCTGCTTTTGTGTTCCCATTTATTCTTCTCTTGGAATTCTCTCAACTTTCTTTCTGCTTCCATGTCATACTGTTTGAGTTATCTAAATAAAAGATTCCCAAAATAAGACAAAACATATCAATGTTTATCTTTCTGAGACTTATTTATTTTACCTTTTAGATATTGTGAGAGACAAGTCATTCATTTCCAGGAAATAAACATGACTGAATTCTTCCATATGACTGAACGAAACTGCTTTATATATGTCTCTGTGTGTGTTTGTGTGTGTTTATACATATATACATTATATCTGCATGACTCATTCAGATGCATTCAATATTTCCTCTAATAATGTCTGCCTCATTGGTATATTCAATGGGATTTTTACCACAGCAGTTCTAGCAAAAAGTCTTCAAACATTGCTTCATTATATCAATAACTCTTTATTCATAGTATTGTGTATATGAATATATATTTGCCATTATGTAAAAATATTTGTGGATCGCTAAAATCCAATATTCATATATACCAGAGTTTCTCAGTAAATAAATGGCTGGAATGAATATAAATTATCTTAGGCATGTGGAAATCAATGCAGAAGTTTCAGAAAAAAAAAAAAAAAACTAAGCTTAGAAATATCATCATTTCTGGGAATAAACCCCAAAACTACATTACTTCTCTGGGTATAAACCCCAAAATTTAGTTCAATCTTTTATAGGAATACTTGCGTTTCTATGTTTATAACACTAATACTGGTATTTAGTACCAAACTTTTTTCATATACTCTATAAAGTAATTTGAGAAGATTTTCTGTTGTAATGTTTTCAAGGCAAAATTAATGTTTGGCATTTTCCCAAGTCTCTCCTTAATTTTCTAGCATCTCGTTGATGTTCCATGCAGTTTTGATTGTTTAATAAATGAATGGAATATAAAAAGTAAATATGTAGATTTTAATTACCCTAGTCACATAACTAGAATTGTTAGAGTGCAGATTTCAGTTTAAAAATTAAATTTGAGTCTCTGACTCTAATTATTACATAATTAAGGATCTTGTAACACTGCTTTTGTTAATTATTATAATTTTGACAAATATGAAAAAATTTACTAGTAACTTTGAATAGAAGAGCAATTTTTACAATCTTACTGGAAAATATTTGTCAATTTATATCATTGCTTAAGCATCACAGTTTCAACTTTTCAATCAAATTTATAGTTTATGCTAAAGGTTTTTAAAAAGGGCAAAAGTCTAAGCATTTATTTAGAAATTACTTTATACAATAAAAATGAAAGAGAGAAATATGACTAATTTAAAAGTAAAATCCATTGTAAGCCATAAATAAGAACTCTAAAAATAAAAGTATTGCTATTCGCAGATGATATGATAACATACACAAGTGATTTCTCAGATTCTTCCAGAGAATTCCTATGGCTGATAAACACCTTCAGCAAACTGTCTGGATATAAAATTAACTCAAAAAAGTCAGTATCTCTCAAACAAACAAACAAACAAACAAAAAACAGGCAGAGAAAGAAATTAGGGAAACAACACCTTTCACAATAGCTAGAAATGATAGAAAATATCTTGGTGTAACTATAACCAACCAAGTCAAGGACCTGTATGACAAGAACCTCAAGTCTCTGATAAAAGAAGTTGAAGAATATTTTAAAAGATGGAAATATTTTCTATGCTTGTTGGTCAGTAGGATTAACATGGTAAAAATTACCATCCTACCAAAAGCCATGTACAGATTCAATGCAACTGCTATCAAAATTCCAACACAATTCTTTACAGATTTGGAAAGAGAAACCATTAACTTAATATGGAAAAATAAAAGACTCAGGATAGCAAAAACAATTCTACATAATAAAAGAACTTCTGGCTGTATCAATATCCCTGATTTCAAGATATACTACAGGGCAACAGAGATAAAAGCTGCATGATATTGGTATAGAAACAGAGTGCTTAATGGAACCAAACTGAAGACCCAGAAATAAACCCACACTTCTACGGGTACCTTACTTTTGACAAAGAAGCCACAACTAGACAACACAAAAAAGAAAGCATCTTTAACAAATAGTGCTGGTCTAACTGGTTGTCTGCATGTAGAAAAGATGTAAATAAACCCATATTTATCACCATGCCCAAAACTCAAGTCCAAGTGGATCAAATAATTTGACATAAAACAGAGACTCTCAATCCATTAGAAGACAAAATGGGGTAAAATCTGGAACTCACTGGCATAAGAGACAATTTCTTGAACAGAACACCAACAGCACAGGCTCTGCGATCAACAATTAATAAATTGGATCTCATGAAACTGAGAAGCTTCTGTAAGTCAAAGGACATTGTCAATAGAACAAAACAGCAGCTTACAGATTGGGAAAAGATCTTCATTAGCTCTAACAATGACAGAGGGCTAATGTCCAAAATATACAAAGAACTTAAGAAATTATACACTAACAAATCAAATAATCCATTAAAAATGGGGAGCAGAGCTAAACAGAGAATTCACAACAGAGGAACCTCAATGGCTGAGAAGCACTTAATGAAAAGCTCGAAGTACTTAGTCCTCAGAGAAATGAAAGTCAAAATGACTCTAAGATTATATCTTACACCCAACAGAATGGCTAAGACTAAAAACGCAAGTGACAACACATGTTGGTGAGGATGTGGCTAAAGGGGAACCCTCCTCCATTACTACAGGGAATGTAAACTTGTACAACCTCTCTGGAAATCAAGCTCGCACTTTCTCAGAAAACTGGAAATAGTTCTACTTCAAGACTCAGCTATACCACTCCTGAGCATATATCCAAAAGAAGTTCTACTGTAAAACAGAAACATTTACTCAACTTTGTTCCTAATAGCTTTGTTCATAATAGCCAGAAACTGAAAACAACTTAGATGTCCCTCAACTGAAGAGTGGATAAAGAAATTGTGATATATTTAAACAATGGAATACTACGCAGCTATTAAAAACAAGGAAATCATGAATTTGCAGACAAATGGATGGAACTAGAAAAGATCATCCTGAGTGTGGTAACCCAGACCCAGAAAAATACACATGATATATATTCACTTATAAGTGGATTTTAGCCATATAGTAGAAGATAAGCATACTAAGTGTTACAGACCCAAAGAAACTAAGTTACAAGGAGGGAAAGCAGGGAGGGGTTTGATGGACTGTTATTCAGAAGAGGAAATAGAATATAGAGCAGAAGTGGATGAAGAAGGGGAACTGGGCAAGAGATTGAATGGGAAGGAAAACAAGGGTGGGGATCAGATTGGGGAGAATGGGGGTGGAAGGTGAGAGGGCTGAGAAGAAGAAGAGAATCTGAATGGGGCCTAGGCATCTCTTTGACAAGCTGGAGGCCTGCAACAGAGTAGGCTCCTGGGAAGCTATGGGTGTGACTCTAGATGAGATTCCCAACAGGGGGTGGGGTGGGCTGGGGTGGAGAGACATGGAGACAAAAGTGACCACCTTCTAGCCAGGCAGGACTAGCAGAAAGAGGGAACAACAATCTACCCACAAGACCTTTGATCCAAAAATTACCCTGCCTACAAGAAGTGCAGGGATAAAGAGGGAACCAAGATAGAGGGAATATCCAAATCAATAATTGCCCCAACCTGAGACCCTAGCCCACTGTAGAGAGCCAGCCCCTGAGGATAGAAACATATGCTGGGACTTGCAGCCAAGCATGGGGCAGTGCTTAGGGGGTCCTGTGAAAGTGTTGCAGGAAAGATGTAAGGATTTTGAGGGGACAGGAACCAATAAGAAGACCAGCGGAAACAACTGACCCAGAACCAAGGGGCTTACAGAGCCTGAGAAATCAACTAAGGAGCATGCATGGTTTGGACATGCTCAGTCCTGGTGTGACAGTGCTAGAAGAGGGTTGATACCAGATGGAAGAGGGGGTTCCTTTTTTCCTTGGGGGAAAGGGAAAGAGGAAAGGAAAAAGAGAGGGAAGGGGGAAATGGGAAAAGGAGTGGGCACCTTTGGAATGCAAGGTAAATAAAGTTAAATAAAATAAAAACTTTTAAAAATGTACTTTTCTGGAATCTTTTGAAATTATGTTTACATCATTCTCCACTTTCTTTCCTTTGAAACCCTCCCACACACACTTTAAAAATCCACTGACTTTTTTTTTTTTTCACGGAATGGTTTCACATGCTTATGTGTATATGCATATACATTGCTACATACAGAAATCCCCCCTCCTTGGTCTGTATGATATTCCTGTGTGCATGTTTTTTTTGTTTGTTTTCCATTAGTCCTTTTCAATATGGCTAGAAAAGTTTTGTAGTAACTTTTTGTGAAAAGAAAAAGAATACTTTTTCTTTTCACATACCAGTTAGTCTATGTCAAAAAACATGGCTGTAAGAATTCTGGTAAGAAATAACAAAAGGATTCATAAGCCTGATGCAAAAGAAACATTAAAGTAGAACAATTGTTTGCAGTGTTTTCCCAGTGTTAGTATTTTGGAACACAACCTGCTCCTGTGATGTCATCATGTGTCGACAGCTAGCCAGGTGACCACACCTGGAAGGGGTGGTTACTGTGAGCCTTAAAAGGGCTGATACCAACACGTGGTCCCTCTCTTATTTTCTCTCTCTTACTTTCTCTTCTTCTCTCTCTTACACTCTCTTTCTCTTTCTCTTGGGGTGCCCCCCTTTCCCTTCCCTTTTCTTTCTCTCTCCCCACCATGTCCTGCTTCCCACTCCCTCCTTATCCTCCTAATAAATCTAAGATAATATTGGTTGACTCCTGCTTCTTTTTAATTTTTAACATTGGTGCGTTGGGCCAGGACAGGGTGGTTACAAACGATTTTCTCTGCTTTATCCCCAAAAACCAAAAGAAGCATAAAGCATCAGCTTGCTCCTGTGTGTGCCCCATAGGGCCATGGCAGCATGACTGTGCTGCTCTGTTCTCTCCATTTTCCTGGGCTGCTTCCGCTCTCCCCAGGCTTGAGTCCCTGTCCTGTGGCGAGTGGCTGTGCTCCAATCCAGCACCGGGGCTCTCTGAGAGGCACAGCGATGCAGGTCCGGTTCTGGTGGGCCACTGGAGATGCCCAGTACAGCCCCCGAGGGACGTGGTAAGGCTCCAGGCGCGCACCAGGGGTACATGGCGCTGGGCGCTCAGAAGCTGCCTGCTCCTGCAATGGCCACCGACAGTGAGGACCCACTCTGGCAGGCACTCCCGAGTCTCGGAGACACAACACAAGAATCAAATTTGCAAAACATGGTAAGGAGTTTCTGAAAGATCCAGCACAGCTGAGGAACTTTTAAATTTCCCGCGGGATCCCTGGCCACCTCCATCTTGGTTTTGGGAGGAAATGGCCAGAACCATGGCTTCACCATACACTTTCACAAATGTGTCGCCACAATCTTGATTTCGGTCAAAGAGGCCCCGCCTCCTGCGGGCCCTGTCGGCGACGTCTCCAGCTTCCTTCTGCTGCTGCCCACTCATTGCTATGAGCTTCCCCCGGCCTCTCCACAAGCTGCTTTTCGGTTAGTTGGGTGCTTCTAAGGCTTTTCCCAAGCTTTAAAAAAAAAAAAAAAAAAAAATCTTTTCTCCCTGATTTCTGTACACTTTACTCTTCACTCTTATATTTTAAATTCCTTATCTAATGCTTTATATAATTTATATAATTTTCTCATTGGGTTTGCATTTATAAGTCTTAATCATAATTAACTGTTTATCTTATCTTTTAGATCAGGCCACACCAACGAGCCTCATTTCAAATTGGTATGGATTTTTATAAAAATTCAAAGTTACATTTTACTATCTTATGATTCAACCCTGCTTCAAAATAAATTTTATATAATAATAAAATTTCAAAGTTACAAATATCTATTCACATTAAGTTGGCTTATGTGTTGCTCAAATATAATTTTAAAATTGCTTTATACTGTTCTTCTCAGGGATTCATTATTACATACTTGTTTACCAATATTTTAAATTAATATATATTAATTTTAGAGGTATTTATTTATGTTAAAACTGGATCAATTTGTTGCATCTCTACTATCAAAAGGTTAAAATATACTTGGTTAATTTTAAATTTGGTTTATGCTGTTCTGCTAACTTGTTGGTTTTAAACTTATAGCTTAAGGGTTCATTATTATGAACAAGTTGTTTACCAATATTCTAAGTTAAGATCTATTTTTAAAATATATATATTTATATTAAAATTGGGTCAATGTAAGGTAAATGTAAGCTTGGTCTTGTTCTCTTAAAATGATGTTATTAATCCATAGTATAGCCTTAGACTATTATAAGTTATAAACTTTTATGTATTAAATCATACAAAACCTCTGTACTCTCACTTTAATAAATTATATTCATGACTTTTAAGATTCTAACTTAGCAAGGACAAAACCTAAAGTCCTAGTATTTAATGGTTAACAGATGCAGGTTAATAGTCATTTCATAAAATACTTATTTCATAAGATATTTATAGTCCTGTAGATATTATTATATAATAACAAAATTTTAAAGTTATAAATCTTGTGGAAAACTCTTTGTTTGTTAAGCTGCTTTGTTTATCAAAAAACATGTTTCCACCCTGGGCTTTACCTTGAGACCAAAAAAGAGGAATTTTCACCAAGTTCCTTAAAATTTATTCTAAGTTTCTTAGAGTTTGTTTATGTGACCTTGGACCACCATGTCTGATAAAGGGAATTTTAGAAAAATTGGCAGTTGCAGAACTTCTTTTGTATTAATGTAACTTGTCTTTGTTTAGGTATATCATTTATGTTCAGGCACTCTGATTAGTGCTAAGTGCAAAGCTTTTGCTGTTCAATTTTAATGCAAAGTGGTAGGATCAGCAAGATTTGCTAGCCTTTCTATAAACTGTATCTGATTAAAAGGTTTGCTTTGATTTTAGTTCAGAAAGAGCAGATCTAAAGTTATGCTAAATACTGCAGTTGAGCCTTACCTAGTCTCTTTGTTTAGGTTTTTTTTTTTTTTAAGGTTAAGCCTAGGCTACTTAAAATATAGTTCTAAAACATGCATCTTAGAAATATGCCAGAATTAGAGATTATAGCATTCTGTTTTATAGGACACAGTTTAGAGCACATGATAAAGACAGACAAAGTAACTCAGATATGCTGGCCCTCAAGCTTGTCAGAGATCTGATGAACATGGTCTCACTGCAATTTTTAATAAACAGCTGAGGATGGTCATGGAGTCACCATATAGGAGTTGGTAAAAATTGAGCCATCCTGAAGGGCTCTAAACCTAGACCTAGCTGGTTCAGAAGCTGCTGATGTTCCCACAAAAACGCAAGATGTTTGCATAGCCAAAAAGTCCGTTCTGGCAGGTGAGGTGTTCAAACGCAGCCAAATGGATGCTGATCCTGCTGCTGACACGCCAAAGCTGGCTGCTGGCAAACTGGCCTCTGGAAGTCAAAATTCTCCCAAGCAGGCTTGTCCTCTGTGCCCAGCCATGGAGGTTCAACCATCACAAGAGCACAGACACTTCCAGCCTTCTAGCTCGTTAGCCTGGTGGAGGACAGATGGCTCCTCGACTTAGCAACCTCCGCAGCAATCACACAGGTCTGTTTTTTACCTCAGAATGAGGTCCCACAGACATATTGCCAACTTCTGTGTTGGGAGACTTCAGGTGCCTTCCCAGTTCTCTTTATATACAGGTGACTAGGCCTTAAGCCTAAGTCCTAGAGGTGGTACTTTCAGGCCTAGACAAAGTACAAACTCAAGAAAAAGGCCTAAATGAAACCTTTTACCATCCCTTTAGCTAAAGGTCAATAAATGTTCATAGCAGTTTCAACTATGTCTCATGGTAAATAACTAAATACAAAGGTCCCTCTCAAAAAATATATTTGAGAGATGTCTTAAAGTTAATAAATACAAGTTGTACATGTTTGAGAGTCTAAAAATGTGTCTTAAGGTTGGTAATGCAACTTATGAATGAATGTTTGAGGGTCTAAAAATATTTTGAGGTTGATAAATGCAAATTATAAATTTTACAAGGTCTAAGGTGATTTAAAGTATCTTAAATAGGTAAAAAGGCTTAATATTTCTTCCTGTTGTTATGCTACTGTTCTATTGACTGTCCAGAGTTTTGACCTTTATTAATAGGGCTCTAATTTATTAATCTAAATCTGATACAAAAACATTCCACTATACCAGGTACTATCATGGTCCTAAGCTCAAGACTGTAGGCCTCCATAATGTGTATGTTTATACTAAAAGTTAAGATCAAGTTCCCTTTTTACTTCATAAAAGGCTTTTGCCTTTTCAGAGCTCACCTTAAAAAGTACTTATGCTGTTAACACATATGTATGTCTACTGCCTTTTTCTCAATGCACAGTACAGTTGTAATACTAATATGTCTAAAGTTTTATCTCCTTCTTAAAACTTAAAAGTAATTCTTTTAAGCTGCAGAAAGTCCACCTAAATCCGCCTCTCAGGTCAATTGGACTCCAGATAAGTTCTGCATTTATTGCCTATCTCAAAATTGGGACTCCTCCCCCTTTCCTGGTTTTGGGACTTCCTTTCCTGGCTACCAGACTGCTATTTACTGCATGCAACCACTGGCTGGATTGGTGAGTTCTCCTTATTGACCAGCCACTAGATTGGTGAGTTCACTCCATTTTCTCAGCATAAACACCTCTCTTGGTAGGGGAAGCTTGACTGCAGAGCTCCGGCAACTCCTACTATCTTTTGAGATGGAGGAACCCCCCTCAGCCGTAGCCTTAACTGTCTATAGGTTTGACCCTCTATGCTAACCTCCATTTTAGGGCCACATTCTCCCTTGGGCAGTACGTCCCCTCTCGCACACAGTTCCTTTTCCCTCTCACTCGCTTGCTCGCTCACTCGTTCCTTCACTCATGGGAAGGACCATAGTTCTTTCTCCCCTTCACTCGCTCGCTCGCTCGCTCGTGGGAAGACCTAGTGCTAGGCATCTGTTTACTCTCGGCCGTGCCACTGGGCACCGTGCCCTGGTTTCTGGCCAAAAGCTGAGTAGCTATTGGACCAGGTAGGACCCTCGCTCAGAGTCACACCTTCCCTTAGGATGCCTTGGAAGGTCTTGACTTCTCTGCCCCCAATGGGAGACGCCCAGAAGCCCATCCTCCAGATAGGATATCCTCTGGAGAATTTTAAGTTTCTACACCTAGTGCCAGCGGGCACCAGGGACTCAAAGTTTACATGCTTCTGTAACCAAACCTCACCTCAATGACAGATCGAAAACAAAGCCTTCTTTAAATATTGCCAGTGATTGGGTAAATAAAGGTCCCCCGGTAGACAGAGGTTCCCTTGTACAAGCCTCAACGATCCAAACCTTTCAATGTATACTTACCGGATTTTTCTCCATACTCAACTTTATCTTTTGCCTATATATGTATTTCAGTGTCCTGCCAGACACAGATGTTTCCTATAGCCACAACAATGCCAAAGCAGCTACAGGTGTTCAACTCTGACCTCACAGACTTCCAACAAGCTGGACCTGCACCTTCCCTCCCAGTCATGGATTTTCTTGCAGACCCTGGAAAGCATCAAAGAAGCCTATTCTTCCTGGACTTGGCCAACATTTCAGCCTTTTGACCTCCCTACAGTGCCCCCAGTGTCAGCAGGAAATAGCCAGAAGAGAATCTACGCCTGTTATTCACTTGTTGTTAACAAAAAGCTGAAATGGTGTGCTTCAGGACCAGGACAGGCCGTTCCAGGTTCTCCCAGCATTCCCCATTTGCATGGCTGGGAACTCTCTCTATTGACAACCCTCTACCCTAAATTTTCCAGGGCAGAGGCTTCCCTTACTCTTGATCTTGCAATCTGACCACTTGGTTGATATAATTCTTCTCTCTCTCTCAACCTATTGCATGACAACCAAGAGCTGCTTCCAATGAGCCTAAATTTACATACTTTAACTTACCTTATAAAAAACAGCCCAAGTTCCCCATTTTTAATTATAGAAAAAGGGATGAATGTTAGTATTTTGGAACACAACCTGCTCCTGTGATGTCATCATGTGTCACCAACCAGCTAGGTGACCACACCTGGAAGGCATGGTTATCGTGCCCCTTAAACGGGCCGATGCCGACGCGTGGTCCCTCTCTTATTTTCTCTCTCTTACTTTCTCTTCTTCTCTCTCTTACACTCTCTTTCTCTTTCTCTCTCTCTCGGGGCGCCCCCTTCCCTTTTCCTTTCTTTCTCTCTCCCCACCATGTCCTGCTTCCCACTCCCTCCTTACCCTCCTAATAAACTTCTTGTGGAGAATATCGGTTGATACCAGCCTCATTGCTTTTTTTTTTTTTTTTTAATAAATAACACCCAGTCATGTAGATTCCTGGATTTTTATGGTGTGTGGTACTGCAGGAACTTTGCGTGGAGGAACTTGCTATAAATTCATATTCTTAGGCACCAACCAACTCCCATTCAGTGAGAAACTCCATGAGTCAAGCCCAACATTTTGTCATTAGAAGAAAACTTTAAAATCTGTGCAGGTGCTCAAGTATAAGAACTGCTGACCTAGATAATTACTTCAGCGAAATGCTTGGTTTCCCTTCTACAAACATGTCAGTAATTGCTATGGAAATGTATTAAAATAAACTCAACATGCAATTATGTCTGATATTCAGGGGGCAGAGTGATTTAGACAAGAGAATCACATGGATAATCCAAAGTCTCTGCTTAACTGTTACATCACACTCAGCCCACCCATCACATTCTTTTGTGCACAGAGCCTCTAATGAGAACTGGAATTGACTGTCTCTTGTTGCAGCAACTTTGTTTCCCTGCCCACTCTGGTGAAGGTGCTCATGAGCAGTGAAATAGCCTGAAGGAAAACAGCAGGAGGGAAGAGGCAGGGAGAGTCTTGTCTTTCTGAGTATCTGAACACATATTGTGTTATCAGAAGCAATTTTTCCCCCAAAACCTCTTCTCCCATCTTAAAATTTAATACACCAATATAAATTCATTGTTAAAGACTCTATAGTAAAAATTTGAACTACTGTGTTGGCACTGATGTGGTTAGGGAGGCTGTCTGTCCTTTCAACTGCCTTTTAATTATTTTGCCTTTCTTTAGTAAGGTGTCACTAGTTGTTTCTGTTTATTCTTCCAAAACCGCTATCAGCAGACCTTTTCTTTCTTTTCTCTGAGTTTTTCTAGACTTTCATCTCCCTGTTCAATGGGTTTTGAGTACTAGTCTAAAGATCTACTTAATACCAGATGAGAAAGAAAAGAAAAGAACATTAAGCACCAAGACACTATTAGAGATTTAATTCTAAAGGAGTTTCAAGGTTTGAAACATCAAACAAACCTTGTTCTGAAGGGTATTATTTGGTTTCTCTTTGCTATGCTGCTGTCTGCAACATGGTAAAAGAAGAAGAAAAAAATCTTTTAGAAATTCTTTTGTGAATTAGATTGAAAAGAAAAATAAAACACCCTATTATCGACCTAGTCACAATAATCCTAAACCTTTCTTTTGGTGTGCTCTTTTGTGTTTGATTCAAAAGATAATCCTTTCTATGTATCATTATCTCATGAATCTTTAAAATAATTTGTGAACATTAAAATAATTTTATGAACATTCCCAGACACACAATAGTATTGTAAATTATCTATTACTTTTATGAAGAAGAAATTGCCTTGAGCTAACTGGCATGTTAACTCATAATATTGATGAAATCTTCATTGTGATCAGTACTGAGGTTGAGGCCATCCCTGTTGTCAATGCCATCACTATTGCATTAATCCTAATTCTCTTCCTGGAAGGCAGGTTCATGTGCTACTGTTGTGATTCACTTGATTGATCTGTTAGATATATTAGCTGAAGTCAAAGCAGGACAAAGAAAACAGTAAAGATCCTGTTAATTCAATTACAACATTAAGACTTTCAAGGTTGTGTAACAAAGGCATGTGTACAATTTTTTAGTGTAAAGTATGATAACCACTTATATTGAAATGCTAAGTCTTCCTCTTCTGGTCCGCCTACTTAAGCAGTTCTTTTGCAAGTGGTCTCACTAATGTTTAAGACAACTTTGTTGTTTTTTAAATAAAATGTTTTGTCATTTATCTTTATTCTCAATGTGTTTATTATCATACATGTCAGAGTTGAATTATAATTCAAATAAAAAGTTTACAATATTCTGTATTACTTCTGGTGAATAATGTAAAGGATCAAGCCTTAAGAAAAAACATGACAGCACGAAGGATTAGTATGGTTTTTGTTGGCTCTTTAAATAGGTACGAGAGGCCGTACCACAATGTGTTCTTTGCAATGTTTGTTATGTTTTTATGTTTTCCAAGTATTATCTGTTCTCCTTTTGTTTATAAGATACTAATAAAAAATATGTAGGATGATGAGGATGGTATATAGAAAATTAAATTCTATCAAGTATATTCAACTCTGTGATGAAGTTTCAGCATTCTATGTTCTTGTAAATAAAATGGTGTTGAGCTACATAATATTGTATATTATTAACCTTATTAATATCACAGCGGTATTATTTAACCCGTTATCACATTTAATAAGACACAGACATCTGTTAGATTTTATAATTGCCTTATTAACCTTAAGCTGGGCAGATATTTCCACCCATGTTATCTCAATAATCTCACTATCCACCTTCCAGCTTCCATCCAATGCCATCTGCCTTAACCATCCTTATTTGTTCTCCTTCCATCCACAGTCTTAAAAATACTTGCTTGTAATGTTCATTTGTGCCTTTCCAGGCCATTATTGGAGTCCATCCTTCCGGCCCACATCCCTCTACACCCTAACCAGTTGTGGTGTACTGCATTCTCCTCTTCCAATCAATGTTCCTATCTTTCCCTTGTTTCTCCTGAACACAAAGCCTGGACATTAGCCACACCTACCCCATTATGCCTTGCCCCTGTTTTAGGCCATCAATCCATCAGGTATAATGTATTAGACAGATTTATACAACCAGGCTACATGTATCCAGGAAGTAATCAGATCTTAAAGGCCAGTAATTTGTGTCAAAATACAAGCATCTGACCAGACCCCAAAAATTCTAATCTAAAGCTATAAATCAAAAATACATTTACTTAAAGCATTTTTTTTTTTTTTTTTTTTTTTTTTTTGTGAGGGGCTGGAGAGATGCTTGGTGATTATAAGCACTTTTTGCATGTGCGAAAAGCCAGATTGCAGTTTCCAACACCCACATGACAAGTCACAGGCAGTGAGTCCTTCACTCTTTCCTGGTTTCTGTGGGTACTACATGGACATGGTACACATACATGCATGCAAAAAAGTCAGACACATAAAATATAAATGAGTAAGTTTTTTAGTGCAAGTTTTAAGTTATAGTAGAAAGATTCAGTTCTTGAACCTATGTCACAAGTTGTGGTGAGAATGAAGGTACACTAAAAATACTTTATAAAATTATCTTCTGACTATGATTAAAGATGCTTTATCTTGGTTAAATTTTCTATTGCTATGTAAAACTATTACCAAAACCAACTTGGAAAGAAGGAAGTTTATTTCATTTTAAAGCCTGTAGTTCACCAATCAAAGAAGTCAGGGCAGGTACTCATGGCAGAAACCTGATGGCAGGATCTGAAGCAGGAGTCATGAAAGAATGCTGCTTACTGCCTTGTTCCTTATGGCTTGCTCAGCCTGATTCCTTGTTGCACACAGGTCTACTAGCTGAGGGATGTAACTGTGCTCAGTGAGAGGGCCTTTCTACATAAATTCTCAATGAAGAAATGCACCACAGGCTTGCCCAAAGACCAATCTAGTTGTACTATTTTCTCAACTGCGATTGTTATAACCTGCTTAACCTGCTTAAACTCTATAGCCTCTCTGTTGAGACTAGTTTAGATCTTAGCATAACAGAGGATACTCCTCTGTTAGTTATCCTTCGTTAACATGTGCTTTTGTCCTTAGCATAACAGAAGCCATTTTGTTTTTAAGTCTCAATTTTAATCATAAAGTAAAATTAACTTCAGGTTCTCAGTACTGAATTTATAATTCAGTACTTGATAAACTTCCATCAATCTGAGCCTGGTGTTCAAATGGTCAATGTGAAGCTATTTATGAACCCATAATAAGATATCCTTTTTGAAAATGATCCAGTTTGTATCAGTTTTCATAAAATTATCAGAGCAATATACTGAAGTTCATTATTAAAGCTGATACTTTATCATCAAGATATTTCAATATTAACATGCAAATATTCTTAATTTAAAAATAATCTATAACTGGAAACATTAATAGTCAAGGTGTTTTGAAGTTACTCTACATCTATAGCCAATTGCTAAATAACTCATAGTTATTACACCATAAATGATGGAGAGCTGGACCTCATACTCTTGAACATCCAAGTTGTTCTTAGATTCAGCTTTCTGAAAATCAGTGGTACTTGTTCCTTTCTTTACTATGAAATAATATAAAAGGATATTTTTTTAGAAATTGAATTTAGCCTATGCACATGTTGAAAATATCTGTTTTTGACAGTACTATTCATGAACCAGAAGAACATTTGTCTAAATCATTTGAAGACAATATGTCAATACCCATTTTTAATCTCTGAATTCTAAACAAAGACATATTTGTTTGTACCTGTCATTGAGCAGAGTAAACAAGGCAATAATGTGTTTTTAATAAGCCAATGTTAGTTTTGCTTTTAAATCTGTAAAAGCTAACTCTTTTAAAGCCAGCAGCTGTTCTCAGAGAGCAGAACTGCTGCCAGCCTATGAAAATAATTTCTACCATTTCTATTTCAGGCTCACCCGCATGCTTGGAGAGTCATAAACATCTGGGATTCTAGAGTTTTCTTTCTGTATTTAAATAAAAAGTGGAGTATTATTTTTTAAAATTCTTTAGCTCTTAAAAAGAAAAAATATTTGAATATGGTTATTAAAATGGCAACCATACAGTCAAGCAGCTATCATTTTTTCTTGAGTACCCCAAAACTCAGTGTCTTAAAAGAAAAATTTTAACAGGTTTCAACATGCTATCGATCAGCAATTGAAATAGAAGGCTATGTTAATTATGTTTATGGAGGTTGATCAGAAAACACAAGTTTTCTGGTTTCTTGGACAGATGCTCTGCTTTGAAAGATAGACTTCGAATCAAAACATCATAAAAACAAGGCTGATAATGTGAGACACTGGCCCACACTATTTTGTTGGCTCCTTTAGTACATGTGTAGGTCCTAGGCTGGAATGACCTGATCACAAAATGTAACATTTGGGATTGTTTCACTTGTCCTGCGTGAGGCAGGACATCTTCAAATCATGACAACGCTTGTTTAATAGGACTTCATACACAGTGGCTAAACACTTCAAGTAAAAGTTCATGTGTAATGAAATACATTTCACTTTTCTGATGTCTTTTCTGATATAGTTATAGAAATCATTTTATATCACTTCAGCATACATGGTGGAAACAGAGCATACTATCAGACCTAGCATTACAGTGCATGGATCCAGCTGTCTGATGGAAGGATTATAAAGAGAACACAGGGACTTGATTTTAAAAGCATCTGCACATAAATATATTTCTATTACATATTTTTTTCAATGATACTTAATTCTCAATCTACTTATATGTGAGTGGCATAAGTTCCAAAAGAAAATAATTAACAATATTATAATTTGCAAGTGGATTTAATAATTTTGCATTTCAGATATGATTATTTATGAGATGTATAAAATAATGTCCCTAAAATCCTCCTAGATCCGAGTTCCTCCACATTTTCCATTTACCCACCCCTCCAACCTCACAATTCCTTCTCTCTCTTTAAAAAACGAATAGGCAAATATATAAATAAACAAATTAGAGCAAAAGAAAACAAACAAACTGAAAATAAACAGAAAACACATATACACACATACCATCACATGCTCACTAGAATACCCATACAAACACAAAATCAGAATGTGATATATATATATATATATATGTAAAAAACTGTAAGGTTAAATAAAAATATTATCAGAGAAGCTATTATGATACTGAACAATATCCACAAATACTACTGAGTTCATTTTGTTTTGACCATCTACTGCCAGGCGTGGTACTTACCCTTCAGTGTTCCTTCTGTATTTAGTGAGACTACATTGAAAAAAGCTTTGTGTGTGTGTGTGTGTGTGTGTGTGTGTGTGTGTGTGTGTGTGTGGTTTTCAGTTGGAGAAAGCTTCTTAATTAGGTATAGGATATCATGTCCTCTTCCCTCTCTCAGTACTGAGAGGCCATCTGCTTTGGACCTGTGTAGCTCCTATATATTGTCACTACAGGTCCCTTTTTCTAGGTATGTTCCATCCCTCTGATTCTTGTTCCTCTTCTACAAAGTGCTCTGAGCCTTGAGACTAGAGGTTTTAGGAACATATCCCATTCAACTCAGTGTTTCCAGGTCTCTTGCTTTGCACATTGTCTTGTTATGGATCTCTGTATTTATTCCCACCTACTGCAGGTAGAAGTTTCTCTGATGGTGGCTGAGCAAGACAGTAATCTTCAAGTATAGTAGAATGCCATTGAGAGTTATTATATGGCTATATTCATTTAGCAGAACAGGAGTATTTCATTTTCCTATAGGTTTATGGCCTATCTTGTCCCAGGTTTTGGTCACCCAAGCAGGTATAGATTCCCTCTCATGGAGTGGGCCTTAACTCAATATAATTGTGGTTTGTTATTCCTATAACTTTTATGATATTTTTGCATCAGCATGTCATGTAGGCAGTTCACCACTTTAGATCAAAGCGTGTGTAAATTTTTGCTTATCTTCTCTGGTAGTGAACAGAGTACTCTTCAGTAGTGGTGACAGCTCAGTTTAGGCAACAGCTTGACATCTGCATACTCCAAGGTATCTTGGAGTTGTCATCAGCAACTCCATTTGCGGAGAACAACCAATAAACTGAGCAGTAATTTGAATGTTTGATGGTCTCCATGATAATTTTAGCAATATGCATTTTTCAAAAAAATCAACTAGTTGAGATAAAGAATAAATTATTAATCTCAATAATTTTCAAACTCTCTTTACATTCCTCTCATCCCTTCATGACTCAAAAAACTTTAGTCTGTTGTTTATTTAGTATAATTTAGTTTTTGTTTCCTCTGGAATTTTCTATACATTATCTGTACCTATGCAGTACATATCAAACTTGACTTCTTTTCACATGTGTTGTTTATATTAGTATGGCATTTTTTTTTCATTTCTCAGTAAGAACCAATAATATTGATTCATCAATTGGTGGCCATCTTATTAACTATTACAAATAAATCTACTAGAAGACTTGTATATGGAATTCATACAGGCAAAAGCTTAGCTCCTTGAGATAGGGAATGGAGATACTTCCAGATGAACTGTTGTTGTACAGGATCGTTTTGGAGATTCTGGGTGTTTTGTTTCTCCATATGAAGCTGAGAATCTTTTTTTCAAGGTCTGTAAAGAATTGAGTTGGTATTTTGAAGGGAATTGCATTGAATCTGTAGATTGCTTTTGGCAGGATGGCCATTTTCACAATGTTAATCCTACCAATCCATGAGCACGGGAGATCTTTCCATCTTCTGAGATCTTCTTCAATTTCTTTCTTCAAAGACTTGAAGTTTTTCTCAAACAGGTCTTTCACTTGCTTGGTTAGAGTCACACCAAGGTACTTTATGTTATTAGTGGCTATTGTGAAGGGTGTTGTTTCCCTAATTTCTTTCTCAACCTTTTTGTCTTTGGTATACAAGAGGGCTTCTGATTTTTTTGAGTTGATTTTGTATCCTGCCACTTTGCTGAAGGTGTTTATCAGCTGAAGAAGTTCTCTGGTTGAATCTTTGGGGTCGCTCATGTATACTATCATATCATCTGCAAATAGTGACACTTTGACCTCTTCCTTTCCGATTTGTATCCCCTTGATCTCCTTTAGTTGTCTTATTGCTCTGGCTAGGACTTCAAGTACAATGTTGAAGAGATATGGAGAGAGTGGGCAGCCTTGTCTTGTCCCTGATTTCAGTGGGATTGATTTAAGTTTCTCTCCATTGAGTTTGATGTTGGCTATAGGCTTGCTGTATATTGCCTTTACTATGTTTAGGTATGTGCCTTGTATCCCTGATCTCTCCAAGACATTAAACATAAATGGGTGTTGGACTTTGTCAAATGCTTTTTCAGCATCTAAGGAGATGATCATGTGGTTTACCAAACCCTCAGCAGAGTGCAGGGAATCATATGAAAGAAGGGAAGTTAGTATGATATGGAAAGGATAGGAGCTCTACAAGGACAAATTATATATCCGGGCACAGGGTCTTTTCTGAGACTGACATTCAATCAAGGACCATCTATGGATATAACCTAGAACTTTGGCTCGGATGTGGCCCGTGGTAGCTCAGTAACCAAGTAGTTTTCCAAAGTAAGGGGAACACGGACTATTTCTAACAGGATCTCAAGGGCAGGCTGTTTGACACCCCCCCAGGGGAGGAGCAGTCTGTTAGGCTACAGAGGAGGACTTTGCAGCCAGCCCTGAAGGTACCTGATAAAACAGGGTCAAATGAAAGGGGAGGAGGTCCTCCCCTATCAGTAGACTTGGAAAGGGGCAGGGAGGAGACCAGGGAGGGAGTGTGGGGTTGGGGAGGGAATGAGGGAGCGGGATACAGCTGGGACACAGAGTTAACAAAATGTAACTAAAAAAAAAAAAAAGCTTAGCTCCTATAGAGGGCAATCTTCAGGAATACAAATGGTGACTTATCTGGTTGTATCGATTGAAAACTTCAGGATACAAATTGTGCTGCTATTTTATACATCCTTCAACACAAAGTTCCTGGTGATATATGAGTATAATATATATGAGTATAAATATGCGTGTATGTATTATACATACTATATATATATATATATATATATATATAAATTTATCTCTTATCTATCTATCTATCTATCTAACTATCTATCTATCTATCTATCTATCTATCTATCTATCTATCTATCTATCTATGTATTTGGTTCTTTCAAGACAGGATTTTTCTGTGTAGCCTTGGTTGTCCTGAACTCACTTTATAGACCAGGCTTGCCTTGAACTTAGAGAGATCTACTTGCCTCTGCATCCTAGAGTGCTGGGATTACAAACATGTGCCACAGCGCCTGGGTGACAAAAAATTTATCATTGTATACATGGTTCCTCTTTAACCTGAGATCTTAGAAGATGATATGCAATTTTTGTAGATAAGTCTTTCTCTGTTATGTGACTGCTAATTACATTGTGGTTATTTTCTTGCTGTCAATATATAATTCAATTTCAGCAGTTAGCAAAGCCTTCAGAATTCTGTTTTGCTGAGGAAATTTTTTTCTGGATCTGTGCTTAAATAGTCATAGATTCTCATGAGACAATGAAACGCAGAATGACACACAAGCATATACACATAATACCACTGGTTGAAGCTAGGAAATTTCTAGAATTATCTGCAAAATCTTTTTGTGAAATGCAATTTTCCTACTGAATTCTTCTTGTCATGTGTGACAGTGTTTCTGTGTAATTCAATACTTTTAAAAGATGATTATAATACATATGGCACTCTTAATTACATAAATAAAATATTTTTAAAGTGTAGTCTTTTACAAATAGTCATGTGTTTCTTTCAAGATTTCTCTCTTCCCATATTCATGGAGCCTGGTTAATAGCTAAAATTTTCAAACTGAATTTTTGTACGGTAAAATCAATCTTTATAGATATACCATGTGCATCTTTCTGCTTCTGGGATAGCTCACTCAGGATGATCTTTTCCAGATCCCACCATTTACCTGCAAATTTCATGATTTCCTTTTTTTTATTGCTGAGTAATATTCCATTCTGTAGATATACCACAATTTGTGCATCCATTCCTCCACTGAGGGGCATCTGGGCTATTTCCAGGTTCTGGCTATTAAAAATAAGATTGCTACAAACATGGTTGAGCAAATGTCCTTATTGTGTACTTGAGACTCTTTTGGATATATGCCTATGAGTGGTATGCCTGGATCTTGAGGAAGTGCTATTCCTAGCTGTCTGAGAAAGCACCAGATTGCTTTCCAGAGTGGTTGTACAAGTTTACATTCCCACCAGCAATGGAGGAGGGTTCCCCTTTCTCCACAACCTCTCCAGCATGTGTTGTCTCTTGAGTTTTTGATCTTAGGCATTCTGATGGGTGTAAGGTGGAATCTTAGTGTCTTTTTGATTTGCATTTCCCTGATGGCTAATGAGGTTGAGCATTTCTTTAAGTGTTTCTCTGCCATTTGATATTCCTTTAAAGAGAGTTCTCTGTTTAGCTCTGTACTCATTTTATATATATACTGGATATTAGTCCTCTGTCAGATATAGATTTGGTGAAGATCCTTTTCCAATTTGTAGGCAGTCATTTTGTTCTGATGACAGTGTCTTTTGCTTTATAGAAGATTTTCAGTTTGATGAGGTTCCATTTATTGTTTAGAGCCTGTACTGTTGGTGTTCTGTTCAGGAACTTGACTCCTGTGCCAATGAGTTCCAGGATCTTCCCAAATTTTTCTTCTAATAGGTTTAGTGTGTCTATTGTTATATTGAGGTCTTTGATCCACTTGGAATTTAGTTTTGTGCAGGGTGATAAGTATGGATGGATCTATTCGCATTTTTCTACATGTAGACATGCAGTTAGTCCAGCACCATTTGTTGAAGATGTTGTCTTTTTTCCATTGAATGGTTTTGGAATCTTTGTAAAAAATCAGGTTTCCATAAGTGTGTGGATTTATGTCAGGGTCTTCTATTCAATTCCATTGATCCACCAGTCTATTTCTATTCCAGTACCATGCAGTTTTTAGTATTGTTGCTCTATAGTACAGCTTGAGATCAATGATGGAGATACCTCCTGAAGATATTTTAGTGTAGAGAATTGTTTTAGCAATTCTGGGTTTCTTGTTGTTCCATATGAAGGTGAGAATTTTTCTTTCCAGGTCTGTAAAGAATTGTGTTGGTAATTTGATGGGAATTGCATTGAATCTGTTGATTGCTTTTGGGAAGATGGCCATTTTTACTGTAGTAATCCTGCCAAGCCATGACCATGGGAAATCTTTCCATCTTCTGCTATCTTCTTCTAATTCTTTCTTTAGAGACTGGAATTTTTTTTTCATCCAAGTCTTTGACTTGCTTGGTTAGGTTCACACCAAGTTACTTTATGTCCTTTGTGGCTATTGTGAAGGGTGTTCTTTCCCTAATTTTTTTGTCAGCCCTTTTGTCTTTTGTATACAGGAGGGCTGCTGATTTTTTTGAGTTAATTTTGTATCTAGCCACTTTGCTGAAGATGTTAATCAGCTGTAGGAGTTCCCTGGTAAAATTTTTGGTGTTCCTCAGGTATACTATCATATCATCTGTAAATAGTGATACATTGACTTCTTCTTTTCTAATTTGTATCCCCTTGATCTCCTTTAATTGTCTTATTGCTCTAGCAAGGAATTCCAGAACAATGTTGAAGAGATATGGAGAGAGTGGGCAGCCTTGCCTTGTCCCTGATTTCATTGAGAATTATTTAATTTTCTCTCTGTTTAGTTTGATGTTTGCTATAGGCTTGCTGTATATCGCCTTTACTGTGTTCAGGTATGTTCCTTGTATCCCTGATCTCTCCAAGACTTTAAACATGAATGGATGTTGGATTTTGTCAAATGCCTTTTCAGCATCTAAGGAGATTATCATGTGGTTTTTGTCTTACAGTTTGTTTATGTGGGGGATCATATTGATGGATTTCCGTATATTGAACCACCCATACATGCCTGGGATGAAGCCTACTTAGTTGTAGTGCAATGATATCTTTGATGTGTTCTTGGATTCGTTTTGCAAGCATTTTGTTGAGTATTTTTGCATCGATGTTCATGAGGAAGATTGGCCTGGAATTCTCTTTCTTTTTTGGGTCTTTGTGAGGTTTAGGTACCAAGGTGACTGTGGCTTCATAGAATGAGTTGGTAGTGTTCTTTCTGTTTCTATTTTGTGGAATTGTTTGAAGAATATTCATATTAGATTTTCTTTGAAGGTCTGATAGAATTCTGTGCTGAAACCATCTGGGCCTGGGCTTTTTTTGCATGTTATACTTTTGATGATAGCTTCTATATTCGTAGGAGATATAGTATTATTTAATTGATTTACCTGGTCCTGATTCAGCTTTGGTAAGTCGAATCGATCAAGAAAATTGTCCATTTCATTTAGATTTTCAAATTTTGTGGCATATAGACTTTTGAAGTAAGTCCTAATGATTGTTGGGATTTCCTCAGTGTCTGTAGACTGAGACTCAGAGCCAAACTTTGGGCAGAGTTCAGGGAATCTTAGGAAAGATGGGGCAGATATAAAGATCTGGAGGGGACAGGAGCCCCCAAAAAAGACCAACAAAGCCATTCTCTTCAGGAAGACCTGAAGAAAATGATACCCCAATCAAGGACAATGCATGGAGAGGTCCTAAAACCCCAACTCAGATGTAGCGCATAGACTCAGTCTCTGAGTGGGATCCTTAGTAATGGGAGCAGGGACTTTCCCTGGAATGAACTCAGTGGCTGAATTCAGTTCTTTGAAATAAGGCCTCTGCTTCGATACCTCGATCAGTAGAGTCTTTCAGAGGCCATCTGTGGTAGGCTTCTGTCCTGTTCCTTGTCTTCTGCTTCTGATGTCTATCAACAAGGACATTTGCTCAACCATGTTCATAGCAGCTCTATTCATAATAGTCATCAATGGAAACAACCTAGATGTCCCTCAACGGAGGAATGGATACAGAAATTGTGGTACATTTGCACAATGGAATACTACACAGCTATTAAAAACAATGAAATCATGACATTTGGAGGCAAATGGTGGGAATTAGCAAAGAACATCTTGAGTGAGGTATCCCAGAAGCAGAAAGACACACAGTGTATATACTCACTCATAAGTGGATATTAGCAATATAATATAGGATAAACATATAGACTAAAGTCTATAGTCCTAAAGAAGTTAAACAAGAAGGAAGACCCTAGGGAAGATGCTCTTTTTACTTTTTATGCAGCTGAAGCAAACACATTTATAGAAACTCCAAACTAATGTAGCATGTATGTAATGTGAAAGATGAAGTTGTATATCTTCCCCATATTTTCTTTCATCAAACTTTGATTATTGATCAGAGCAAAGAATCAGTGATCAAAGAACCACCTTTTTCTACTAATTGCAAAACAGAAAGAACTCAAGCCAAAGTGACTAATGATTAAATTAACAAATCATCTTAACTGAACAACAGTTGTGAATTGTAAATTAAACAGTGTCATGAAAATGTCTATTGAGAAAGCTATTGAAATAGTTCCCTGATTTAAAATGGATGATCAGGAATTCCCTGTATTAAGCATTCAGTGAAACCCTTTATTTTGTGATGAAAGCATTAGCTAGTTTTGATAAACTCTATGACATTAATAGCAATACAATGTCAAAAATCTCATAGATGAATAGAACAAAAACCACTTTAAAGTGAGAGGAAATCTAAATAGTTTTCATTTTATTGAGTAGAATAAACAGGCATTCTACAACATTTCATGCTGCATGTGCCATAAAATATGGTGCAGTCATGGTCTATACCACTGAAACAGAGAGTGGCTCCTCAGCCACATTGGAAGCACAATGAAGCTAGATAGGGAAGAGAAGGCTGTAGGAGGTGGTTGCTCAGAATACAGTTCATGGATGTGTGAAAGAAGCCCAAACGCCTGGGCTACTGCTGTCAGGAGAAACCTGATATCCATCAGTATGCAAAAGGTGCTCACTTCATTTTCAGTGAGTTCTAATAATAATTCTAATAATTCTTTTTCTCTCCCCCTCACTTCTTTTTATCCCCCACCCCCTGAATGTATGTGTATGTGAAATGTAAGGTACTGTACTGCCTTGCCCCTCTATTCACAAAAGACTGACAATTTATTCCTGGAAAATTCTTTACTTTCCCTCTGTGCCTGTCTCAATGCTTTCTCTGACAAAGAAAGAAAGAAAATTCTGTGTTCAGACAGAGGTCTTCTCCTTAAAGCCTGAATTCAAGCTCATCAGCTCTTGATACACTCACGCAGTTTTATTTTTAATCTGGTGTGCTCAGCTGTGCTCTGAGGTGCCCTAGGAAGCTACATCAAAATTCGGATGCTGTGGAGTATTTTAAATTTTGAGAAAAACAATAATGCTTGACATTTATCAGACAATGAGAGTGGCTAGTTCTAGATAGCTTGCTGTGTCAGTACTATATTAAGCTAACATGCCTTTGATCACATCAGCCTATTATGCAAAGCTGAGCTTTTGGCAGTTGCTGTAGTAAAATGAAATAACAGTGCAAAGGTCTGGGTGGAAGAGCAAGAGAGAATGGCACTGTCCGAATGACACTAAAGAGTGAAACACTGAGACACTGTACCAGGCTATGAATCCTATTTTGCAAGTAGTTTGGGATTATTTAAAAATAACTTTTAAATTCACATAATCACTATGTTGTGGTAACAAGAACATTTATGAAACATTTAGATTGAGCAGTTTAATGACCATACTATGAAAGAATGTTTTTTTTTTTTGAGTGATCTTATGAACATTAATTGGTAGCTAAGATCCATGAATGACACCTTCAGTTTTCAAAATTACATGACTCCAGATGTAGAATACTCTGGGAAACACATCTACTAAAATATTACCAAATGTATGTATTTCATCTTATAACATGAAGATTTTTTTCAATTTCTGTAAAACTGAGATGGCATTTTTGGTTGGAGATTCTATTGAATCTACAGATTTATTTGGGAGTATGACTCTTTTAGCGACTTTCGGTAGTAATGATTCATAAATTTTTCGTTAAGTAAGATGACTCAGCTCTGCAAATCCATGAACAGACAATGTGCACATAGGCAAAGGTACTGCAGAACGCACACATATGTTACTAATAGGCTTGGTTTCATGCTAAGTGTTCCGAAGGCAAATGAGACAGAACAAACTCAAACCACACTGTGGACACAGGAAACACCTTAGAGCTATACATGTCTATTCCTTTGATTATAATAATAGGCTCACAAGTGGATATGTATATTCAAACATTAAATTGTACTCACTGAAGTGCAATATTTATATATCAGCCATACTTCTATGAGACAGTTATAAATATACTAAATAAACAAACAAATAAAATAAATATTTTAGGTTCAACTTTCTTAATATTTATTATGGTTTTCTTTTTATTTTTTATTATTAGTTACATTTTATTAACTCTGTATCCCAACTGTATCCTGCTCCCTCATTCCCTCCCAATCTCACCCTCCCTCCCTCATCTCCTCCCTGCCCCTTTCCAAGTCCACTGATTGGGGAGGATCTCCTCCCCTTTCATCCAATACTGTTTTATCAGATATTTTCAGGACTGGTGGCAAAGTCCTCCTCTGTGGCCTAGCAGGACTGCTCCTCCCTTGGGGGGTGGGGAGATCAAAGAGCCTACCATTGAGTTCCTGTCAGAAATAGTCCCTGTTCCTCTTACTATGGGAAACCAACTGGTTACTGAGCTACCACGGGCTACATCCTAGCAAAAGTTCTAGGTTATATCTATACATGGTCCTTGGTGGAGTGTCAGTCAGACAAGACCCCTGTGCCCAGATGTATTTGGTCCTCGTGGAGTTCCTATCCTTTCCACGTCATACAAACTGCTCATTCTTTCATATGATTCCCTGCACTCTGCCAAAGGTTTGGTTATGAGTCTCAGTATCTGCTTTGATACACTAATAGGTAGAGTCTTTCAGATGCCTTTTGCGGTAGGCTCTTGTCCTGTTACTTGTTTTCTCCAACATCCAATGCACCTTCCATTTGTGTTTCCAAGTGAGGATTGATCATCTTACTCCGGGTCCTCTTTCTTGTTTATCTTCTTTACATGTATAGATTTCATTATGTTTATCATATCTTATAGGACTATATGAGTGAGTATATACCAAGTGCATCTTTCTGCTTCTGGGATATCTCACTCAGAATGATCTTTACCAGTTCCAACAATTTGCCTGCAAATTTCATGATTTCCTCATTTTTTGATTGCTGAGTAGTATTCCATTGTGTAAAAATACCACAATTTCTGTATCCATTCCTCCGTTGAGGGACATCTGGGATGTTTACAGTTTCTGGATGTTTACAGTTTATTATAAATAAAGCTGCTACAAACATGGTTGAGCAAATGTCCTCGTTGTGTACTTGAGCAAATTTTGGGTATATGCCTACGAGTGGTATGACTGGATCTTGATGAAGCACTATTCCTAATTGTCTGAGAAAGCGCCAGGTTGACTTCCAAAGTGGTTGTACCAGTTAACATTCTCACCAGCAATGGAGGAGGGTTCTCCTTTCTCCACAACATCTCCAGAATGTGATGTCACTTGAGTTATTCATCTTAACCCTTCTGATGGGTATAAGGTGAAATCTCAGGGTCGTTTTGATTTACAGTTCCCTGATGGCTAAGGATGTTGGGCATCCCTTTAAGTGTTTCTCTGCCATTATATATTCTTCTATAGAGAATTCTCTGTTTAGCTTTGTATGACATTTCTTAGTTGGATTATTTGATTTATTGCTTTTTAACTTCTTTAGTTCTTTATATATGCTGGATACCAACCCTCTGTCAGATATAGGGTTGGTGAAGATCCTTTCCCAGTCTGTAGGCTGTCTTTTTGTTCTGATGACAGTGTCTTTTGCTTTACAGAAGCTTTTCAGTTTCATGAGGTACCATTTATTAATTGTTGCTCTTAGAGCCTGTGCTGTTGGGTGTTGTGTTCAGGAAGTTGTCTCCTGTGCCAATGAGTTCTAGGCTCTTCCTCATTTTTTCTTTTAACTGCTTTAGAGTATCTGGTTTTATATTGAGGTCTTTGATCCACTTGGACTTTAGTTTTGTGCAGGGTGATAAGTATGACGGATCTATTTGCATTTTTCTGCATGTATACATCCAGTTGGACGAGCACCATTTGTTGAAGATGCTGTCTTTTTTCCATTGAATGGTTTTGGCTTCTTTGCAAAAATTGAGTTTTCATAGCTTTGTGGATTTATTTCTGGGTCTTCTATGCGATTCCATTGATCCTCCTTTCTGTTTCTATGTCAGTACTATGTTGTTTTTATTACTATTGCTCTATAGTACAGCTTGAGATCAGGGATGGAGATACCTCCAGATGATTTGTTGTTGTACAGGATCATTTTTTGTTTCTCCATATGAAGCTGAGAATCTTTCTTTCAAGGTCTGTAAAGTTCTGAGTTGGTTTTTTGATGGGAATTGCGTTGAATCTGTAGATTTTTTTTTTTTTTGGCAGGATGGCCATTTTCACAATGTTAATCCTACCAATCCATGAGCACAGGAGATCTGTCCAACTTCTCATATCGTCTTCAATTTCTTTCTTCAGAGAGTTAAAGTTTTTTTCAAACAGGTTTTTCACTTGCTTGGTTAGAGTTACCCCAAGGTACTTTATATTATTAATGATTACTCTGAAGGGTGTTGTTTCCCTGATTTCTTTCTCAGTCCTTTTGTCTTGGGTATACAGGAGGGCATCTGATTTTTTTTTATTTGATCTTGTATCCTGCCACTTTGCTGAAGGTGTTTGTCAGCTGAAGGAGTTCTCTGGTTGAATTTTTCGGGTCCCTCATATATACTATCATATCATCTATGAATAGTGACACTTTGACCTCTTGTTTTCCAATTTGTATTCCCTTGATCTCCTTTAGTTGTCTTATTGCTTTAGCTAAGACTTCAAGTACTAAGTTGAAGAGATATGGAGAGAATGGGCAGCCTTGTCTTGTCCATGATTTAAGTGGGATTGATTTAAGTTTCTCTCCGTTGAGTTTAATGTTGGCTATAGGCTTGCTGTTTATTGCCTTTACTATGTTTAGATATGTGCCTTGTAGTCCTGATCTCTCCAAGACTTTAAACATGAATGGGTGTTGGACTTTGTCAAATGCTTTTTCAGCATCTAAGGAAATGATCATGTGGTTTTCTCCTTCAGTTTGTTTATGTGGTGGATTACATTCATGGATTTCCATATGTTGAACCACGCTTGCATGCCTGGGATGAAGCCTATTTGGTCACGGTGGATGATATCTTTGATGTGTTCTTGGATTCGGTTTGCAAGTATTTTGTTGTGCATTTTTGCATCAATGTTCATAAGGGAGATTGGCCTGAAATTCTCTTTCTTTGTTGGGTCTTTGTGTGGTTTAGGTATCAAGATGACTGTGGCTTCATAGAATGAGTTTGGTAATGTTCCTTCTGTTTCTATTTTGTGGAATAATTTGGAGAGAATTGAAGTTAGCACTTCTTTGTAGGTCTGGTAGAATTCTGTAGTGAATCCATCTGGTCCAGGGCTTTTTTTGGAAGGGAGACTGTTGATGACTGCTTCTATATCCTTGGGGGATATAGGATTATTCAATCTTTCTACTTGATCTTGACTTAATTTTGGTAGATGGACTCTATCTAGAAAATTGTCCATTTCTTTTAGATTTTGTAGTTTTGTGGCACATAGGCTTTTGTAGTACAACCTAAGGTTTGTTTGGATTTCCTCACTGTCTGTACTTATGTCCCCCTTTTCATTTCTGATTTTGCTGATTTGGATAGTTTCTCTCTGCCTTTTAGTTAGTTTGGCTAAATGTTTGTCTATTTTGTTGATTTTCTCAAAGAACCAGCTCTTGGTTTCATTAATTCTTTGAATAGTTTTATTTGTTTCTAACTGATTGATTTCAGCTCTGAGTTTGATTATTTCCAGCCATCTGCTCCTCTTGGGTGTATTTGCTTCTTTTTTTTTTCCTAGGTCTTTCATTAGGGCCATTAAGTTGCTTGTATGAGATCTCACAAATTTCTTCTTGAAGGCACTTAGTACTATGAATTTTCCTCTGAGCCCTGCTTTCATTGTGTCCCATAAATTAGGGTATATTGTACCTTCATTTTCATTGAATTCTAGGAAGTCTTTAAAATCTTTCTTTATTTCTTCCTTAACCCAGCTGTCATTGAGCAGCAAGTTGTTCAGTTTCCATGTGCTTGAAGGCTTTTTTCTAATCCTCTGCTTACTGAGGAGCAGCTTTAGTCCATGGTGGTCAGAGAGAATACATGGGGTTATTTCAATTCTTTTGTATCTGTTGAGGCTTTCTTTGTGAACAATTATATGGTCTATTTTCAAGAAGGTTCCTTGAGGTCCTGAAAAGAAGGTATACTCTTTTGAGTTTGGGTGGAAAGTTCTATAGACATCTATTAGGTCCATTTGATTTAGGACATCTGTAAGTGCATTTATTTCTTTATTAGGCTTCTGTCTAGATGATCTATCCCTTGGTGAAAATGTGGTGTTGAAGTCTCCCACTATTAAGGTGTTGGGATCGATGTGTGATTTGAGTTTTAATAACGTTTCCTTTATGTAGGTAGGTGCTCTTGTATTTGGGCATAGATGTTCAGAATTGTGATGTCCTCTTGGTGGATTTTTCCTTTGATGGGAATATAGTGCTCTTCCACATATTCTTTGATTAATTTTGGTTGAATGCTATTTTATTAGATATTAGAATAGCTACCCCAGCTTGTTTTCTGGGTCCGTTTTCTTTAAAGGCATTTTTCCAGCCCTTTACTCTGAGGTAGTGTTTGTCTTTGTTACAGAGATGCGTTTCTTGGATGCAGCAGAATATTGGATCCTATTTCCACACCCATTCTGTTAGACTGTGTCTTTTTATTGGAAAGTTGAGTCAATTGATGTTGATAGATGATAGTGACCAATGAATGTTAGTTCCTTTTCTATTGGAGTTGGTGGTTTTTCTGTGTTCCATTGCTTGTTTTCTTTTAATTTTTGTTGGGATATTATCTATATGCTATGTTTTCTTGGGTGAAGTTGTTTTCATTGGATTGGAGTTTTTCTTCTAGTATCTTTTGTAGGGCTGGTTTGCTGTGTAGATATTACATAAATTTAGTTTTGTCATGGAATGTTTTGTTTTTTCCATCTATGTTGATTGAAAGCTTTGCAGGTTTTGTAGTCTGGGTTGGCATCTGTGGTCTCTTACAGTCTGCATGACACCTGCCCAGGCCCTTCTAGCTTTCATAGTTTCATAGTTTCTATGATTTTCTTGAAAATATTTTCTGGATCTTGGAGACTGGAGTCTTCTTTTTCTTCAATTCCTATTATTCTTAGATTTCGTCTTTTCATGTCGTCCTTGATTTCTTGGATATTTTGTATTTGGGACTTTTCTGATTTTACTTTTTCTTTGAGTGAAGTATCCATCTCTGCGAGTGTATCTTCAGCTCCAGAGATTCTCTTTGCCATCTCTTGTATTCTGTTGGTGATGCTTAACTTTGTGGTTCCTGATCTTTTCTTCAAGTTTTTCAGCTCCAGGGGTTTCTCATTTTGTGTTTTCTTTATTGATTCTAATTCTGTTTTCATGCCTTGCACCATTTCCTTCATCTGTTTGAATGTGGATTCCTGTTTCTCTACGATAGTCTCTATTTTTTTGTTCATTTCCTCTCTATATGCCAATAATTGTATGTCTACTTGTGCCTCTATTTTTTTTTTATTTTTTTTTTGGCCATATCTGCCTGTGTTTCCTTAAGAATCTTGTCCATTTCCTCTTTCTTTGCCTCTAATTGACTGGCCAAATCTTTGATAGATTTGTTCATTTCTTCTTTAACTGTCTGAATTTGCATGGCTATTGCTCTGAGAGAATTGTTTCCTCTTTATGAGTCTCAAATATTTGTGTAAGCATAGCTTTAAAGTCATTTTCCTGTGCTTCTGATGAATTGGAGTATCCATCAATTTTGGGGTTTGCTGGTGAAGTCATGATGTCCTGATTTATGTTGCAAGTGTTCTTTCGCCTACCCCTGGCCATTGGCTTATCTGAAACCTTCCTTGTTTGTTTCTGGATTCTGCAGTTCAGACTGGTACTGTCTCTCTCTGGTGTCTGGAGAGTTCTTCAGGAAGCTGAGAGAGGTCCTGTGGCCTCAGTGTGTGTGTTGGTGCACTATTTGTACCTGTGGGAGGAATAGTATGTGGGCACAGAAGGGCAAATACAGACTCACTTGTGCACGCGTGTGCGTGTGTGTGTGTGTTTGTGTGGAAGTGTGAGTGGAAGTGTGTCTCCAGGGACAGAGTGATAGAGAATGTTGAACCCTTGAGTGTGTGGGAGGGGCTCTGCACTGTATATTTAGCAGGCACTGGTCATGGTTGCTGTGCAATTTCCAGCATTAACTGCCTTAACTCCTCAGTTGGATCTGCAGAGCACGGGCTTCAATGTCCCAAGTGACCCTCATTTCCCACAGTGGGTATATGGGTAAGAGAGGTCTGATGCCTGGCTTCTGTTTTAGAAGGACCCTGGATCTGGGGCTCTGCAGACACTCAAGGGTGCACTCACTCTCAAGCAGGTCACAATGGCAGGGATCGGGGGAATCAGTGCTCTCTGCTCTCTGGTTTTGCCCTGCTTGGTCTGCAGGAGGACTGACGTGCTCCACAAGCTCAGTGCTGATGCAGAGGCCAGATTAGGAAGTCCAGCTGCAGCTGGAGACTGGGATGCCTTCTGGGAAGTCCTGGGGACCCTCCACTTTGCTCCTCAAGCCTGGGAGGCCCAGCACCTGGTATGCCTGGCTTGTATGTTGGGTCTGCTGGTCTTTGGTGAGTATCTAGCGAATTATCTGTCACTGAAGGTTTGGACGGACCATTCAGTCAGTGGCTGAGAGACCCTGCAGAGCCAGTATGGCCGCCAGCAGACCTGGGACCCTGGGAAGATGGTGCCTCGTGTTTGGGACTCCAAGACTGGTACAGCTGGCAGTTACTGCTTAGGGGCTAGGAGCTCAGCCTCAGCCACTACAGACTCCAGTCTATGAGCTTTGAGCTGAGAGTCTCGGTGACCCAGCTGTGCAGAGGAGGAGGGAGGTCCGAGAAAGGGGAGTGCCAGGATATCACAGGATCATTTCTCTCCTTCCCCAAACAAGTCCACAGGTGACCCAAGACCAAAATTTTCACCTCCTGTGATTTTCCCTGTCATTTAGAAAGTCTCTCCGTCGTTACCCTGGCTTCAGAGGTTCTTCCACTCACCCACTCAGACATTCAGTTCAGCTCTTCCACAGCTCAGAAACTGTGCTAGTCGCCATCTTGGCTCTACCCCCATGGATTTCTTAGGCACGCTTAAATACCAGTTATCAAGTTAATAATTGTTAAGCGCTCTTTTTAGAGATTTTCCTTTACAAAATTATTGTTATTGCTATTGTTATTATTATTATTTATAATTTATTCACTTTATATCCTGGATGTAGCCCCATCTCTCACCTCCACCCCATCCTACCCTTCTTCCTCTTTCTCCCTTACCCTCTCCTCTAGTCCACTGGTAGGGAAAGTCCTCCTACCTTACTATTTGCCCTTACACTATCAGGTCCCATCAGGACTGTTTGGATTCTATTCTTCTGTAGACTGGCTAGGTCACCCCACCAGGAAGAAGTGATCAGGGAGCAGACAACTGAGTTCATGTCTCTTCTCCCCTTACTAGGAAACCCTCATGGAAACTGGGTTGTCTATGGGCTACATCAAGGCAGGGGTTCTATATCCTCTCTCTATATGGTCTTTGGTTGATACATCAGCTTCTGCAGTATCCCCTTGGCCAAGCTTTTTGTCTTTGTTGGTCTCCTTGTGGGGCTCTGTCCCCTCTGGGTCCTTCTATATATCTCTTCTTCCGTAAGTTTGGCAGTGAGTCTCTGCATCTGCTTTCATTCCCTGCAGGGTAGTCTTTTAGAGGACATCTGTGGTAGGCTCCCATTCTGTAACCTCTCGTCTACTGCTTTCCAGTGTCTATCTTGTTTTCCTTTCTGAATGAGAATTAAGGATCTTCCCTAGGGTCTTCCTTGTTGGTTAGCTTCTTTAGGACTATAGATTTTAGTGTGTTTATCCTATATTACATGGCTAACATCCACTTATAAATTAGTACATACCATGAGTGTCTTTCTGCTTTTCGGTTACCTCACTCGGAATGATCTTCTATTTCCATACATTTTCCTGCAAATTTCATGATTTCCTTGTTTTTAATAGCTGTGTAATATCCTATCATGTATAAGTACCAAAATATCTGTATCCATTCTTCGGTTGATGGATATTTGTTCTATGAATCATATTAATTAGTGTAATTTTATGTTTTAATTAATTTTCAAAAAGTAACACAACATATTTTACCATAAATTGTCAATTTTAGAATCAAATGAGGTTCATGTTTATATTTGTATTATCGTTATTAATAATATGAGAAAGCATTTTCTTCATATTTACTTCTTCGTTTAAAAAAAGAGAAATGAAATCTATATAATATACACATAAAAGTAATTTGTTAGAGCATATGAATTTATTAAGTATATTCTTTTTAACAGTCTTTCTACTTGAGGCTATTCTATTTCTTAAATTTAAATTCAGCTGTAATAAGGAATGAAATCACCATGAAGTTATGGGCATTTATATCTTATTTATCTAAAAATACTCCATTGCACAAGATTATTCATGTTTTAAGTACAAAGAAACATGAACTTGATTAGTCTATTCAAATGTGATCATTCTTGGTGAACACGTCTATGTCTGTTCATTCATGAATATTTATAGATTCTAAAGCAAAGACAGAGTTAACACCTTGAATTTTATGATCACAGTTTTGTTAACAGTTCAGAAGTTTCATGCTCTCCTTTGAGAGACCCTTTCTCTGATCTATTTTTGAAAAATTGTGTAAAATCACTATATTAATATTTAAACAAATAACAAATCTTTGCAAATAAGACACAGGCTGCTTTGGTATAATCACTCTGGGTTCCAAGCCCTTAAGAATGTACTCTAAATATTTTATGGAGGCGATTTTAAAATTAGTTGATTTTTTTTCCTAAGGCTCTGGTGCCTCATGCTTGTTCTCACAAATTCCAAACCAAAAGATGTTTATTAGAAGCTTCTACAGGAATATGAACATAAATCAGATATTAAAGAATTCACAAAAACATAATTAAAAATAGAGCTTGAAGTGTTCTGCAAGATGTTTAATATATTCCATACTTCATAATATTGATAGTTGATTTCAGAAACTCATGTGTCTGAGAATAATTTTCTGGGGTGCTATCTTTTTCCCACTACTAGGGAACAGCTTAAATAACTGATAAGTAACTTTCATCTAAGATAGTTTAAGGATCAGTTTTTATGAATATTTGAACATATTTATCATATACTATGAAACTTCTAAATGACAAAGAATCAAAAATTATTAATGTAATCCTTCTTTCTTAGTTTTTATTTATTTTTATTTTTATTAATTACAGGTTATTCACTTTGTATCCCCCCTGTACCTCTCTCCCTCTTGCCCTCCCAATTCCATCCTCCCACTTCCCTATCCATGTTGTGTCCCTCTCCCAGTCCACTGATAAGGGAAGTCCTCCTCCCCTTCCCTCTGATCCTAGTCTATCAGGATTCATCAGGAATGGCTGCATTGTCTTCTTCTGTGGCCTAGTAAGGTTGTTCCCCCCTCAGGGGGAGGTGATCAAAGAGCAGGCCAGTCAGTTCCTTTCAGATACAGTCCCTGTCCCCATTACTATGGAGCCCACTTGGATACTGAACTGCCATAGGCTACCTCTGTGCAGTTGTTACAGACCATCTCCTTCTGTGGTCCTTGGCTGGAGTATCAGTCTCAGAAAAGACCCTTGTGCCCAGACTTTTTGGATTTGTTGCTATCCTAATGGAAGTCCTGACCTCCCCAGGTCTTACTAGCTCACATTTCTTTCATAATATTCCATGCACTCTGCTCAAAGTTTGGCTATGAGTTCCAGCCTCGAAACCCAGCAGGATAGAGCATTTCTGAGGCCCTCTATGGTAGGCTCCTGTCCTGTTCCCTCTTTTCTCCCTCTTCCAATGTCCATCCTCTTTGCCTTTCTGAATGGGGATTGAACATCTTAGCCAGAGTCCTCTTTCGTGATTAGCTTCCTTAGGTGTACAGATTTTAGTATGTTTATCCTATATTATATGTCTAGTATCCACTTATGAGTGAATATATACTCTGTGTGTCTTTCTGCTTCTGGGTTACCACACTCAGGATGATCTTTTCCAGTTCCCACCATTTGCCTGCAAATTTATGATTTCCTTGTGTTTTATTGCTGAGCAGTATTTCATTATGTAGATGTACCACAATTTCTGTATCCATTCCTCAGTTGAGGGGCATCTGGGCTGTTTCCAGCTTCTGGCTATTACAAATAAAGTTGTTACAAACATGGTTGAGCAGATGTCATTGTTACATCCTTTTGGATGTATGTCTATGTGTGGTATAGCTGGATCTTGAGGAAGCGCTATTCCTAATTGCCTGAGAAAGTACCAGACTGATTTCCAAAGTAGTTGTACAAGTGTACATTCCTACCAGCAATGGAGGAGGGTTCCCCTTTCTCCACTTCTCCAGCATGTGTTGTCACTTGGGTTTTTGACCTTAGCCATTCTGATGAGTGTAAAGTGAAATCTCAGCGTTGTTTTGATTAGCATTTCCCTGATGACTAAGGACATTGAACATTTCTTTAAGTATTTCTCTGCCATTCGATATTCCTCTATTGAGAATTCTCTGTTTAACTCTGTACCCTATTTTTTAATTGGATTACTTGATTTGTTGCTATTTAATTTCTTGAGTTTTTTATACATACTGGATATTAGCCCTCTATAAGATACAGGGTTGGTGAAGATCCTTTCCCAATCTGTAGGCAGTCATTTCGTTCTAACATTATCTTTTGCTTTACAAAAGCTTTTCAGTTTCATGAGGTCCCATTTATTTATTGTTGATCTTAGAGCCTGTGCTGTTGGTGTTCTGTTCAGGAAGTTGTCTCATGTGCCAATGAGTTCCAGGCTCTTCTCCACTTTTTCTTCTAATAGGTTTAGTGTGTCTGTTTTTATAGTGAGGTCTTTGATCCACTTGTACTTTAGTTTTATGCAGGGTGATAAGTATGGATCTATTTGCATTTTTCTACATGTAGACATCCAGCACCACTTGTTGAAGATGCTCTTTTTTCCATTGTATGGTTTTTGGCATCTTTGTCAAAAAAAAAACATGAAAAGCAGCTAGGTTTATTTCTTGGTCTTCTATCCAATTCCATTGATCCACCGTTCTGTTTCTATTTAAGTACCATGCAGTTTTTATTACTCTTGTTCTATAGTACAGCTTGAGATCAGGGATGGAGATATGTCCTGAAGATCTTTTATTGTTGAAGGTTGCTTTAGCAAATCTGGGTTTCTTGTTATTTCATATGAAGTTGAGAATTTTTCTTTCCAGGTCTGTAAAGAATTGTGTTGGTAATTTGATGGGAATTGCATTGAATTGCAATTTGATAAGATTGCTTTTGATAAGATGACCATTTTTTTATTTGTTAATCTTGCCATGCCATGAGCATGGGAGATCTTTCCATCTTCTAATTTTCTTCTCATTCTTTCTTCAGAGACTTGAATTTTTTTTTCATACAAGTCTTTGACTTGGTTGGTTGGGGTCACACCAAGGTACTTCATGTCCTTTGTGGCTATTGTGAAGGGTGTTGTTTCCCTATTTTTTTGTCAGCCCTTTTGTCTTTTGTATACAGGAGGGCTACTGATTTTATGAATTAATTTTGTATCCAGCCACATTGCTGCAGGTGTTTATCAGAGTTTCCTGGTTGAATATGGGGGATCACACATGTATACTATCATATCAACTGTAAAAAGTGATACTTTGATTTTTTTCCTTTGTCAATTTGTATCCCCTTGATCTCCTTCAACTGTCTTATTGTTCTAGCAAGGACTCCCAGAACTATGTCAAAGAGATATGGAGAGAGTGGGCATTCTTGACTTGTCCTGGATTTCAGTGGTATTGTTTTAATTTTCTCTCCATTTAGTTTGATGTTGTCTATAGGCTTGCTGTATATTGCTTTTACTATGTTTAGGTATGTGCCTCGTATCCCTGATCTCTACAATATTTTAAACATGAATGGATGTTAGATTTTGTCAAATGCTTTTTCAGCATCTAAGGAGATTATCATGTTGGGTTTTTTCTTTCAGTTTGTTAATATGGTGGACTACATTGATGGATTTCTCTATATTGAGCCACCCTTGAATACCTGGGATGAAGCCTACTTGGTCATAGTGGATGATATCTCTGGTGTGTTCTTTTATTCGGTTTGCAAGTATTTTGTTGAGTATTTTTGCATCAATGTTCATAAGGGAGATTGGCCTGAAATTCTCTTTCTTTGTTGGGTCTTTGTGTGGTTTAGGTACCAAGATGACTGTGGCTTCAGAGAATGAGTTTGGTAGTGTTTCTTCTGTTTCTATTTTGTGGAATAGTTTGAAGAGAACTTGAGTGAGCACTTCTTTGAAGGTCTGGTTGAATTCTGCACTGAAATCATCTAACCCTGGGCTTTTTTTAGATGGGAGACTTGTGATGACCACTTCTATTTCCTTAGGGGATATAGGACTATTTAATTGATTTACCTGGTCTTGATTCAGCTTTGGTAAGTGGAATTAAGAAAATTGTCCATTTCATTTAGATTTTCAAATTTTGTGGTATATAGAGTTTTGAAGTAAGTCCTAATGATTGTTTGGATTTTCTTAGTGTCTGTTGTTATGTCCCCCTTTTCATTTCTGATTTTGTTGATTTGGATGGTGTCTCTCTGCCTTTTAGTTAGTTTGGCTACAGGCTTGTTGATTTTCTCAAAAAAAAAAAAAACAGCTCTTGGTTTCATTGATTCTTTAAATTGTTTTATTTGTTTCTAATTTATTGATTTAAGCCCTAAGTTCGATTATTTCTAGCCATCTACTCCTTTTTGGTGTGTCTGCTTCTTTTTTGTTCTATGACTTTTAGGTCAGCCATTAAGATGCTTGAATAAACTGTCTGGAATTTCTTCTTGAAGACACTTAGTGCTATGAACTTTCCTCTTAGCACTGCTTTCATTGTTCCCATAAGTTTGTGTCTTCATTTTCATTGATTTCTAGTGTTGGTATAATGCTCTTTTGAAATGTATACACTTTATTATTTTTTTTATTAAATTTTTTTTTGTATTTTATTTTTTTCTTATCAGTTACATTTTATTAACTATGTACCCCAGCCGTGTCCCGATCCCTCATTCCCTCCCAGTCCCTCCCTCCCTCCCTCCTCTCCACCATGCCCCTTTCAAAGTCCACTGATAGGGGGGACCTCCTCCCCATTCATCTAATCCTGTTTTATCAGGTATCCTCAGGACTGGCTGTAAAGCTGTCCTCTGTGGCCTAACAGGACTGCTTCTCCCTTGGGGGGTGGGGAGGCCAAAGAGCCAGCCATTGAGTTCCTGTTAGAAATAGTCCTTGTTCCCCTCACTATGGGAAACCAATTGGTTACTGAGCTACCACAGGCTACATCTGAGCAGAGGTTCTAGGTTACATTCATACATGGTCCTTGGTTTCATGTCAGTCTCAGAAAAGACCCTGTGCCCAGATATCTTTGGTCCTTGTGGAGCTCCTATCCTTTCCTCATCAGACTAACTCCCCTTCTTTCTTATGATTCCCTGTACTTTGCCAAAGGTTTGGTCATGAGTCTTTGCTTTGAAAACACTGCTAGGTAGAGTCTTTCAAATGCGCTCAGTAGACTCCTGTCAATGTTCAATGCGTATCCATTCTGTCTTTCAAAACGAGGATTGATAATCTTACCCCATGTCCGCTCTCTTGATTAACTTTTTTAGGTGTATAGATTTCATTATGTCTATTATATCTTATAGGTCTATATAAGTGAGTATATACTGTGTTTGTCTTTCTCCTTCTGGGATATTTCACTCAAGATGATCTTTTCTAGATCCCACCATTTGCCTGCAAATTTCATGATTTCCTCCTTTTTGATTGCTGAGTAGTATTCCATTGTGTAAAAATACCACAATTTCTGTACCCATTCCTCCGTTGATGGACATCTGGGTTGTTTCCAGGTTCTGGCTATTACAAATAAAGCTGCTATAAACATGGTTGAGCAAATATCCCTTTTGCGTACTTGAGCAAACTTTGGATATATACCTAGCAGTGGTATAGCTGGGTCATGAGGAAGCACTATTCCTAATTGTCTTAGAAAGCGCCAGATAGATTTCCAGAGTGGTTGTACTAGTTTACATTCCCACCAGCAGTGGAGGAGGGTTCCCCTTTCTCCACAACCTCTCCAGCATGTGTTGTCACTTGAGTTTTTCATCTTGGCCATTCTGATGGGTGTAAGGTGATATCTCAGGGTCGTTTTGATTTGCATTTCCCTGATGGCTAATGAGGATGAGCATTTCTTTAAGTGTTTCTCTGCCATTCGATATTCCTCTGTTAAGAATTCTCTGTTTAGCTCTGTTCCCCATTTTTTAATTGGATTACTTGGTTTGCTGCTTCTCAGCTTCTTTAGTTCTTTGTATATACTCAATATTAGTCCACTGTCAGATAAAGGGTTAGTGAAGATTCTTTCCCAATCTGTAGGCAGGCGTTTTGTTTTGATGACAGTGTCTTTTGCTTTACAGAAACTGTTCAGTTTCATGAGGTCCCATTTATTGATTGTTGCTCTTAGAGCCTGTGCTGTTGGGGTTCTGTTCAGGAAGTTGTCTCCTGTGCCAATGAGTTCTAGGATGTTCCCCACTTTTTCTTCTAACAGATTTAGAGTATCTGGTTTTATATTGAGGTCTTTGATCCACTTGGACTTTAGTTTTGTGCAGGGTGATAAATATAGATCTATTTTCATTTTTCTGCATGTGGATATCCAGTTGGACGAGCACCATTTGTTGAAGATGCTGTCTTTTTTCCATTGAATGGTTTTGGCTTCTTTGTCAAATATCGAGTATTCATAGGTGTGTGGGTTTATTTCTGGATCTTCTATGCGGTTCCATTGATCCTCCTTTCTGTTTTTATGCCAATACCATGCAGTTTTTATTACTATTGCTTTGTAGTACAACTTGAGGTCGGGGATTGAGATACCTCCAGATGATCTGTTGTTGTACAGGACTGTTTTGGAGATTCTGGGTTTTTTTGTTTCTCCATATGAAGCTGAGAATTTTTTTTTCCAGGGCTGTAAAGAATTGAGTTGGTATTTTGATGGGAATTGCATTGAATCTGTAGATTGCTTTTGGCAGGATGGCCATTTTCACAATGTTAATCCTACCAATCCATGAGCATGGGAGATCTTTCCATCTTCTGAGATCTTCTTCAATTTCTTTCTTCAGAGACTTGAAGTTTTTCTCAAACAGGTCTTTCACTTGCTTGGTTAGTGTCACCCCAAAGTACTTTATGTGGCTAGTGGCTATTGTGAAGGGTGTTGTTTCCCTAATTTCTTTCTCGGCCCTTTTGTCTTTGGTATACAGGAGGGCTTCTGATTTTTTTTGAGTTGATTTTGTATCCTGCCACTTTGCTGAAGGTGTTTATTAACTGGAGGAGTTCTCTGGTTGAATTTTTGGGGTCCCTCATATATACTATCATATCATCTGCGAATAGTGACACTTTGACCTTTTCCTTTCCGATTTGTATCCCCTTGATCTCCTTTAGTTGTCTTATTGCTCTGGCTAGGACTTCAAGTACTATGTTGAAGAGGTAGGGAGAGAGTGGGCAGCCTTGTCTTGTCCATGATTTAAGTGGGATTGATTTAAGTTTCTCTCCATTGAGTTTGATGTTGGCTATCGGCTTGCTGTATATTGCCTTTACTATGTTTAGATATGTGCCTTGTATTCCTGATCTCTCCAAGACTTTAAACATGAATGGGTGTTGGACTTTGTCAAATGCTTTTTCAGCATCTAAGGAGATGATCATGTGGTTTTTCTCCTTCAGTTTGTTTATGTGGTGGATTACATTGATGGATTTCTGTATGTTGAACCACCCTTGCATGCCTGGGATGAAGCCTACTTGGTCGTGGTGGATGATATCTTTGATGTGTTCTTGGATTTGGTTTGCAAGTATTTTATTGAGTATTTTTGTGTCAATGTTCATAAGAGAGATAGGTCTGAAGTTCTCTCTTTTTGTTGGGTCTTTGTGTGGTTTAGGTATCAGGGTGACTGTTGCTTCATAGAATGAGTTTGGTAATGTACCTTCTGTTTCTATTTTGTGGAATAGTTTGAAGAGAATTGGTGTGAGCACTTCTTTGAAGGTCTTGTAGAATTCCGTGCTGAAACCATCTGGCCCAGGGCTTTTTTTGGAGGGGAGACTGTGAATGACTGCTTCAATTTCCTTGGGGGATATAGGGCTGTTCAGTCTTTCTACCTGATCTTGACTTAATGTTGGAAGATGGAATCTATCAAGAAAATTGTCCATTTCATTTAGATTTTCAAATTTTGTAGCATATAGGCTTTTGTAGTATGACCTAATGATTGTTTGAATTTCCTCTTTGTCTGTAGTATGTCACCCTTTTCATCTCTGATTTTGTTGATTTGGATAGATTCTCTCTGCTTTTTAGTTAGTTTTGGCTAAGGGTTTGTCTATCTTTTTGATTTTCTCAAAGAACCAGCTTTTTGTTTCATTGATTCTTTGAATAGTTTTATTTGTTTCTAATTGATTGATTTCAGCCCTGAGTTTGATTATTTCCAGCCTTCTGCTCCTCTTGGGTGTATCTGCCTCTTTTTTCTAGGGTTTTAAGTTGGGCCATTAAGTTGTTTGTATGTGCTGTTGCGAATTTCTTCTTGCAGGCACTTAGTGCTATAAATTTTCCCCTTAGCACTGCTTTCAGTGTGTCCCATAAATTTGGGTATGTTGTGCCTTCATTTTCATTTAATTTTAGGAAGTCTTTAATTTCTTTCTTTATTTCTTCCTTAACCCAGCTGTCATTGAGTAACAGGTTGTTCAGTTTCCATGTACGTGTAGGCAGTTTGTTATTTCTGTTGTTGTTGAGGTCCAGCTTAAATCCATGGTGGTCAGATAGAATACAAGGGATTATTTCAATCTTTTTGTATCTATTGAGGCTTTCTTTATGACCAACTATATGGTCTATTTTGGAGAACGTTCCATGTGGTGCTGAAAAGAAGGTATACTCTTTTGAGTTTGGATGAAAAGATCTATAGACGTCTATTAGGTCCATTTGATTTAGGGTCTCTGTAAGTGTTTTTATTTCCCTATTTGTTTTCTGTCTAGTTGATCTGTCCCTTGGTGAGAGTGGAGTTTTGAAATCTCCCACTATTAGGGTTTTAGGATCAATGTGTGATTTAAGTTTTAATATTGTTTCATTTACAAATGTAGGTGCTCTTGTATTTGGGGCATAGATATTCAAAATTGTGATGTCCTCTTGGTGGATTTTTCCTTTGATGAGAATATAGTGGCCGTCCTTATCTTTTTTGATTAACTTGGGTTGAAAGTCTATTTTATTAGATATTAGGATGACTACTCCTGCTTGTTTTCTGGAACCATTTGCTTGAAAGACAGTTTTCCAGCCCTTTACTCTGAGGTAGTGTTTATCTTTGTTGCATAGGTGTATTTCTTGGATGTAACAGAATGATGGATCTTGTTTCTGCAACCATTCTGTTAGTCTGTGTCTTTTAATTGGGGAGTTGAGTTCGTTGATGTTGATAGAAACTAGTGACCAACAATTGTTACTTATTTTAGATGTGGTGTTGGTGGTGTCACTGAGTTTCATTGCTTGTCTTCTTTTGGTTTTTTTGTTGTGTAGTTATCTATTTCCTCTGTTTCCTTCGATGTAGTTGTTTTCTTTGGTTTGGAGTTTCCCTTCTAGTAACTTCTGTAGGGCTGGTTTACTATGTAGATATTGTTTAAATTTGGTTTTGTCTTGGAATATCTTGAATTCTCCATCTATGTTGATTGAAAGTTTTGCTGGGTATAGTAGTCTGGGTTGGAATTTGTGGTCCCTTAAGGACTGTATGATTTCTGTCCAGGCCCTTTTGGCTTTCATAGTTTCTGTTGAGAAATCTGGTGTGATTCTGATAGGTCTACCTTCATATGTTACTTGGCCTTTTTCCCTTGCTGCTTTTAGAATTTTTTCTTCGTTTTGTAGGTTCAGTGTTTTGACTATGATGTGACGTGAAGAATTTCTTTTCTGGTCTAGTCTACTTGGTGTTCTGTAGGCCTCTTGTATGTTTATGGCCATCTCCTTCTTTAAGTTGGGAAAGTTTTCTTCTATAATTTTCTTGAAAATATTTTCCGGACCTTTGAGCCTGATGTTTTCTTTTTCTTCTACTCCTATTATTCTTAGGTTTTGTCTTTTCATGGTGTCCTTGATTTCTTGGATGTTTTGTGTTTGGAACTTTTCTGATTTTATTTTTTCTTTGAGAGACGTGTCAATTTCCGCGAGTGTATCTTTGGCTCCTGAGATTCTTTCTTCTATCTCTTGTATTCTGTTGGTGATGCTTACCTTTGTAGTGCCTGATCTTTTCTCTATGTTCTCCAGCTCCTGGTTTTTCTCAATTTGTGTTTTCTTTATTGATTCTAATTCTGTTTTCATGTCTTGCACCATTTCCTTCATCTGTTTGAATGTGGACTCCTGCTTTTCAATGATAGCTTCTATTTTTTTGTCTGTTTCCTCTCTATGTCTCACTAATTGTGCCTCTACTTCTTTAGGTATAATTGCCTGTATTTCTATGAGAGCTTTGTTTATTTCTTCTTTATTTGCCTTCATTTGTGTGGACATTTCTTTGAGAGCTTTGTGCATTTCTTCTCTGTTTGCCTCAATTTTCGTGGTCATTTCTCTGAGAGCATGATTTGTTTCCTCTTGGTTAGTCTCGATTTCTTTGGTTATTTTTCTGAGGGCTTTGTTCATTTCATCTCTATGGGCCTCTATTAGCTGGAGAAACATAGTTTTGAGGTCGTTTTCTTGTATATCTAGTGAATTGAAGTGTCCATTGTTTTGTGGGGTTGCTGGTGAGGTCATTGTGTCCTGATTTTTGTTGGGAGTTTTCTTACCTCTGCCTCTAGCCATCTGGTTATTTATAATCCTCACTGGTTGTTCCTCGAGATTGTAGTTTGGGCTATGATCCTCTCTTTCTGTTTTCTGGACTGTTTTTTCAGGAAGATAAGAGAGGTTCACTGCTTTGGGAGTGTGCACTTTGTTTTCAGTTTTGCCTAAGTAAAGAATGTGATGCTGGCGCTATTCGCGTGCACTTTTGGCGGGCGCAGTGTGCATGCGCGGATTCTCTGACTATTGCAGTGACCTGCAAGCCACTATTATGCAGTTCTGACTGAGATCCAGGGATTGTCTGCCTGGATTACCCTGGTGGGCCCACAAGGCAGAGGCTTCACTGTTGGGGTCGCTATCCCAAGAATCCCTCTGATGCCCACACTAGGAGTGTGGGTGCCAGGGATCTCGTCTGGTTGCTTCTGTGGAGAGGCCCTGGGTCTGGAGCAATCTCTCCCTAGAAGGCTCACTCACTCTCTTGCAGGACCAGTTGGAATGCACAGGGGTTCCCCTTGCTCACTACTCTCTGTTTTGGTCCTGCTGTGGAAGTGCACGGGTAGGCTATCAGTCAGCTCTGTGACACTGTGGCCGCAGAACTCGGTGTCCACCTTTCCTGTGTGCTGCCTCTGTCCTTTCCCTCTGCCAGGAGGGGTTATGTTGACTGGTCCCTGGGTGGCGCGGGAAAGAGTTAGGGTGAGTGTACTCAATCCTAGATCCCAGGCCCAGATCTCTCTGCCAGAAGCAGCCTATCGGTAGAATCTGTTTGCTGGTACCAAGAGAGTACCGGGTAGGGTTGAGTGTCTTCAGATCCAGAGCTTGGGTTTCTCTGCTAGGGGCCGCTGGAGAGAGGGTGTTGTGTCCTTGGCAGGCTGCCTCTCTGTCCTTCCCTTCTGACGTTCTCCTCTGCTAGGTCAAGCTTATGGAGGTGCTCTCAGGGGAGTGCCAGCAGGGGTTGGGGCTTCTCAGTCAGATCCTGAGCTGGCGGGCGTTTCTCTGCGGGGGTGGGGGGCGCCGGTGATAGAACTTGCTGCTAGACCTTATTGCGCTGGACCCAGGATAATCTCAGGACGTGTAGAATGACCACAGTCCCAGATCCTGAGCTGTTGTTTGTTTGCTAGGAGCGGCAGGCAGCACTGGAGTTCCGGCACTGTGAAGCCGCTGTGCGCCTCTTTATCCTTCCACTCCACTGTGGCAGGGTTATGGCGGCATTTGGGGGAGTGCCCACAAGGATTGGGTTTTCTCAGCCCCGATCTCGGGTTGGGGTACAGACAATGTGGTCTGTGGCAGATTCTGCTGGATGCCTCCAGCCTCCTCCAAAGAGGGAGTAGGGATTTTGAGCTGGGCGCGCAACTGAGATCCGTGATGGGGGCAGGTACCCGCCGAGGTTGGACAGACCTTCCAGGGAAAGACTGGGTGATCGGTGACCAGTCTGGCAACTTTCCTTCCCCGTTGGGTTTTTTTTGCAACTGGGACTCCCAGCCTCAGGCACCCATGTGCCCACCAATCATCTTGGGAAACTGATCGGGACAAGCAGGCTTGCAGCACCAGCCCGGAGACCCAAAGCCTGCTTTAGCTGGGTTCTCTTCCGGGTTCTGGCTGGGCAGCCGAGAGTGGACCAGACCGATTCCCACGCCTTGGGAGCCTCCCCTCACCTGGGAAACACGATCGATCGCTGTTCTTTTAGGGCCCAGAGTTCAGTCTCCTGGTCGCTGTACGGAGTGTGTTGTCCTGCTTCTCAGACACGGTGTTCTCCCGGTGCCGCCATCTTGGCTCCTCCGTTGAAATGTATACACTTTAATTTCTTTCTTTATTTCTTCCCTGACCCAACTGTCATTTAGTAGCAAGTTGTTAAGTTTCCATTTGTGTGTAGGATTTTTGCTATTTCTGTTGTTGTTGATGTCTAGCTTTAGTCCGTGGTGATAACATAGGATACAAGGGATTTTTTTCAATCTTCTTGTATCTATTGAGGCTTGCTTTGTAACCAACCATATGGTCTATTTTTGAGAGGGTTCCATGAGGTGCTGAGTGGAAGGTAAGTTATTTTGTGTTTGGATGTAAGGTTCTGTAGATGTCTGTTAGGTCCATTTGATTCATTACATCTGTTATTTATTGTTTCTTTGTTTAATTTCTGGTTTGTTGATCTGTCCTTTGTTGAGAGTGGGGTGTTGAAGTCTCCCACTATTATTGTGTGGGTATCTATGTGTGATTTAAGTTTTATTAATTTTTATTTTACAAATGTAGGTGCCTTTGTATTTGGGACATAGTATTTTTTTATTGGAGAATTGAATCCATTGATATTGAGAGAGATTAATGACCACTATCTGCTAGATCCTTTGATTTTATGTTGGCTGGGTAGTTAGTTTCTGTGTTTGGCTACTTTTTGTTTGGCTGTAGGGAGGTTAATTATTTCTTGTGTTTTCCTGGGTTGCATATTTCCTTCTAGTATCTTCTGTAATACTGGATTTCTGTGTAGGTATTGCTGAATTTTTTTTTTTTTTTTGAATGTCTTGTTTTCTCCATCTATGAGGACTGAGAGTTTTACTGGGTATAGTAGCCTGAGCTGACATCTGTGTTTTCTTAGGGTCTGCATGATATCTGTCCATGCCTTTCTGGCTTTAATAGTTTCTTTTGAGAAGTCACATATGATTCTGATGGGTTTGCCATTATGTTACTTGGCTTTTTCCCTTAGTATTTTTTTCTTTGTTCTGTATACTTACTATTTTGATTATTATGTGGTAGGAGGCTTTTGTTTTCTGGTCTAATTTGTTGGGTGTTCTGTAGGCCTCTTGTATTCTTATAGGCTTCTTCTTTTAGTTGGATAAATTTTCTTCAATGACTTTGTTGAAAATATTTTCTGGGCCTTGGAGCAGGAAATCTTCTTTTCCTCTCTTTCTATTATTCTTAGGTTTTATCTTTTTATGTTGTCTTGAATTTCTTGGATGCTCTGTGTCAGGAATTTTCTAGATTTAACATTTTCTTTGATAGATATACCTATTTCTTCTATTGTATCTTCCACACCTGAGGTTCTTTCTTCCATCTCCTGTAGTCTATTGGTTATGTTAACTTTTGTAGTTCCTTTTTTCTTCCCTAAGTTCTTTCCACAATTTCCCCATTTGTGTTTTCTTTCCAATTCTATCTTCAGATCTTGAGCTGTTTTGCTGATTTTCTTCACTGTCTAACTGTATTTTTCTGTTTTTCCTTCAATTCCTTCAGCTGTTTGTTTGAACAATCTTCTGTTTCTTTTATTTCTTTCAGTAATTTAAATATTTCTTCTCTAAGGGCCACAAACTGTTTGGCTGCAACTTCCTGTATTTCTTTATGTATAGCCATAATCTGTTTGTCTTTATCCTCCTCCATTTCTTTATGGATGGCCTTAATCTGTTTGACTCTGTCTTCTTCTAGTTCTTTTTGTGTTTTATTTGTTTCCTTTATTATCCTCTTCATAAGCATAGATGTAAGGTCATCTTCTTGAATTTCAGTTATGTTGAAGTGTCCAAGTCTGCTTTCCCCTGGATATCTGGCTGGTGGAGATGCATTATTGCTTCATCTTTTGTTGGTTGAGCTTTTATGTTGGATTCTATCCATTGGGATATCTTAGGTGTTGGGTGTTAGTTTCTGGTGCTTCCTGGAATCATGTGGTGGGGAGAATCCCCTTGGCAGGAAGATGATTTTTCCTGAAGGAGGCCCCCTCAGCTTTTTGGGTATGGTCACTGAATGGCCAGTGTTTTTCAGGAGTTGCCAGAGCTTATCTCAGGCATAGAGATCTGAGTGGTAACTGTGGTCTTTTTTAGTCAAGGGGGCTCTCCTCTCACTCAGAGGAGTCCTGGAGACAGCTGCCTTCCTTCTGAGTTTCTTGCTGTAAATTTAGTAAGCTATTGCTGTAACCTGGGTGCCTCTTTGCTTGGTCAGTTTAGTTAGGGATAACTGGTTGTCCCTTGGAGAAGTATCTGGGGGTTTATCTGGGTGATCTCAGCTTCTCTAGGCCTGAGGTTGGAGTTCTGTGGCCTAGTCCCCAAGCGGTATTCAGTGGAAGGTGAGCACTTCTCTCATGTGTGCAGGAGGCTAGAGTTTGGAGCCTGTGGATAACCAGAAACTTTCCAGGAGCTAGGTGTCCTGAGGTAAGGCCAGATGTTTCCCCCACCATCGGGTTTTCTCCCACCAGGAAGGCCCAGTCTGTGGTGTTTGGGGTGGCGCATAGAGTGTGCAGGTGCTGGCAGGTGGTAGCTCCAAGCTGGTGACTGGGCAGGAACCTAAGACCTTTCCCGAGAACTTTCCCTCAGTGTGATGGTGGTGGTGAAGGGGCTGGCTGAGTGCTCTAAGCTGTGACCTGCTATTTCTGCCTGTGGGGTTTTCTCCTGTCAGGGTAACCCAGTCTCTGGTGCCCTGGGGCACACAGTTCTGTCTGCGGTGGAGAGTTGGGCATGCAGCAAATGTCTGGGCTGGTGGCTGGAGCCCTGCTCAGGGCTGGCATCTGTGTATCCACTGGACTGCAGGACCTTTTCCAGGGAAAGACTGGGTGACCTGAGGTCAGTCCCATTTGCTTCCTTCCTTGTGGGGTTTTCTTGCTACTTGGACTCCCAGTCTCTGGTGTTCTGGTGCCCACAGTTCAGCCTGGGAAGGTGATCAGGACACTCAATCATGCGGCTCTGGTCTGACGACTGAGTGCCTACGTGACCCAGGAACTCTTTCGGGTTCTGGCTGAGTGATCTGAGAGTGGACCCAATTGATTGCCACACCATGTAGTTTTCTCTTTCCTGGGAAACACGATCGGTGTTGTTTTAGGGCCCAGAGCTCAGTCTCTTGGTCGCTGTACTGACATTGCTGTCCTGCTCCTCAGACACAGTGTCCTCCCTGTGCCGCCATCTTGGATTCTCCCATGTGCATTCCTTCTTTAATCTATAATGTGTTATTAAGATATTTTATCATGCACAATGAAAATATTTAGTTTTTTATTTTATTAATTAACTATAAACCTATATGGAATCAGGAAATAAATTATTCCTGATGTATGCTGGCTTCAAATTTAAGGTCACTTTTTTTTTTTGATAACTGAGTCAGACATAGGATGCTTCCAGTACTGAGTGCCTTTACTGTGTCCCTCTTGGCTTGAGTCTGGAAATGTGTTTGTGGTGGTGACAGAATAAAGTGGGATAAAGTCAGCTATTATACTCTGATCAAGTGGTACCAACTACTCACCAGTCTGGAATGTTTAGCATGTTTATTATGGATGGGTCATGGGGAGAGGCTACCTAGTCTTGGAAGGAGGTCTTTATTGATAAACAGTCTCTTGTCTTAGTCATTCTAAAGGAGGAAGCAGTGATTGCTAGATTTGCACACACTAGACAATTGTTCATAAACATTATCCATGTATACTCTGTCAGCACTCAACATTCGGACCAATGAAGGCATTGCAGATTCTTCAGAAGCTAATTGTAAGAAGGCCTTACTGAGGCCTTCTTCTATGGCATAGCTGGGTCTTGTCAAACAATACACTCAGAATTTCACTTAATTAACTCTTTAAACAGAGGATACAAATAGAATCTTTGTTTTCTCAGCTGCACTCTTTTACCTACTATGGACCTCTGATTGTTTTTCTACCTCCATCATTGTCACTGTAATAGTTTCCATAGTGTTTAACAATCCTAGTATGATGCTGAAGATCAGTTCCACATGGCTCATTTAAACATGCCGTTTTTTTTATCAATGCTATTATATAGAATAATGAAATTATAGTAATTTCTATGAGTTAAAATTTTCCTTAAATCTGCTTTAAATCACGTTAACCTTTAGTTACCATTCCTGAAAATATTAAAGAGTGTGTGCTACTTTTGTTCTCAATTCAGGGTTACATTCCTCTTGAGGGAAATTTTTTCATTCAGAAACACCTTTACCCCTAAGCTTATTATTTAATTAGCATAAGCTATGTCAATTCTTACTTCAATAATCAGGGCATATTTGGAGCAAAGTCACAAATGCTTCCAACTACTAAAATCTGCCTAAAACGACTTGCATTCTCTATGCTAATATTTTATTGACCTTTTATTATACAGGTCTGAAGATGTGAACCATCCTTAGGGCTCTTAGTTTTTGCATCTTAATTCTGAACAAGCACTTAATATTTTATTGCCTTGTTATTAATAATTTATTTTTCTATTCTTCTAAAAATTTAAGGAACAAATTATGTGTAGTCCCATAAATATCTAGGGTCTACTCCTATTGCTTCATTGAGTTATAAATACTTTAGCCAGCATTGCTGGTTTTGCATATAAATTCTAGCACTGAGGAATTGAAGCAGGCATATTGCTAGTTAAAGGCCAGGCTAAACTAGACAAAGAACTATATGGTTATCTAGAATATAACAACAAACTTATCTCTAACAAACACAACTTTCATATCCCCAAATTGGATATGTCTGTGTTGCTATAATTATAAAAAAAAAAACAAAAAACAAAAAAAACCAAAAAACAAGTGCATCTGTTTGTGGTCACCAGCAGACATTTAAGCAGAGCTATCAGGACACCTGTAATGAGACCTGTTGAGAAATGGTAAGCAGGTCAACTAGAATCTGGAAGATGGATCAATTAACAGATCACTGATAGAAATTACTCTGGAATATGAGAGGATTTAAAAAGAGTAAGAGGAAGAAAAAAAAAACAAGAGAATGGAATGGTACAGGTAAAGAGAATAACCAAGAATAAAATGTCCAATATTAACACTGAATCTTTTATTAATATCTGATGTTAATATTTTGAATATAGTAACATAAAAGGGAGAATCATGGATTCCATCAATGTCTTCTCATTTCTCAGCACCCATAATAGAAAAACATGAAGGGGCTCCTCTACCTTCTGGGTCCTTCTAGTTCTTCCTTCTTCCATAAGACTCCCTGTGCTCAGTCCAAAGTTTGGTTGTGAGTATCAGCATCTGCTTCAATCCCCTGCTGGGTAGAGTTTTTTAGAGGAGACCCATGGTAGGCTCCTGTTCTTTTCTCCTACATCTTCTGGTGTCTATCCTGTTTTCTCTTTTGAGAAATAAGGATCTTATTTTAGGTCCTCCTTGTTGTTTAGCATCTTTAGGGCTGTAGATTTTGGTATTTTTTTCTATATTATATGGTTTATATCCAGTTATCAGTGAGTAATGACACCCTCTCTGGGGGAGGTGATCAAAGAGCAGGCAACCAAGTTCATTTCAGAGACTTCCCCTGCTCCCCTTACTAAGAACTTCACATGGAGACTGAGCAGCCCAGGGGCTCCATCTGAGCAGGGCATCTAGGGCCTCTCCATGCATGGTCCTTGGTTGATTCATCAGTCTTTGCAGGCACTGCTGGATGCAGATTTTTGGGCTATGTTGTTCTTGTGGCGGTCCTGCCTCCCTCCCATCTTTCTCTCTCCCCCTTATTCCATAAGATTCCCTGCACTCTGCTCAAAGTTTGGCTATGAGTGTCAGCATCTGCTTAGACACCCTGCTGGATAGAATCTTTCAGAGACCCTCTGTAGTAGGCTTCTGTTCTATTCTCTGTCTTCTCCAGCTTCACATGTCTATCCTGTATGGCCTTCTGAATGAAGATTAAGTGTCATCCCTGGGGTCTTTGTTGTTTAGCTTCTTTAGGACTATAGATTTATAGATTTTAGTATAGATTTTAGGATTATACGGATAACATCCACTTATAAGTGAGTATATACCATATGTGTCTTTTTTGCTTCTGGCTTACCTCATTCAAGATGATCTTTTCTCCTTTTATCCATTTGCTTGCAAATGTCACGATTTCCTTGTTTTTAATTGCTGAGTAGTATTGCATTGTATAAATGTACCACAAATTCCGTATCCATCCTTAGGCTGAGGGACATCTAGGTTGTTTCCAGATTCTGGCTATTAAAAATAAAGCTTCTATGAACATGGTTGAGCAAATGCCCTTGTTGTATAGTGGTGCATCTTTCAGATATATGCCCATGATTAGTGTAGCTGGGTGTTGAGTTTTTTTTTTCCCAATTTATTCACTTTGTATTCCAACTGTTGTGCCCTCCCTCATCTCCTCCTGGTCCCACCCTCCTTATGCCCCAACACCACTGCATGTCCCTTCACTCGTCCACTGATAGGGGTGGTCCTCTTCCACTACTATGTGATCCTTGCCTATCATGTCTTATCAGGTCTGTCTGGAATATTTCTCTGTGCCCTAGTAAGGCCACCTCCTCAGGGGGACTTTTTCAAAGAACAGGCAATCAAGTTTATGTCATAGACTGCTCCTGCTCCCCATTCTAGGACACCTACATGAAGGCTGAGCTACCCAGGTGCTACATCTGAGCAGGGCCTCTACTTCTCTCCATGCATGGTCCTTCATCCGACTCTGCAGATCCCACTGGACCCAGATCTTTTGGCTCTGTTGGTATTCTTGTGGAGCTTGTATCCATTTCAGGTCTTTCTATCTCCCCCTTCTTCCTTAAGGTTCCCTGCACTGTGCCCAAAGTTTGACTATGAGTTTCAGTATCTACTTTTATACAATGCTGGGTAGAATCTTTCAGGGGCCCTTTGTAGTAGGCTGCTGTCGTCTTCGAAGTCTTTCCCCACTTCCAATATTTATCCTGTTTGCCCTTCTGCACAAGGTTCTCTTTGTGGTTTACCTTCTTTAGGACTATAAATTTTAGTATGTTTGTCCTATATTACATGGCTAATATCCATTGATAAGTAAATATATTTCATGAGTCTTTCTGTCCAGCATACGTTTTTAAATGAATTTTTGATCTTAGGCATTCTGATGAGTGTAAGAAGGAAACTCATGGTCATTTTGATTTGCATTTTCCTGATGACTGAGGATATTGATGATCATATCTTAAAGAGCTTCTCTGTCACTCGATAATCCTCTTTTGAGATTATCTATTTTTAGCTCTGAGATTCTATTTTTAGCTTTGGATTACTTTGTTTGTTGGTATTTTGCTTCTTTCATTCTTTATAGATTCTAGATATCATTCTTTTGTCAGATGTGCAGTTTTGTCAGATGTACAGTTGGTGAAGATCTTTTCCCAGTCTGTAGGCTGCTGTTTTGTTTTGATGACAGTGTCCTTTGCTTTACAGAAGCTTTTCAGTTTAAGGAGGTACCATTTATTGATTGCTGCTCTTAGAGCCTGTACTATTGGTTTCTGTTCAGGAAATTGTCTCCTGTGCCAATGAGTTCAAGGCTCCTGCCCATTTTTCTTCTAACGGGTTTAGTGTGTCTGGTTTTAGGTTGAGGTTTTTGATCCACTTAGATTTTAGTTTTGTGCAGGGTGATAAATATGGATCAATTTGCATTTTTCTATAGGTAGATATACAGTTAGACCAGCACCATTTGTTGAATATGTTGTCTTTTTTCCACTGAATAGTTTTGGCTTCTTTGTCAAAAATCAACTATATGAACGTGTGTGGGTTTACTTATGATTTTTTGATTACATTCCATTAATCCAGTAGCCTGTTCCTATGCTGGTACCATGCAGTTTTTATTACTGTTACTCTATATAGAAAGATCTCCTATGCTCGTGGATTGGTAGGATTAACAGTGAAAATGACCATCTTACACAAAAGCAGTCTGCAGATCAAAATACCAACACAATTCTTTAGAGACCTTGAAAAAACAATTCTCATTTTTCATATGGAAAAACAAAAATCTCAGTAGCTAAAAAAAAAAAACCCTATAGTATATATGATCTTCTGAAGATATCTCCATCACTGTCATTTGAGGTTTGATCTTAGCCATTCTGATGGGTGTGAACTGGAATCCTAGAGTTGTTTTGATTTGCATTTCCCTTATAACTTAGAACTTTGAACATATATTTAACTGTTTCCCTGCCATTTGATATTCCTCTATTGAGAATTATCTGTTTAGCTCTCTTTTTAATGGGTTTATTTGGTTTATTTGTGTTTAATTTCTTGATTTTTATATATATTATGGATATTAGGCCTCTTTCTGATTCAGGGTTGGTGAAGATCTTTTTCCATTCTGTGGGATGTTCTGTTCCATTAAACTTGCTTTTTGCTTTACAGAAACTGTTCAGTTTCATGAGATCCCATTTATTGATTGTTCATCTTTGAGCCTGAGCTGTTGGTATCCCATTCTAAGTGTACAACATGGGTGGAGAGGCAGGCTTTGGATGTATCAGTCCTTTCATAAAATCTATTCATAATAATCTTATTATTCATTAAAATATAAGAACTAATCTTTTAATCATAATGTTCTTTTGTAATTCTACTTAATTTGTAATTAAGTTTGGTAAAAATAATAGCCACTGAGGAAAGTTTCCCATGGCAAAGTCTAAAAGCTCGACATGAACATGATTCATTTTCAGGAAAGTTTGAGTGGCTGCTCAGTAGCAAGTACAAACTTAACATACATAGTACCCTGTGTTCAAGCCCCAACATAAAAATAGTAATAAGGAAAAAATCATAATAATAACAAAATATGCTTCATTTCACAGTGAAGCACGACTCAGCTGTTAAAAAAATACAATCATGAAATGCATGGGCAAATGAATGGAACTAGAAAAAATTATCTTGGGTGATATAACCTATAGCCAGAATGGCAGTAATGGTATATATTCACTTATAAGTTGATATTAGTTGTTAAGTAAATGCAAACCAAGCTATAGTCTGTCAAGCTTCAGTGTACACTAAAGAACAAATAGATCTCCCTAGGAAAGAAAATTAAAGTAGACAATTTTTGAGGATGGGGAGGGGATTGATTGAATAGTGAAGGGGAGAGAATATGTGTCAAAGCAGCTAAAATTAGTGACATGTTCTTATAGAGTAGTTTTATTTTTCTGAAATCTGAACTCGATAATTTGTTACAGAAAAATGTCTTCTAATAGTGTACTTCTATATCAACAGTAGCATAATACTTACAATGTTTCATTAATACATGAAAGACAGTATATAATTTTAAGAATTTCAAATAAATAAAATATCATTATTTATTTTTACAATAATTAAGGAAATAAACAATCATACCAGAAGCTTGGAAATTAACATTAAAGCAAAATTAGCTTCTCTGTTTACATTTTTCTTAAGGACTATTCAATATCACTATTTATATTCATATTTAAGTTTCAAAATTGTAATACTGATTAGCAAATTTCATAAAATGGGAAGCACAAAATTGACAATGCGAAATAACACTATGTAGCATTTTTGTATAATATGTATGCTTGACAAAAGACTAATTTCTTTATAAATATAAGGATCTGATTTTTAGATTTCTTCCTACTTATCCATGATGTAGAGTAATAAGCCTGGGGAAGGGCAGGATATTAAAAGACATCTGTGATATCTGATAGCTCTAAAAAATGATACAAATCAGTAATGTTTAATATTTGAATTATTTTATATTTTTTATTAATCTTAACTGCAATATTCCTAATTAGTTCTGAAATTATAGAGTATTGCATAAGGTATACTTCAAATACTTTATACAAATACACTCTAAGTTTATATTTATTTTATGAGCTAATTGAAATGTATTATATACATTAATTATAATATTATAATATATAGTATTATATACATTAATTATAATATTATAATAGTATGAAAGAATTCCATCAAAGAGCTGAGAAGAAGGTATAAAAGCTTGAAACTATATAATTTATTCATAGTGTACCTTGACAGCATTTATGGTATTTTTGAATGGGTTGAAAACTTTTGATGGCTATGGTTTTTGATAAAGTAGCTGTAATGCAAGTACTTTCGAATAAGTAATAGTAAAACAAATGTACAAAAAATCGTCTGAATAATGAGAGTTTAAATAAAGAAATTTAGCACAGATTATAGAAAAATATTTCATATTAATATGACATAATGTGACAGAATGGTTTGGAGTATACTTGCAATTTTGGAAATATAAACATATACAAAAAAAGACCTATGCAAAAGAGAGAATTTAAAAATAAAGTGTAAAGTCAGTAAGGTACATGAACAATGTTTTAAATATAACATGATATCTGTTGTTTCATAGTCATTAGAAACTTTTTAGTTTCCAGATTAATATTGTAGTGTGTACAAAGGTGAAAACAGACATTTTTTTTCTCTATCATAAATAATGCTGCAATAATATTCACATGACTAAAGGTATTCTGGTTTGAGTATGAAATGTCTCTTATGGTAGCACAATTTTGGTAGGCTGTGTTTACTAAAATGTATGTGTTACTGAAGGGAGTAGGTCAAAGTTTGTTGTTCATAGTTCTACCTCATCCCTGAGCCATTCCATTTAGACTGCTTACTTTAATTTGTGATTTGAAGACACTCCTACAGGACATGCTGCACCTACTTTAATTTTCTTTCCAAAACAGAAATATTCTTAGCCTGTGAGCAAGGTAAATTCTTTTTCTATATATGACGCTTATGCCAGTAATTTGCTCACAGTGATGTAAAAGAACCAATGTATTTTTTTAATTATCTCCTTACTATGATTCTGTATATTCAAGTTGTATAATAACGTTTACGTTTTGAGAGTTATAGTGATCCTCTCCATATATAAACATAGCATCATCTCTTGGATCTAGAACTAGAAAGTAAAGAAGAATATATTAGTATTAGATAACTAATACCGCTTCATCTTTAAATGGAATATTCCAATTTCTCATTTTGCCTGAACTGCTCTCTAGGAGGGGAAAAAATCAACTCACTAACATCTGTTCAAAGCAGTAAAGCATGTGTGGCCCACATGAACTCAAAATGGCAGTCTATCTATAAAAGGAGAAAACTAAATAAATGGGAGGAATAGTAGAATCCTCACAGCTGAAAGGCAATTTGAGCAGCTGCTAGGATTGAATCAATGAGCTCTGGAGGTGATTGATCAATTACTCTAACTTCTACAGGAACCCTTTTTACTTCCTACTGATTTTAGCAGCATGATGAGACCAAAATGGCCAGGAGCAATCCGGACATTCAATTTAGTGCAACCATGACCATGTTTCCTGGTGGAAACATTTCTCCTTTGGGAACAGGATTAATTTACAGAGCACAATATTATAGGACCAGAGGGAAAACAAGCACTTTTGCAGGTAATTTGACTTTATTGTGAGATTTGCAGTCTTCTTTATTGTTGTAATCATGTACTTGAGTCACAGAAGAAAGATTATCATACATGGATTGCTATATTAAGGGATAAGGTATATATAATGTATAAGTTGTATCTTTAAGATTGTATTATGGCCCCAAATAAGAATTTTCTTGGTTGTGGTTTCAGTCTCTGAGGGACCCCAGGGTCCAGTTATTTTGGCTCTATTGGTCTTATTTTGGAGCTCCTGTCCCCTCCAGGTCTTCATCTCCTCCTTCTTTCATAAGATTCTCTGCATTCTGCCCAAAGTTTGGCTATGAGTCTCAGCCTTTGTTTCTATGCTTTGATCAGTGGAGTCTTTCAGAGGCTGTCTGTAGTAGGCGCCTGTCCTGTTCCCTGTGTTCTGCTTCCGATGTTTATGTTGTTTGCCATAAACATTCTGAATGAGGATTGAGCATCTTCCCTAGGGTCCTCCTTGTTGTTTAGCTTTTTTAGTAATATAGATTTTAGTATGTTTATCCTATATTATATGTCTAATAACTAATTATGAGTGGATATATACCACATCCAAGGACCATACATGGAAAGGACCTAAAACCCCTGCTCACATATAGCTCATAGATTCAGTCTCCAAGTCAGTTCCCTAGTAAGAGGAGCAGTGGCTGTCTCTGACATGAACTCGGTGAGTGGCAGGCTCTCCGATTACCTCCTCCTGGAGGGTGCAGCCTTGCCAGGCCACAGAGGAAGATAATGCAGCCAGTCCAAATGAGACCTGATAAGCTAGGGTCAGATAGAAGGGGAAGAGGTCCTCCCCTATCAATGGACTAGGAGAGGGACACAGGGGAGAACAAGGAGGGAGGGTAGCAATTAAAATCAAGAAATGATGAAATTTTCAGGCAAATGGTGGGTTATAGAACAGATCATCCTGAGTAAGGTATCCCAGAAGCAGAAAGACACACTTGGTATATGCTCACTTATAAGTGGATATTAGACATATAATATGGGATAATTATACTAAAATTTGTAAACCTGAGGAAGCTAATCAAGAAGGAGGACCCTGGGTAAGATGATCAATCTTCATTCAGAAAGGCAAACGAGATGGACGTTGGAACAGGGAGAAAGCAGGGAACAGGACAGGAGCTTATCACAGAGGGCCTCTGAAAGACTCTACCCAGCAGGGTATCAAAGCAGGTGTTGAGACTCATAGCCAAACTTTGGTCAGAGTGCAGGGAATCTTATGAAAGAAGAAGGAGATAGAAAGACCTGGAGGGAACAGGAGCTCCACAAGGAGAGCAACAGAACCAAAAAATCTGGGCACAGGGGTCTTTTCTGAGACTGATATTCCAAACAAGGACCATGCATGGAGATAACTGGCACAGATGGCACAGATGGCACAGATGTAGCCAATGGCAGCTCAGTGTCCAAGAGGATTCCCCAATAACAGGAACAGGGACTGTCTCTGACATAAACTCATGGTCTGGCTCTTTGATCACCTCAACCTCAAGGCGGGGGGAGGAGCCTTATCAGTCCACAAAGGAAGACAAAGAAGCCAGTCCTGATGAGACCTGGTAGACTAGGGTCAGATGGAAGGGGAGGAGGGCCTTCCCTATCATTGGACTGGGGGAGGAGCATAGGAGAAGAAGAGGGAGGGAGGGTGGGATTGGGAGGGAATGGGGGAGGTGGCTATACCTGGGATACAAAGTGAATAAACTATAATTAATAAAAATAAAATAAAAATTATAAAAATGAAGGAGAGAGGGTACGATTGGGAGGAGAGGAGGCAGGGGGCCATAGCCTGGATACAAAGTGAATAAATTGCAATGAATAATAATAATTAAATTAAAAAAAGAATTTTCTTTGATATGTTCTCTTAATATAATGAGATATATAATAATTTTGACAAACATTGTCTTTTCACTGATAAAACATGGTTTTACCAGAAAATTTATAGGTATGAGCCAATTTGTTATTTTATCATAATAGATATGCCTTGTTGTAGATACTTTATGTGTCATACTATGGCAATAGGCATAGTAGTTTTCTTAAAGTTTATGAGATTTGGTTCTGGGCGAAAACACTGTGGGCCCTAAGGAAGAAGGTCTAATCTATAAGAACAAATCATTACTATCACTGAAATAAAGGGATGTACAATCAATCTGTCAGCAAAGCCTTGCTGACAGTCTACATTATTATGAAGACTACATCACTGTCTCTGTCATTCGTAGGTTAGATATTTAGCAGTGACAGTAGCTACATCATTCTGTCAGTAGAACATCATATAGTTGAACACACACATAGTTTAAAACTCTATCATCAAGGTCTGTATGTCTATAGTTACTGAAAAAGCATTGACAAAGCAGGATAACTATGAGTGCTAACCTCTTCCAACAGGTTATTGGGAGCCTTATGCACGTCTTAACCTAGGGCATTCATTACATGGGACAATATATCATTTTAGAGATAACCTAAAACACTGCAAAGAGTAATTTTCAAAAAGCAATCCCATAAAACTTTGTGAAAGATCCAAGTACCTTAAAAAATATGAATCCCTTCCTTCCAGATAAAATGGCAAGCTGTTGCTGGATCTTCAATGCAATCATGTTATAGCAAGTTAAGCTGTTGGATACACAGTATGATGAGTGAATTTCATGACCTTGAAAAATTACTCACTTTAATAATCTGTTAAAAATGTTCTTGGTGAAAAGTACTTTTTACATTTTTATATTAATTATAGTTTATTCACTTGTATCTCAGCTGCAGCCCCTTTCCTCATTCCCTCCCAATCCCGCCTTCCCTCTCTCTTGTCCTTTCATGCCCCTTCCCCAGTCCACTGATAAAGAACATCTTCCTCCTCTTTCCTCTGACCCTAGCCTATCAGGTCTAATCAAGACTGGCTACATTGTCCTCTTCTGTGGCCTGGCAAGGCAGCTCCCCCTCAGGGGGAGGTGATCAAAGAGCCAGCCACTGAGTTCATGGCAGAGACAGTCCCTGTTCTCACCAGTGAACCCACTGGATACTGAGCTGCCATGGGCTACATCTGAGCAGGGGTTCTAGGTTATATCCATTAATGGTCCTTGGTTAGAAAAGTATTTTTTTTATATGTTCATAGACAGTATTTTAGCAAAAGCACTTGATAAAGCTGTCAAGTCCATTAAGAGTAATTTGAAGATTGCAATGATCCCATTTATATGTTAGCAAGACATTTGAATTTAGGGCAGGTTTTAAAAAGACTCTATTAACAGATATTAGTGAGTTGAAGACTGATTTCCAGATAGCAGTTCACACAAATGAGAAATGGAGAAATTCCATTTGAAGATAGAATGACATAAAACAATACCTACTTTAGTTAATTAATACTTAGCATTATCTTTTTACTTTTATCCAAGTTCAAGAGAAGATGTCATGATAAAATATAAACAGGATCATTTTTTATATAATTTTTATTTTTTTATTATTAGTTACAGTTTGTTAACTTTGTATTCCTCCTGTATCCTGCTCCCTCCCTCCCTCCCAATCTCACTCTCCTACCCTCATCTCCTCCCTGCCCCTTTCCAAGTCCACTGAAAAGGGAGAAACTCCTACTCTTCCATCTGATCCTGGTTTATCAGGTGTCTTCAAGACTGGCTGCAAAGTCCTCCTCTGTGGCCTAGCAGGGCTGCTCCTCCCTGTGAGGGGGGAGGGGAGTCAAAGAGCACACCATTGAGTTCATGTCAGAAATAGTCCCTGTTCCTCTTATTAGGGTACCCACTTGGATACTGAGTTACCAAGGGCTACATCTGAGCAGAGACTCTAGGTTGCATCCATACAAGGTCCTTGTTTGGAGAAACAGTCTCATAAAAGATCCCTGTGCCCAGATATATTTGGTCCTTGTGGAACTCCTGTCCTCTCCAGGTCATGTTAACTACCCTTTTTGATTCCCTGCACTCTGCTGAAGGTTTGGTTAGGAGTCTTAATATCTGCTTTGATACATTGCTAGGTAGAGTTTTTCAGAGGCCTTCTATGGTAGGCTCCAAACAGGATCATTTTAATCTTCAAAGCTGTTTATAGTTTTGGCATTGTAGTAGTTTTAAACTTGAAAATTATGATCAACTTTAAAATCAATAGATGTTTGTTTCTAATATTTAGATTATGCTTCTTTGAGGTCTGTGTCTCTTCCTCCTCAGTCTGACCCTATTTGTCATTTCCTAAGGCAACTATGAAGCTGTTAAATGTGGACTTCTTTTCTACATGTGGAACATGCCTACCTTCTTGTGAAGAATCTCAAGCCATCCTATAAGATGATGAGTGAACTGGGAGCCATTTGTCCCTATCTTCTTAACCACCATTTTGCCAACTGCTAACTTGATCTCCAGGCCCAAATACTCCTATCCACTTACTGATCACTAATGTAGCAGGAAATTCTTCAGAGCAAACACAATTCAACCTAGCAACCAACCAAACAATGCCTTCTGGAAGACTCAACCACAAAGTAAGTAAATGATGGGTATTTGGGGAAACTAAACTTTGTGTGACTAATATTCATTTAGTTTAAATAATAATGATGATTAGAAAAGGCATTCAGGAGAAATTAGAATCTTGGTTTCTTGTTTGTTTTAGAGATGGAATCACTCTAAGTAATCTCTTTGCTCTGGAATTCACTGTGTACACAAGTCACATAACCACAGTGATGGATAAACGTTTCCAGCTATCTGCCCATGAACATACACTTGGAAAGTGGTCATGCTTCTGTGATCTGATTTCATTTTGTTTTATTTATTTTTATTAAATTTTTAGTTTGTATATAAATTTCAGTTTATTAGTTTGTATCCCAGCTGTAGCCCCTTCACTCCTTCCCTCCCAATCCTCACCCATCCTCCCTCATCTCCTCCCATGCCCCTCTCCAAGTCTACTAATAGGGGAAGTCCTCCTCTCCTTCTATCTGACCCTACCTTATTAGGTCTCATCAGGACTGGCTGCATTGTCTTCCTCCGTGGCCTGGCAAGGCTGCTCCCCCATCAAGGGGAGGCTCTTTGTTCTGATTTTATTAAGCTTGCTACAAAGTATCTCCTTTTGAGACTTCCTGGCTTTTCATTTCGTAAATCTGCAAATGTTTCTTGCAGGCCCTGACCATGTGTTTATATCATTATCTCTGCCAAGTCTATGTGCATTTAAACAAAATAAAACAAACAGAATCACAAAGATTGGTAAATTCTTTTAAGATATTTTATTAACATATTTAGTTAGATATTACATATTTAACTATATATATATTAGATCCTGATTGTGATTTCCCTTCCATTATTTCCTTCCATCAACCCCCACCCTGACCTTGTTTCTCTTCAAAAACAGCAGGACACTCATGAATATCAACTAGCCTTGGCATATCAAGTTGCATTAAGACTAAGCACCTCAGCTCCTGTTAAGGCTAGACAAGGAAACCCAGTAGAAGGAAAGGGTCCCAAATGCAGGCAACAGAGTCAGAGTCAGCTCCATCTCTTACTGATAGGAATTACATAAGAAGACCAAGCTACACAATTGTAACATTTGTGCAGAAGGACTAGGTCAGTCCCATGCAGATTTCCTGGTTGATGATTCAGTATCTGTGTATCCTTATGGGTTCAAGTTATTTATTCCATGGTTTTTCTGGTGCCCATCTGGCTCCTTTCATACCTCCCCCTGTTCTTCAGCAGGATTTTCTATGCTCTGTCTAATGTTTCACTGTGGGTCTCTGCATCTGCTTCCATCAGTTGCTGGCTGAAGCCTGACTGATGACAACTGGGCTGGACAGCAATCTGTGAGTATTGCAGAATATCATTAGGAATCATTTATTTGACTTCTCTATTTTTTTCATTTGTGTTTAGTTCTATTCTAGGACTCTGGTATATCCAGTCTGTGTTTCCTGTCCCTCCGGTCAGTGTCAGGGATGGGCTCCTTTTTGTGGCATGTGTCTCGACCTGGGCCAGTCATTGGGTGGCCACTCTCACAAATACTTTGTCACCAAATCTTCTAAGCTGGGCAAAATGTTGGTCGAAGAGTTTGTTGCTGGGTGTGTGCTCCAGTCCCACAACTGGAGGTTTTCCCTGGTTACAGGAGGTGGCCAGTTCAAGTGCCATATCCCACATTGCTAGGGGTCTTATCTAGCTTCATCCTTACAGCTTCCTAGGAGTTTTCATTGCACTACATTTCTAGATCATCCCCAAATGCCCCCATCTTTTCAGTTATCTCTCCCTGTATTCTCTGTCTCTGTTCTCTCCCCAACTGTTCCCTCTCCCCTCTTCCCATCCTCTTTGCAGACTCCTCCCTTCTACCTACTCATCTATTCTATTTTGAGACATATATTTAAAAAATATATTATTTGTATTAATTCTTTGAGAATAACATATAATTTTCTTGACCCATTTCATCTCTCTCTCCCCTAACCCCTCCCTTGTCCATCCCTACCACCCCATTTCTTGTCTTTGTTTTTGTTTATGAAGAGATTCTCACAGCAGACTATGGTTCTCTGACTCTTAAAATATTTCTACAAGTCTTCCTCAATACTCCCAAGCTTTAAATGTAGGAGTGGTGTTGTAAATGTTTGTGTGTGTGTGTGTGTGTCTCGTGTGTGTCTGTGTGTGTGCATGAACAACCCATAAGCAGTTATTCTCTGAATTTCAACTAGTTCTGACTTTCTGTAGTGATCCCATCTTCTGCAAAAAGAAGTTGCCTCCATGAGGGGTTATAGCTCCCCTTGTGTATGGATATAAGTATATGTATTATCAATGCAGATAGTTGTATTTATTATTATATTATATAATCTCTCTCTCTCTCTCTCTCTCTATATATATATATATATATATACACACACACACACATATGCATATATATCCATAGTCAGTACTCCTATAATTATATAGATTATACATAATAACATATACTATATTGCAGTAGTGGCTACTCCTCTAACTTCCATCACCTCCCTAGCCATAGCTAGTAGTAATAGGCATGAGTTACTTCTACCAAGTGAGCCTTAAATCCAAACAGGTAGTTGTTGGATACCACCAGGATTTAAGAGTCACTATTGTGCCTTTAAGGGGTCATTGTTGTATCTCATAGGCGTTAAGACTAGATATGGCTATGAACTGCTTTTAAATAGTCATATGAAGCTGAATCAGAATTGTGTTTCTTAGGCATCACAGCTATAGATGACTAATGATTCCTTCGTTTCTCTTGGCATCTTGCACAATTTCTTTTAATACTATGACTGCTAGTATCTTTTATTCAGTAAGAAACAACCAGGAACACATCTCAAAAAGGAGTGCTTTGGGATTTCCCTCTATTGGAGTTTTTTAGAGCCATGTTTAATTGCCTGTCGGGGGCCTTCTGGTACCTTGCTGCCCCCTAAATTTTGGCATCTTGCTTGACCGGAAAACTGCCTGGACACAATAGTGCATTCCTGGCTGACCTGGGGCTTTCGATAAGATCATCTTCCTGAAATACCTTAAATCCTCCTCTCCCTCAGGGCTTCCTAAGTAACTCTTCTTTGGAACTTTCCAAATTACCATTATTAGCACATCTTGTTGGGCCATCCTGTGATTTCTCGTCACTTAGTAACCCTGCCAAAGACAATTACATTCCTTCTGCTTTTGCCTATATAGTTGTATGGAAAACTCAAATAAACGGAGATCAAAGTCTCGGTCTTCATTTCTTGCGCCCTTGTCCCCCTTTTTCATTCCCACTCCCCGATTCAGGATCTCTGTTGACAGACCTGCGGGACGGGTCAATTGCCTGTCAATAGAAGACCCAAATTCCTATAAACTTCTTGTCAGAAGAAGATACATAAATTATGCTGTCAACATCTTTAAACTTTGCAGAATTATTCTGTGGGGTTTTGTTTTTGGATATACACAGAAATATTTGTTTATTACACATAGGTACCAACCTACCATCTAAGTCCATTTTGGTAAACTAATTGTATATTGTGGTTACATATTTCTAGGAGTGTGTGACCAAAGTGGATGACCCCTTCAAAATGTGTATCATTTTTCACAAAATTTAAATTACAGACTCCTTTGAAAGCTTCACCAAAAAAGAGACTCCTGTCTACATAGCAGTTAAAGAAGTTAAACAACCTTTTTGGAGAACCAATGAGTATTATTTTTCATGAGTTTCATGATTCTACTCCTTCCTCTGTGACACAACATTTCAATCTAAAGGAAACAGACACACAGTAAAATACTTTTTAAAACATGATCATGCTCATGTGCCATATACCTCCTTCTGGATAAATAGTTAATAAATTTATTGATATGTTAATATCTGCTTCTTTGGTTCTTCTGTGGGAGGATTCCCCCACAGAAAAAATGATTAATATCTCAAACCAATCAGAATGCATACCCCCCATTTATGCATTGTTCTCACAATTTTTGGTATTACAAAAAGTTACATCTGGCCCTAGTTAGCACAGGACCACATGTTAGGTAACTAAAAACAACCACAGTGCACTTAAAGGTGTTGAACTTATTTTAAATATTTAATGTTAAAATCCGCTTATTTCCTTTCACCAGATTTTTCAGTTTTCCTTATAATTTCTTTTTTTCTCCTCTGTTTGGCTATTGATCAATTTTATGCTTCCCTGTGGGGACTTTGTGATATGAAATGTTTCTTCTTGGGAATTGTAACTATAATAAACTACCTATCCATTTGGTAGTCATCTTCTGGTATGTTGACCTTACTTCACTATACACTTAGTACAAAAATAGAGTTTGAGATCACAGCCATAATATATTTTTCTTTATTGATTTACTAGACAAAATGGAATTTGCTGTTATATCTATAATTTTGGAGGGAGTTACAAATATCATCTTGATATGTCCCTTTAATGTTAGAGTCATTTGCTGATGCTTCCAACTTGTAGGTCTATGTGGTCAAGCCTGATGTTATAGATGACATTTTCACTTGATAAATGTTTAGTGTTCCTGATGTTAGCCAGTTCCTGGTGAGCGTTCAGGTGAATTCATGAGTTAAAGTTCAGAAGTCTCTAATAGGGCCCACAATCAAGTTTAAAATTGTTTTTCAGTTTAAGGGTGTTTATATACAACAATCAATATAATATATTCCACAATTTAAAGTAGTGATATACCCATCATCTACACAGAATGTCCAAAAAATTGTGTAGTAGCATACTTACGTAAGCAGAAAATTTTCTGAGCAGAGTACACCAAAACCTTGCAAATGACCTTGCAGAAATAAGCACACCATTAGTTAGCTGTAAATAAAAGACTCAATAGTAAAATCGGTATATGAATTTCATCTTTCCTGCAGAACAGGAACCTTACCTTAATTCTTGGGATGCTTTGTGTTCTAGGTCACAGGTGGCATTATTGTCATCTATGAAAGATCTGTGAGTGTAAAGGAGGTATCACCTGTTGTCATGATTCTTACTTTAAATTATTCAGCTGATATAAGGCCTGAGCAAGACTGCTTTGCATATCAGCCCCACAGATTGGCATAGATAATTTTGGGAAGAGGAATAATTCTCATTATTTTTATAGCATAACTCATCATTATAATTAGAAGTGTCTTGGCTGTACTGTATTTATCTAAAAACATATTTTTTTAATTGTGTAATAGCATTGTTCCTAACCTACAGAGAACAAAAGCTTCATAGTTTTACAGAAATTTGGCTTAAGTGTTTTCTAAATGTACTTATATTCTTAGATAAAAGTGATGTTTTCTGGTGATTTAAATTTGTAATTCCATTTATTGATTGTTAATCTTAGAGCCTGTGCTGTTGGTGTTCTGTTTAGGAAGTTCTCTCCTGTGCCAATGAATTCACAGCTCTTCCCCACTTTTTCTTCTAACAGTTTTTTTTTTTTTTTTGTATCTAGTTTTATATTGAGGTCTTTGATCCTCTTGGACTTTATTGTTGTGTAGGGTGGTGAATATAGGTCTATTTGCATTTTTCTACAAATAGTCATTTAGTTAGACCAGTACCATCTGTTGAAGATACTAACTTTTTCCATTGTATGGTTCTGGCTTCTTTGTCAAAAATCATGTATCCGTTGTGTGTGGGTTTATTTCTGGGTCATCAATTCAATTCCATTTATCCATCAATGTGTTTCTACGCCAGTACCATGAAGTTTTATTACTGTTGTTCTATAATACCGCTTGAGATGAGTGATAGAGATACCTCTAGAAGATCTTTTATTGTGCAGGATTGTTTTAATTATTCTGTATTTTGTTTGTTTGCCTGTTTTTCCATACGAAAATGAAAATTGTTCTTTTGAGGTCTGTAAAAAATTGTATTAGCATTTTGATGTGAATTTCATTGAATGTGTAATTTCTTTTGGGAAGATGTCCGTTTTCACTATTTTAATCCTAACAATTCCTGAGCATGAGAGATCTTTTGATCTTCTGATATCTTCTTCAATTTCTTTCTTCAGAGACTTGAAGGTTTTTTTCCACAGGTCTTTTACTTGCTTGGTTAGAGTCACACCAAAGTACATTATGTTACTTGTGGCTATTGTGAAGAGTGTTGTTTCCCTAATTTCATTTTCAGCCAGTTTGTATTTTTTATACAGGAAGGTTTGTTTGTTTTTTTTTCTTTTTGACTTAATTTTATATCCAGCAGGTGGTCTAGGCCCTCTCCATGCATGGCCCTTGGTAATTCATCATTCTCTGCAGGACTCCTGGGTCCAGATTTTTTGGCTCTGTTGGTTTCCTTGTGGAGCTCCTGTCTCCTCCAGGCCTTTCTATCTCCATAAAGTTTCTTGCAGTCTGCCCATAGTTTGGTTATGAGACTCAGCATCTGATTAAATACCCTGCTGGGTAGGGTCTTTCAGAGACCCTTTGTGGAAGGCTCCTGTCCCTGTCTTTTCCTAAGTCTCCTATTCTGTTAGCCCTTCTGAATGAAGATTAAGCACCTTCTACAGGGTACTTTTTGTTGTTTAGCTTCTTTAGGATTATACTTTTTAGTATGTTTATCCTATATTATATGTCTAATATCCCCTTATAAATGAGTATATACCCTGTGTGTCTTTCTGCTTCTGGGTTGCCTTACTCAGGATGATCTTTTCTAATTCCCACCATTTCCCTGCATATTTCATAATTCCTTTGTTTTTAATTGCTGAGTAGTATTTCATTGTGTGAATGTACCACAATTTCTGTATTCATTTCTCAGTTGAGGGACATCTAGGTTGTTTCCAGATTCTGACTATAACAAATAAAGCTGCTATAAACATAGCTGATCAAATGTCCTTGTTGTATGGTTGAGCATCTTTTGGATCTATGCTCAGGAGTGCTATAGCTGGATCCTGAGGTAGCACTGTTCTTAATTTTCTGAGAAAGAGTCAGATTGATTACCAAAGTGGTTTACAGATGTACATAATTTTAAATGATGACATATTCTTGTTTGTTTTCAATACTTTTTCTTTACAAAGTAATAGGCTTTTAAATGTATTTTTCAAACAATAGTGATTGAATTTTACTTTTTATTTCTTTTCCTTTCTATGTTCTCCACTCTCACTTGCTTTACTCTTACTAATACTTTCCTTCCCAGGAAATAGTTTCACTTCTGCTTTTCTGTCACATGTAGCTAAGTATCCTCTATTTTTATTTATTAGGGTACCTCCTCCATTCAGATATGTCTCTCACCTCTGACATTTACATTTCTAACTTCCTAATACATAGGCACACACACAGAATCTAGTTTAGCATAGAGGAGTAAATATGCAGCATTTGTGTTTATTAGTCTGTCTTGTGTGTCTTACAAATTGTCCATTTTCCTAAAAACACCATAATTTAATTTCTCTACAGCTGAAATTTTAATTGCACGCACACACCCACACAAACACACACACACACACACACACACACACACACACACACACACTATTTTATCCATTTATCTGCTGGTAGACTGGTAAATGCTATTACAAGAAATTTGAAAATCTCCTACACAGCAACAGAAACAAGATCTAGAGTGAATAGATAGCCTACATGAGGAAAGGTTTTGCCAACTGTATATCAGACTGGATATTAATATATACTGTTCTAAAACATTTAATGCTAAAAAATAATCCAAATCACTAATTAAGCTAATGAACTGAATAAATAGTCCTTATTTATTATTATCCTTACTCATCCTTACTCATCATTGAAATGCAAATGGAAACTGTTCTGAGTATCACTCTTACCCCAGGCAGAATGATTCTCATCAAGACAAGAAGTGTCAATCAATAGTGGTGAGAATATGGGGAGAAACATATTATATACAGTGCTGGATGGAATATAAATAGAACCACTTGGAAATCAGGAGAAGTTCCTAAAAAGCACTAAAACTAGATCTACCATAGGACCCACTCCTGAGGATTTATTGGGATGCTCATAATTTAATATAGTACAGGGATACTGCATTTCCATTTTATTGCTGCACTAGTCATAACAATAAGTAGAACTAGAATAAACACCGTTATAAATGAATGGATACAAATTGTGGTAAGACTTAAGGAAAGTATATTTGTTCAAAACACTTGCCTAAAAATTAAAAAAAAAAAAAAACAAACTCCTTCTCTATTCTCCATATGTATATTTACTGCTAATTGTTAAATTGAAAATGTTTCTAGATGAGTTCCCCAAGTCTTCTGAAATTTCAGGTGACAAATATCATCCTGATAGTTATTTTCTGTTGTCTCCCTTCCACTTTTCACACACCTCAGTATGGAAGAACAGTGCAAGTAAAACCCTATCTTGATGTCTTCAACACTTTTATATCTTGTGACCGTATCTGAAGATATTGTGAATTGACTGAGGGATCTTTCAAATTGTTGTGTGTTCCCTTTTCATCTATTGCATTAATTTTTTTCTAAATTAAAAAAAATAATTTTTCTCATTGCTTTGATTTTTATATTATTTTATTGCTTCTATTCTATTCTAGTCTCATGTTCCTCTGAATGATACAATGAGAAAATTGTGATTCTCATTCCAAACAGACCACTAATCTCTTATTATGCTCTTGCACATATTAATAGGAAAAGCAAGTCTAAATGCTAATTTTTATCTTTGTGACCATTTTTTTAAGACCCAGTTTAGAAAATTTTAAATTATGGTTCTTTTTTACTCTATTTGATCACTTGGCAACCTAGTATTTTGGTGAGTGCAGAATGAAACTAGCAGAGAAACTGATTTTGCCCAAAATTGACTCAGCAAGCAATAATAGAAATGTGAGATCTTCACAAAGGTTGCTATAAGATTATTTCTCCTACCACTGATAGAAGCTGCATGCTGAAGTCTCAGCAACATGACTACCTAAGGAGGAGCAGAAGGGGTCAGCAAAAAGACCAGAAGGTCTGAACCCTACACATGGAACTGTAGGCAACTTACTAATTCATAGGACAAGAATTTATTAAAATGTGTAATAATATTTCATCATGGTTGGGCCTTTACCTCACACTGAGAGGAAAATAACATATTTAAGCAAGAGTCTATAAAATTTGGAAGTGTCAGTTGACAGTGATCTTAGCTAACTGTTCATTGTCGTACATGGTAGAGCTACAGAAGTGAGAGGAGTCAGAATAACAAATGTGATGACTGCTTGATTTTCAAGGTGTGAAAAAAAAAAGAGAAAATAGATTCTGTCTTCTTCCTTGTCTGCTCCAGCTTCCGACATCTATTGTTTTTGTCCTTCTGAATGAGCATTGAGCATCTTCCGTAGGGTCTTCCTTCTTGTTTAGCTTCTTTAGGAATTGAGATTTTAGTATGTTTATCCTGTATTATGTGGCTAATATCACTTATGAGTGAGTATATACAATGTGTGTATTTCTTCTTCTGGGTTACCTCACCAAGATGGTCTTTTCTAGTTCCCACAATTTGTCTGCACATTTCATGATTTCCTTGTTTTTAATAGCTGAGTAGTATTCCATTGTGTAAATGTACCACACTTTCTGTATCCATTCCTCCATTGAGGGATATCTGGGTTGTTTCCAGCTTCTAGTGATTATGAATAGAGCTGCTACTAACATGGTTGACAAGAGCTTACCACAGATGGCCTCTGAAAGACTCTGCTGAGCGAGGCATCTAAGTAGAGATTGAGAATCATAGCCAAATTTTGGGGAGAGTGCAGGAAATCTTAGGAAAGAAGGGGGGAATAGAAAGACCTGGAGGGGACAGGAGCTCCAAAAGGAGACCAACAGAGGCATGAAAACTAAGCCCTGGAGGCCCTGAAGAGAATGATATCCTAACCAAGGATGCATGGAGAGGACCAAAAACCCTGGCTCAGATGTAGCCCATAGATTCAGTCTCCAAGTGGGGTCTATAGTAAGGGGAGCAGGGATTTTCGCTGGCATGACCTCAGTGGCAGTCTCTCTGATCACTTCCCCATTGGGGATTCAGCATTGCCAGTCCACAGAGGAAGACAATGCAGCCAGTACTGATGTCCTTGATAGGCTAGGGTCAGATGGAAGGGGAGAAGGACCTCCCCTATCAGTGGACTTGGGGAGGGGCATGGTAGAAGATGAGGAGGGAGGGTGGGATTCGGGGGGAATGAAGGAGGAGGCTACAACTGGGATGCAATTGGAAAAAAATTGTAATAAATGGTAATAATTTTAAAAAGGAAAAAGTACATCAGTGATTAAGATAAATGCCCCTCCAGAAATTTGAGAATAAAATACCTTTAGAGGAGTTATACATCTGTATTGGAGAAGTTATTCCCTTATTTCAGATTACAAAAGTACTGTTTCACAAGTAAGTTATTATATGCTAATGAGAAACAGATAATTATTTATCTCTAAGTGGATAGCTAAAGCCTGTGGTTTTAAGAATTCTATGAGGATGATAGTTATGTTCAGTTATAGATAAAGGTACTAAAATATAATGACTTGTCAGTTGTCAGTGTTTTTTTACAGTCACTACTACAAAACAAGTTCTGATATAAATTTTCCCCAGGAGACTCTAAGAGTGAAGAGAAAAGAAACAGAAAACGTCCTTGGTATTTGATGTGGCATCAGCTTCTGCAGCATGGTTGTTCAGAGTGTAGGCTGCACACACATAGGCTCTTTCAGTGGCTCTTCTCTGGGGTGTATCACACAGGGATGTGACCAACTTACCTGAGTCTCTGTGTCAAACTTACCTCTGTGTCTATTCCAAGAAAAATCATCCTGGAATAAATAAGCCACAAAAATCAAAATGGAATGGATTGAAAAATATTTATACTCATTAAAGTATAACATGCTGCAGTATTTGCTCAGGCTGAAATATAGTATTCTCTCTCAATTGATATTTTATTTTTTTTACTTAAAAAGTTTATTTTTATATTAATTACAGTTTGTTCACTTTGTATCCCATCTGTAGCCCCATCCCTTGGCTCTCCCAATCCCATCCTCCCTCCCTCATCTCCTCCCATGCCCCTCCCTAAGTCCACTGATAGGGGAGATCCTCCTTCCTTTCCCTGTTCCCCTAGTCTATCAGGTTTCATCAAGACTGGCTGCATTGTCTTCCTCTGTGGCCTGGTAAGGCTGCTCCCCACTCAGGGAGAAGCTATCAAAGAGCCAGCCCCTGAGTTCATGTCAGAGACAGTCCCTGTTCTCCTTACTAGGACACCCACTTGAAGAATGAGATGCCATGGGCTACATCTGTGCAGGGGTTCTAACTTATCTCCACACATGGTCCTCAGCTAGAGTATCAATCTCAGAAAAGACCTCTGTGCCCAGATATTTTGGTTCTGTTGCTCTCCTGTGGAGCTTCTATCCCTTCCAGATCTTTCTATCTCCCGCATTTTTTCTAAGATTCTGTGCACTTTGCCCAAAGTTTGCCTATGAGTCTCAGCATCTGCTTTGATACCCTGCTGGGAAGAGTCTTTCAGAGTCCCTCTGTGGTAGGCTCCCATAATAGATATTTTAGAGGTTTCTCTCTTTCTGTGTCTCTGAGTCTCTCTTTTTCTCTCTTTTCCTTCTTCTGTCTGTCTCTCTATCATTCCCTTTCTCTTTGTCTCTCTCTTTTCTGTATATGTGTGTGTGTGTGTGTGTGTGTGTGTCTTAGTGAAATATCACTTCACTTTGTAACTCCACAGATAGCCCATATTATGAACAGGACAAGTTTTCAGAGTGGTTCTTATAGTCTGATTTTAAGACAAGAACAACAGTGAGGAAATGGATATTAGCCTCTTGGGATAATGGGTTTGTTGTGTCCAAAAGCCAAAACACCTTCTATTCTAGCACTCCAAGAATATTTAATCTAAACTGAGATGATAAACTTTAGTGCTAAATGATGTTTATCAGTAGAACTGCGAGTAATATATGTATGATAACTTCTGATAAATTTGAATCTTCATAAGTTTTTTCTGACATATTGTTGTAGAGCATCAGACAGCTTTATTTGGTATCAATAAAGAAGCCCAACATAATTGGAAAGTCTGAAATTATTAAATCTGGTTTTGTAACTTCCATAATTCTATGTACTTATATTGTCTTGTGAACAGGAAAAAACCTCGATAGTTCCTCCTTTTTGGATTTAATTAACTTACACACAATTTGATGAAATCTTTAATAAATGCAATAAAGAGCCATACATACTTCAGATTGACAGTAATTTTGTATAGTTAGTAAAAGCATGTGCTCTCCCTCTCTGTTGGGTCTATCTTATTTTTAAAAAATGTTGTGTCACCTCACGTCAATTTTCATTTTCAAATATTGTAAGTATGCATATATTATTACCTACTGTATAAAATTCATTTACAGTTTCAAAAATATTTTAAACTCTCTGGTATAATATTTACTAAGTATTTGTGTGGAATTCCTTTGGATATGACATATTTGACACTTATAATATTTGACACTTATAATGTAGGTTGCTTTTTAGTATAAAATTTAATATTTTCATACATGCTACATTTTCAATAAAATATGTTCTATTGTATTGTTTTTCTTGTTAAACTAGTGATAAATATTTACTGAGTTGAAATAAATATTTACTACACTCCACGCTAATGTAGACAGAGTGAGGTTATGCTAGGCAGAAATCAGGGCCTGTGCAAATACTTGTCCTGGCAGGAACTGACAAATTATTATGAAAAGTTAAAGAGAAAGTAGCAATTATAATCTTTGGTTATAGGGTGCAGGTTCATTTCAAAGGTCTCATTTAAATATGGGTTTTATGTAATGTGGAGGTTTAAAAGGCAGGTTCCAGATGAGCCTCTTGACTATACTGTTGTTTTTGAGGTTTGCCCTGGGTCTCCCCACTCACCCTCTGAGCCCTCTGGAGCCTGTGCATAATGTCCTTAGGAGACATAAAAGGTGGGAAGGGAGGTGGTACCTCTGCACACCTACATGTGGACTAAAGCCTGTTCATACACCTCTAGATGCCACTTCTGCTCCTGGTGGAGATGGGCAGTTGTATTTACTCAATGATTTTTAAATACATAAGGAAATAAAAATTAAAGTAAGAAAAACCTACATGGTTTATATGACTTGACTGTGGCAGACTAGAGGAGAAAAAAAATGATCTTATTATCTCCCAGAGAGGTTTCAATAAAGACTGTGGCACTGACCAAATATAACACAGGTTTTAAAGAATGCCAGACATTTGTTAATTATGATATTCGGGTAGTGTAGATGAAGATAGGAAAAACCTGGGTAATTTGTTATTTCTTTTTACTTGGTAGAGTTGCTTACGTTGTACAAACAAAAGTTAAGAATAAGGTCTTTTCAGAGATCACAGAAAGCTAAGAATCCTGAATAACCTCTATTAAAGGAGGATATCAGAGTGTCTTTCGGATGAGGGCACCAAGTGTGAGAGATGTAAAGTTATAAATAAGCGCAAGACAAGAGTACAAGGCATAACACCAAGTCTATGTCCAGAAATATGAACAATATTGATACAAATGTTGGAATGTTGAAGTATTTACTAAGTACCTACTATGTGTCAAAAAGTATAAGTAATTGCATGAATAATATCTGATACACTGCATCAGTATTACTCTCCACATTTACTTTAGGAGAAGAAAATCCAGATGGTGTTTTAGTTGAGTGGTTTAATAAAATAACCTTGGACAATTGCATTGAAAACTGAATTTGAAATTGGAAGTATTATTCTGTCCTGTAAATTTTTCTGCTGCTTCAAAGACCATCATACATTCCCAGGTATATTCTACTGTAAGAAAGGAGAAAGACAGGAAGGAAAAAGGAGGAGGGAAAAAGAGAAAAAAGGAGAGAGACTGAAGAGAGAATGTGATCAATATTGTGAGGGGTGATATGTTAAGAAACTATAACTATTAAAACTATTTTTACTCTCTTATTTTCTATTATTTTTTAAATTTTATTTTATTTTATTAATTACAATTTATTCACTTTGTATACCCCATAAGCTCTTCCCTCCTCCCCTCCCTGTCCCATTCTCCCCCCCCCTTCTTCACCCATGCCCCTCCCCAAGTCCACTGATAGGGGAGGTCCTCCTCTCCTTCCTTCAGATCTTAGTCTATCAGTTCTCATCAGAAGTGGCTGCATTGTCATCTTCTGTGGCCTGGTAAGGCTGCTCCCCCGTCAGGGAGAGGTGATCAAAGAGCAGGCCAATCAGATTATGTTAGAGGCAGTCCCTCTTCCCATTACTATGTAACCCACTTGGACACTAAACTGCCCTGGACTACATCTGTGCAGGGGTTCTAGGTTATCTACATGCCTGGTACCTGTTTGGAATATGAGTCTCTGGTAAGACCCCTGTGTTCGAATTTTCTGGTTCTGTTGCTCTCCTTGTGGGACTCCTGTCCTCTCCAGATCTTACTATTTCCCACTTCTTACATAAGATCCCGTGCACTCTGCCCAACAGGTGGCTGTAAGTCTCAGTGTCACCTTTGATAGTCTGCAGGGCAGAGGCTTTCAGAGGCCCTCTGTGGCAGGTTCCTAGGTTGTTTCCTGTTTTCTTCTTCTGATGTCCATCCTCTTTGCCTTTCGGGATGGGGATTGAGAGTTTTAGTCAGGGTCCTCTCTCTTCATTTAGTTTCTTTACATGTACAGATTTTCGTAGGTTTATTCTATGTTCTATGTCTATATAAGAAAGTATATACCATGTGTGTCTTTCTGCTTCTAGGACAACTCACTCAGGATGATCCTTTCCAGGTCCCACCATTTACCTGCAAATTTCATGATTTCCTTATTTTTCATTGCAGAGTAATACTCCAATGTGTAGATGTACCACAATTTCTGCATCCATTCTTCAGCTGAGGGGCATTTGGGCTGTTTCCAGGTTCTGGCTATTACAAATAAAGCTGCTACAAACATGGTTGAGCAAATGTCCTTTCTGTGTACTTGAGCTTCTTTTGGATATATGCCTAGGAGTGGTATGGCTGGATCTTGAGGAAGTGCAATTCCTAGTTGTCTGAGAAAGTACCAGATTGATTGCTAGAGTGGTTGTACAAGTTTACATTCCCATCACCAATGGAAGAGGGTTCCCCTTTCTCCACAACCTCTCCAGCCTGAGTTGTCACTTGAGTTTTTGATCTTGGCCATTCTGATGGGTATAAGGTGAAATCTCAGGGTTGTTTTGATTTGCATTTCCCTAATGGCTAATGACATTGAGCATTTCTTTAAGTGTTTCTCTGCCATTTGATATTCCTCTAAAGAGAGTTTTCTGTTTAGCTCTGTTCCCCATTTTTTAATTGGATTACTTCATTTGCTGCTTTTCAGCTTCTTTTGTTCTTTATATATACTGGATATGAGTCCTCTGTCAGATAAAGGGTTGGTGAAGATTCTTTCCCAATCTGTAGGCAGTCATTTGTTTTGAGGATGGTGTCCTTTGCTTTACAGAAGCTTTTCAGTTTCATGAGGTCCCATTTAGTGACTGCTGCTCTTAGAACCTGTGCTGTTGTTGTTCTGTTGAGAAAGTTGTCTCCTGTACCAATGAGTTCTAGGGTCATCCCCCCATTTCTTCTAACCAATTCAATGTGTCTGGTTTTATGTTGAGGTCCTTGATCCACTTGGAATTTAATTTTGTGCGGGTTGATAATTAGGGATCTATTTGCATTTTTCTACATGTAGACATCTAGTTAGACCAACACCATTTGTTGAAGATGCTTTCTTTTTCCCATTGTATGGTTTTGGCATCTTTGTCAAAGATCAGGTGTCCATAAGTGTGTGGGTTTATTTCTGGGTCTTCTGTTCGGTTCCATTGATCCACCATTCTGTTTCTATGCCAGTACCATGCAGTTTTTAGTATTGTGGCTCTAGAGTACAGCTTGAGATCAGGAATGTTGATAACTCCAGATGATCTTTTATTGTAGAGGATTGTTTTAGCAATTCTGGGTTTCTTGTTATTCCATATGAAGTTGAGATTTTTTTTTCCAGGTCTGTAAAGAATTGTATTGGTAATTTGATGGGAATTGCATTGAATCTGTAGATTGCTTTTGTTAAAATGGCCATTTTTACTATGTTAATCCTGCCAAGCCATGAGCTTCTGATATCTTCTTCAATTTCTTTCTTCAGAGACTTTAAATTTTTTTCATACAAGTCTTTGACTTTCTTGGTTAGGGTTACAGCAAGGTACTTTATGTCATTTGTAGCTATTGTGAAGGGTGTTGTTTCCCTAATTTCTTTCTCAGCCTTTTTGTCTTTGGTATACAGGAGGACTACTTGTTTTTTTGAGTTAATTTTGTATCCAGCCACTTTGCTGAAGGTGTTTATCAGCTGTAGAAATTCCCTGGTAGAGTTTTTGGGGTCATTCACATATACTATAATATCATCTGCAAATAGTGATAATTTGACTTCTTCCTTTACAATTTGTATCCCCTTGATCTCCTTCAGCTGTCTTATTGCTCTAGCACGGACTTCCAGAACTATGTTGAAGAGATATGGAGACAAGGGACAGCCTTGTCTTGTTCCTGATTTCAATGGGATTGCTTTAAGTTTCTCTCCGTTCAGTTTGATGTTGGCTATAGGCTTGCTGTATATTGCTTTTACTATGTTTAGATATGTGCCTTGTATCCCTGATCTCTCCAATACTTTAAACATGAATGGATGTTGGATTTTGTCAAATGCTTTTGCAGCATTTAGGGAGATTATCATGTGGTTTTTTTCTTTCAGTTTATTAATATGGTGGATCACACTGATGGATTTCCATATATTGAACCACACCTGCATACATGGGATGAAGCCTACTTGGTCATAGTGGATGATATCTTTGATGTGTTCTTGGATTCGGTTTGCAAATATTTTTTGTGTATTTTTGCCTCACTGTTTATAAGGAAGATTGACCTGAAATTCTCTTTCTTTGTTGTGTCTTTGTGAGGTTCAGGTACCAATGTGACTGTGGCTTCATAGAATGAGTTTGGTAATGTTCCTTCTGTTTCTATTTTGTGGAATAGTTTGAAGAGAACTAGAGTTAGCTCTTCTTTGAAGGTCTGGTAGAATTCTGCGCTGAAACCATCTTGTCCTGGGCTTCTGTTTGGATGGGAGACTTTCGATGACCAATACTATTTCCTTGGGGGATATAAGACTATTTATTTCATTTACCTGGTCCTGATTCAGCTTTGGTAAGTCAAATTGATGAAGAAAATTGTCTATTTCATTTAGATTTTCAACTTTTGTGGAATATAGACTTTTGAAATAAGTCCTAATGATTGTTTGGATTTCCTCAGTGTCTGTAGTTATGTCCCCCTTTTCATTTCTGATTTTGTTGATTTGGATGGTTTCTCTCTGCCTTTTAGTTAGCTTGGCTAAGGGTTTGTCTATCTTGTTGATTTTCTTAAAGAATCAGCTCTTGGTTTCATTGTTTCTTTCAATTGTTTTATTTGTTTCTAACTGATTGATTTTAGCCCTGAATTTGATTATTTCTAGCTGTCTACTCCTCTTTGGTGTGTCTGTTTCTTCTTTTTCTAGGTTTTTTAAGTGAGCCATTATTTTGTTTCAATGAGCTGTCTGGAATTTTTTCTTTAAGGCCCTTAGTGCTATGAACTTTCCTCTTAGCACTGCTTTCATTGTGTCACATGTTGTAAGATGTTATTAAAATTTCCTATTGGTTTATCTTTTAGTAATGCTTGTTGTTAATCTTAAACAGCTGTATAACCAAATCACCACACAGAGACTGAGTTTTTAGTTAACCTAGAATACAATGCTGGGCAATATTTACTCCTTCCTAAACCTCCAAACCCTCAGTTTCCTAACATTTAGATTTCCCACAAAAAAAATGTGTTTTTTTTTTTTTTCTGGTTCATGCTCCAGGTCCTCCAAGATCTCTCCTCCAGCTCTGCTCTCGTAGCTTCTTCTCCTCCCACACCTTTCCTGCTCTCTAGCTCCTCCCCTCTTTCCTGTCCTCTGGCTCCTCCTATTGCACAACATTGTATCTAGTTGCTTTATTTTGTCCTGTTTACACAAGAGTTGAGATAGGATACTTATAATGAGTATCACAATATAATATCCGGATTGAAACCAGAGAGTTGGGGGTGGGGAAATCAGCATTTGTATTAACAAGGTAAGGCATATACATTTTAAAAGAACATTATATCAATGTTTCCCCCTTTAAGTCTAATAAAAGGCTCCTTTTCTTTCAATACAATAATAATTATGAAAACTATTAGGTTAAATCTACATGTGCAATGTCTAGTCCATGTGTATTTAGCACATGGAGAGGGGATCTTAGGAAAAATTATCTGATTATTCTATCTATCTTGACAAGTTTAAAGTTCTATATCTAAATTAACTTTTTTCCTTATTACCTATATGAAAAGATTTCTCAACTTCTAAACAACTTAAGCTTAAATGTGGTACTGTAACTATTTGGTCTTCAACTCCATTAGAGACTTGAGAAGGAATAAAATTAGTTATGAGAGTAAATAGGAAGTGCATGGTAGCAGCTTCCTAAAAATAAAAATAAAAAAAAATTGACAGAGACAGTTTGCTGCTGAACAGTCACCCACAACTCTCTATAATGTTGGAGCCTCATCTTCAGCCTTTGGCTCAGAATATTTTGATAGACTATTTAGGACTTGCTTACCCTGTCTTGGCAGAGTTCAGCAGTTGACTTGTCCTGCATTTAAGCTTGCCCATTTTAGGCAGAATTTGTCTGTTGTGAAGCAAGGGTATTTTCTTTACTCGAATGTCTTGTTTGCCACATTTGAAGCCATCTCCATATGGAGGTTCTTCGATGCTCATTATCTTCTTTCAGGTAGGAAGGGTGCTGTCAGGAAATGACTTGTCTCATTGTCAAAGAATCTTTAATATAATAAGATCATTTTAAATGTCATATTCTGTAGGTCTCTGAAGGTTTTGAAGACTACCTATCTTTATGTAATCACTTTGTATACAAAATCATATCTATCTGTTAAACCTATGATGTATACTCCTGTGATAAATTAGACTAGTGTCTGACATGACTATGAGTTAAATAACTAACAATTAACATGGATACCTAATATTCTAATCACCTTTTAATAGTAGTTTAAAATTACTGGAAGTAACCTTGACTTTCTATCAATATACTAAAGCTTATACCAATGTATTAAAAATATTCATTTTTGCATCAATATGCAAAATTCTATACCAGAGTTAAAATTAACTTTATTTGGGAATAACAAATAAAACCTTAAGTTGAGTAGATTCAATAATCTACCCTTTTTTCTATTTCTATAAAATATCCCTGTATATTCCTTGTTTTACTTTGAGTAAGACCGTTAATAATAAACATCTCCCAATGACAATAAAATTTCATAGCCATAGCAAACAACCAAAAACATACCCAACCCACGTTAAAGGAAATTGGACGCCATTCTCATGAGTTTCTTCTAGCTGGCATTTTGGACATGTAGAAATCCTGTAGGGGCCCAAACAAAATTGGTTAATTAAGCAAGCAATAACATTTGTGGTCCAATAACATTTGAATGTTGAGAAATTTCAGGCTTAATAAAAGTCCTTTTTGGAACAGTCTAAAATGCTGGACCAGTTAAAATTAGCATCTTTCTTCAAAGTCCTTTTGAGAGCAGGCTTTGATGAGAAAACAGCAATTGAAGCAGTTGAGGCAGGAACAAGCAGAGTTCTGGAACATACAAGATGCTGGAACAGATGTGTCAATGTCTCAGCATGCTGAAGAATGATTCTTTAGGTTTGATCCAGCAACTCTGGTGTCCAGTTTTTTGTTCTGCAAACATAATTTCTCACAAGCAGTATAGAGTTCTAAAATTATAAATGTATGAGATGTGCAGGATGAAACTAAACTGTAAGCCAATTTTATCTCTGCAAATTAAAAGGTTAGCATAATACATTTTGAGGATATTAATAGCCAAGGATTTATTGGCCAAGTATTGTTGAAGTTTTTGGCTGAAAACATATTTTTTATCTCTCAGTCAGTTTCAGAGTTGTTCCAATGTAAAGGGATCAGCAATATAAGGTACCATATAATTGAACATACAATCATTATCATGTTGAAATCAAAAGAAAGTTGTAGAGATTAAAATATCTTTTTGGGCTCTAGCGTGCCTATTGTATTAGGCCAAGCTGTTACCTATTTCCCTAGAGAAGCCTCCCAATACAGAGACAAGCTGGTTGCCTTGAGCAATAGAAAACACATGTTTTAAGTAAACATTATATAAACTCCTTTTTAATTTAGAATATAAGCGTACCGTAGGTATCTTGTACCTGTTTTGAGGTTTAGCCTTAGATTTTTATATATCTTGTAGCTATTTGTCCTATCCCCTTGTTTATATAGAATGGGCGGTTATGCCTTTATAGCCAAACTTTATTTAAACTCCCTTTTACTTTTAGCATTTAAGCATACCCTAGGCATCTTGTACCTGGGCTTTACATTGATAGTGGCTATTTTTTGGCTTGCTCTTTATTTATACAGACTGGACAGTTATGCATTTATAGCTGAACTTTATATAAACTCTCTTAGCATTAGCATATAAACTCTCTTACCCTTAGTGTTAAGTACATCCTAGGCATCTTGTACCTGGACTTTACATTGACAGTGGCTATTTTTTGGCTTGCCCCTTTTTTTATGCAGACTGGACAGTTATGCCTTTATAGCAGAACTTTATATAAATTCTCTTAGCAATAGCATATAAACTCTCTTACCCTTAGTGTTAACTATATCCTAGGCATCCTGTACCTGGATTTTTACATTGGTTTTGGCTATTCTTTGGCTTGCCCTCTTTTTGATATGGGATGAACAGTTTGTTTTTTTAAACATATGAATACAATTTTTGAGTTTTCAGGACCAAACTAGCTTGGCATGTACTTTGACAGCTTTAAGCCTCTTGTGTCTTTTTTGCATTAAGCATGACCAACATTTTTCCTCCGTGAAAATGTCTCACGTTTAAAAGGATAAGGCCGTTTTCAGAGCAGTGTGACATTATCTCTCTTTATATAAACCTAAAATATATTTAAATCCAACCTTTAGAACAGTAAGGATATAAAATCTATTATTAAGATAAGAATTTACATGGTAACCTTAAGGAAAATTTTGTCATTTAGAATCTTAGACTATCTCTGTAAGTGGCTAAACAGCAGGAGTTGCCATCCTGGCTTTTATTATGTAAATAAGCTTGATCCAGAACTCAGTGATCTGCCTGTTTCTTTTTACTTTGTGTTGGGAAGAAAGGCATGTGCCTTCACCAACTAATGGGTTTGCCATTATATGTTACTTGGCCTTTTTCCTTTGCAGCTTTTAGTATTTTTTTCTTTGTTCTGTATACTTACTGTTTTGATTATTATGTGGCGGGAAGATTTTCTTTTCTGATCTAATTTATTGAGTGTTCTGTAGGCCTCTTGTATTCATATTGGCCTCTCTTTTAAGTTGGGGAAATTTTCTTCAATGATTTTGTTGAAAATATTTTCTGGGCCTTGGTGCAGGGAATCTTTTTTCTCTATTCCTATTATTCTTAGGTTTTGTCTTTTTATGTTGTCTTGAATTTCTTGGATGGTCTGTGTCAGGAATTTTCTAGATTTAAAATTTTCTTTGTAAGATACATCCATTTCTTCCATTGTATCTTCCACAACTGAGATTCTTTCTTCCATCTCTTGTAGTCTATTGGTTATGCTAACCTCTGTAGTTCCTATTTTCTTCCCTAAGTTCTTCCTCTCCACAATTTCTTCCATTTGTGTTTTCTTTAATTTTTCCAATTCTATCTTCAGATCTTGAGTCATTTTGTTGATGTCCTTCACCTGTCTGACTGTATTTTCCTGTTTTTACTTCAATTCTTTAAGCTGTTTCTTTGAACCATCCTCTGTTTCTTTTATTTCTTTCAGTGATTTAAGCATTTCCTCTCTAAAGGCCACAAACTGTTTGGCTGCAACTTCCTGTATTTCTTTACGGATGGCCATAATCTGTTTTTATCTTCTTGTATTTCTTTATGGATGGCCATAATCTGTTTGAGTTTATCTTCCTCTAGGTCTTTATGCATTTTATTTGTTTCCTCTCTTATCCTCTTCATGAACATAGATGTTAGGTCACCTTCTTGAATTTCAAGTATGCTGGGGTCTCCAGGGTTACTTGCCCATGGATAACTGGGTTCTGGAGATGCCATATTGCTCTGTCTTTTGTTGTTTGAGCTTTTACGCTGGCCTCTACCCATTGGGCTATCTTAGGTGTTTGGAGTTATTTTCTGGTGGTTCCTGGAATCCTGTGGTAGAGAGAATCCCCTTGGCAGGAAGATGGTTTTTTCCTGAAGGAAGCCTTCTCAGCTTTTTGGAATAGTCACTGGATATCCAGTGTTTTTCAGGAGTTGCCACTGCTCACCTCAGGCATAGAGATCTGAGTGGTAACTGTGGTCCTTGTTATTCGAGAGGTTTCTACTCTCACCCAGAGAAGTCCTGAAGACAGCTGCCCTCCCTCTGTGTTTCTTGCTGTAAATTTAGTGATCTGCTTCTGTAGCCTGTGTGTCCTGTGGTTTGGCCAGTTTTGTTAGGGATAACTGGTTACCCCTTGGAGCAGTATCTGGGGGTTGATCTCGGAGATTCTGGGCTTTTATAGGTCTGATGTTGGGGCTTTGTGACTCAGTACCCAAGCAGTAATCTGTGGCGGGTGAGTACCACTCTCCTGGTAACAGCAGGCTATCTGGTGCACAGCAGTTCCCTGGGTTAGGCCAGACTATGAGACCTTTTTGAGGGATATACTGGGTGGCCCAAGTCCGTCCCTTTTGCTTTGTTCCCTGTGAGGATTTCTCCCAACAGTGACTCCCAGTCTCTGTTGCCCTGGGGCACACAGCTCTGTCTCTGCTGGAGAGCTGGTGCACAGCAACTGTCTGTGTCCGCAGCTGGAGCCCAGTTCAGTTACTGCGGCTTGTAAGTGCTGGTCTGTGAGACTTTTTCCAGGGAAAGACTGGGTGATCCGAGTCAATACCGATTCCTTTCTTCCCTGTAGGGTTTTCTCACAACTGGGACTCCCAGTATCTGGTGTTTTTTTGTGCCCACCGATCAGCCTGGGAAGGTGATCAGGACACGCAGGCGTATGGCTCTGGTCTGTCAACCTAGTGCCTGCATGACCAGGGATCTCTTCAGGGTTCTGGCTGGGTGACCTGACAGTGGACCCAACTGATTCCCACAACGTGGTGGTTTCCTCTCACCTGGGAAACAAGGTCGCTGTTGTTTGGGAGCCCAGAGTTCAGTCTCTTGGTCGCTGTGCAGAAAATGTTGTCTTGCTCCTCAGACGCAATGTTCTTCTGGCCCCGCCACCTTGTCCCCCTCCGAAATAATCTAATTTTTATTTTTTATATTTATCACAAGTTATTTAATTTATATCCCAGCTGTATCCCCCTCCCTCATTCCCTTCCAATCACATCTTTCCTCCCTCATCTCCTCCCTGCCCCACTCTAAGTCCACTGATAGCAGAGGTCCTCCTCTCCTTCAATCTGACCCTAGCTTATCAGATATCTTCAGGACTGGCTGCTATGTCGTCCTCTGTGGACTAACAAGACTCTTCCTCCCTCAGGGTCGGGGGGGGGGGCAGGTAAAGGAGCCAGTCCTTGAATTCATGTCAGAAATAGTCCCTGTTCCCCTTACTATGGGAAACCAATTGGTTACTGAGCTACCATGTACTACATATGAGTAGGGGTTCTAGATTATATCCATAAAAGGTCTTTGATTGGAGAAACAGTCTCATAAAAGACCCCTGTGCCCTGATATATTTGGTCTTTGTGGAGCTCCTGTCCTTTCCAGGCCATACTAACTCCAGGTCATACTTACTCCCCCATCTTTCATATGATCCCTTGTACTCTGCCAAAGGTTTGGTTATGAGTCTCAGCATCTGCTTTGATACACTGCTAGGTAGAGTCTTTCAGAGGCCTTCTGCAGTAGGCTTCTGTCCTGTTACTTGTTTTCTCCTACTTCCCCTGTGCATCCCATTTGTCTTTCTAAGTGAGGATTGATCATCTTATTCCGGGTCCTCTTTTTTGTTTATCTTCTTTAGGTGCACATATTTTAGTATGTTTATCCTATCTTATAGGTCTATATAAGTGAGTATATACCATGTTTGTTTTTCTGCTCCTGGGATACCTCACTCAGGATGATCTTTTCTAGATCCCACCATTTGCCTACAAATTTCATGAGTTCCTTGTTTTTAATTACTGAGTAGTATTTCATTGTGAAAAGTAGCACAATTTCTGTATCCATTCCTCCGTTGATGGACATCTGGGTTGGTTTCAGGTTCTGGCTGTTATGAATAAAGCTGCTACAAACATGGTTGAACAATTGTCCTTGTTGTGTACTTGAGCTTCTTTTGGATATATGCCTAGGAATAGTATAGCTAGATCTTGAAGAAGCAGTATTCCTAATTGTCTGAGAAAGTGCCAGATTGATTTCCAAAGTCGTTGTACAAATTTACATTCCCACCAGCAATGAAGGAGGGTTCCCAATTCTCCATAACCTCTCCAGCATGAGTGTTTAACCTTTGCCATTCTAATGGGTGTAAGGTGAAATCTCAGGGTTGTTTTGATTTGCATCTCCGTGATTTTTAAGGACATTGAATATCGCTTTAGGTGTTTCTCTGCCATTCTATATTCCTCTACAGAGAATTCTCTGTTTAGCTCTGTATCCCAATTTTAATTGGATTGCTTCATTTATTGCCTTTTAATTTCTTTAGTTCAATATATATTCTGGATATCAGCAATCTGTCAGATATAGGATTAGTGAAGATCCCTTCCCAGTCATTTTGTTCTGATGACTATGTCTTTTGCTTTACAGAAGCTTTTCATTTTCATGAAGTCCCATTTATACTTTAAAAGAAGAAATCACAAAATCACTGTGAACTCAAGCTTGAGAGAGGATAAAAACAAGCAAATGCATAATCCTGGTCATACTCCAAGAGAGCTGTGCTCTGTGCTTCTAGGACTCAGAGCAGGAATTGATAAAATGTCCTGGGAACTATCAACCAAAAAACAAACACACAAACAAACAAACAAAAAAAAAACAAAACAAAAGAAAGCACAACAACAAAAAAATACTTCAGCCTTCTAATTTGTAGTTCTCATCCTTTTTTTTTTTTTCCTTTATTTTTTAATTGAAATGTTTTTCCCTTACTAGTGAACTCATTTGGAGACTGAGATGCCATGGGCTACATCTGAGCAGGGGTTTAGGTTATCTCCATGCATGGTCATTGGTTGGGGTATCATTTTCTTCACAGTATCTAGGGCTCAGTTTTTTGGGCTCTGTTGTGCTCCTTTTGATGCTTCTATCCCCTCCAGGTCTTTCTATCTTCCCCTTCTTTCATAAAACTCCATGCATTTTGCCCAAAGTTTTCCTCTGAGTCTCCGCCTCTGCTTCTAGTACGGGGATCAGGGACTGTCTCTGGCATGAACTCAGTGGCAGGCTCTCTGATCACCTCCTTGTGGAGGTAGGGGTGCAGCCTTGCCAGGCCACAGAGGATGAGACATGTAATGATGAGACACGATAGGTAGGGTCAAACAGAAGGGAAGGAGGTCCCCCCTTTCAGTGGTCTTGGGGAAGGTCATAGGGGGAGAAGAGGGAGAGAAGGTGGGACTGGAAGAAGACAAGAGAGGGGGCCATAGCTGGGATATAAATTGAATAAATTGTAATAAATGATAATAATAATAAAAGTAAAAGAACAAAAAGTTTTCATACAACATATTCTAACTATAGTTTCTCCTCCCTAATTCCTCCCAAAAGTTCTGTATCTCTCCATCCACCCAACTCCACATGCTTTATTTTTTTGTAGAAAATAAAGAGTCAAAACAAAAATCCAAAAACAAAACCATAAATCAAATAAAAGAAACACAAATAAACAAGAAACATATGCAAAAAAATGTACAATATGATGACTCAGACTAGGTGTAATGATTATTTTTTTTTCTAGCACTAATATGATATTTTAATAAACTAAGCTGAGGAAATCAAGTAAGGTTTAAACTGCTTGCCAGAAAGCCAGAGGACCAAACTCAGCACCTTAGATGCTATATAAGGGCTAAATAGATGTTTGTTTCCCACTAATTTCAGCCAGGGAGGCCGAGACAAGGGATCCTGACAGCAAGATGGGTCCCTTGAATAGTGATCTTCTGAGTTTGTGGATTAATTGAGAGACCCTCTATACACACTTTCACTTTTCACACTACATCACATTCATGTGTTCCCACACAAATGTGAAAACACACACTAAACATATATTCTGGGTAACTTTTTTAAAAAAAAATGTATTAAACTACAAAAACGGCAGAATTTTTTAAAAATGGGGAGTCACACGCTTTGGCTTGTGTGTCTACACTTGAGCCATTAGTGTGACAACCTGAATCCTTTCTCCAGAACTCAGATGAAGCTGGAAGGAAAGATCCTACTCCACAAAACTTTTCTCTGACATCACATGTACACGAAGACATATGAATGGCCACACTTAAATCCATGTGTCATACTCACAAACAATAATGATAAAGGTATTGAAAGCAGTCATAGAGTAAATGGAACATTAAACTACAAACCTTCATGTAAACATTGGCACAAAAGCCACTGTCACCAAAATTGTGGGTGTTGTAGATGTGTTTTTCCTTTTAAAGCTTATTGAAAGTTTCATAGTATTATACAAATATACTTTTGTCTAAACTACACAATTCATGTTTTTCAGTTTAGTAAAACTGTATCTATGTTGGTGGATATTTACTTTGTTTTTTTTATGCTTTAAACTGGATGAATGATAATTGATATATTAATTGATGTGCAGGATAATAATATTTTTTTCAGAGATGTCTAATTTATCATTGCTTTTACTGTCTATTTTGAGTTGGTTCTGCTGCCAGAAAATGCATAACTTTTATTATGGAAAATTTTCCCTCAGGGCCTGTACATAGAATCTGTAGTCCTTGAAAGGGGTGGGTGCAATGAAATGTTGCATCCTAAACTGAAGGCTTATCTTCCTAGTGTGTAAGCATCTCCCACATGGTACTAAATTGGAAGACATGATGAGATCATAAATTACAGCTGAGTCTTGCCACTGTGAGAAGTCAGAAGAGGTGTTGGTGATGGTGCAGCTTCTGTTGTGGTGGAGATCTCAGGACCATTGTTTAATGAGTAACCACAGCAACAGATGTAAAATGGCTCTCATTAAAGATCACAAGATAAGCTGTGTGTGCTGTATATGAAATTTCTGGGGAAATACGGCTATGCATGCCCTGTTAAACCCAGAACTTCATAATCATACTCTGAGTTTTAAACTTAGGTTTTAATTTTGCTTTGAAGTGATTGTAATTTACCTTGGTCCTTCCCTCTTGTAATAAGAAATTACATAAGTTGTTGTCAGTTTTAAAAGAACACATGGTTAAGAGGTTTTTCTTTTTTAATTTTTAAACAGACATTGTAGTTATCAAATGTTGACTGTGGGACTTTTAAGGTTGTGTAATAATTTATAAATTGATGCTATTTTGGGTTCTTAAAACAACTAAGAAAGAAATAATTTAAAATGATATAATTGTGTGTCAGTGTTGACAAAGGGTAGAATGCCAGAGTCAGCTTTAGTTGTAAACTAGAACAAATCTGATAATCTCAGTTAAGGAGTTGTCCCCATCAGATGTGTGTGTTATTTGCAAATGTTTCTGTTGTTTGTGTATGTGTGTTTATTTTGAAATTAAGAGAATTTTCTTTCTTTTTTATGTCTTTGAAATGTCTAATTAAATAGGCTTTATTTTATTAAATTTTCTTCTTCCATTTTGAATTTTTTCTTTTTGTTCTCTGAATACAAACTTATTGCTTACTTTATGGATTATACATTTCCTCATCTTCTTGGTAACATGTTATTTTCCAGCATTACTAACACTGCTCAATGAGCTGAATTTTTATTTAGCATCAACCAATCAATTGTGGAGAGCTGCTTGTTTGTCAAGCTACTTTATTATTTTTTTTAAATCTTTTATTTTTTTTTATTAATTACACTTTATTCATTTTGTATCCCCCCATGAGCCCCTCCCTCCTCCCCTGCCGATCCCACCCTCCCTCGCCTTTCTGCATGCATGCCACTCCCCAAGTCCACTGATAGGGGAGGTCCTCCTCTCCTTCTTTCTGATCTTAGTCTATCAGTTCTCATCAAAAGTGGCTGCATTGTCCTCTACTGTGGCCTGGTAAGGCTGCTCCCCCCTCAGGGGGAAGTGATCAACAAGCAGGCCAATCAGATTATGTCAGAGGCAGTCCCTCTTCCCATTACTATGGAACCCACTTGGACACTGAACTGCCATGGGCTACACCTGTGCAGGGGTTCCAGGTCATCTCCACAAATAGTCCTTGGTTGGAGTATGAGTCTCTGGGAAGTTCCCTGTGTTCAAATTATCTTGTTCTGTTGCTCTGCTTGTGGAGTTCCCGTTCCCTCCAGCTCTTACTATTTCCCACTTCTTACATAAAATTCCATTCACTCTGCCCATCAGTTGGCCATCAGGCTCAGCATCTGCTTTGACAGTCTATACTGCAGAAGCTTTCAGAGGCCCTCTGTGGCAGGTTTCAAGGTTGTTTCCTGTTTTCTTCTGGCTTTCAGAGGCCCTCTGTAGCGGGTTCCGAGGTTGTTTCCTATTTTCGTTTTCTTCTGATGTACATCCTCTTTGCCTTTCAGGATGGGGATTGAACATTTTAGTTAGGGTCCTCTCTTTTGCTTAGTTTGTTTAGATGTACAGCTTTTAGTGGGTTTATTCTATATTGTATGTTTATATGAGTGAGTATATACCGTGAGTGTCTTTTTGCTTCTGGGTCAACTCACTCAGGATGATCCTTTCCAGGTCCCACCATTTACCTGCAAATTTCATGATTTCCTTATTTTTCATTGCTGAGTAATACTCCATTGTATAGATGTACCACAGTTTCTGCATCCATTCTTCAGTTGAGGGGCATCTGGGTTGTTTCCAGCTTCTGGCTATTACAAATAAAGCTGCTACAAACATGGTTGAACAAATGTCCTTGTTGTGTACTTGCGCCTCTTTTGGGTATATGCCTAGGAGTGGTATGGCTGGATCTTGAGGAAGCGCTATTCCTAGTTGTCTGAGAAAGCGCCAGATTGATTTCCAGAGTGGTTGTACCAGTTTACATTCCCACCAGCAGTGGAGAAGGGTTCCCCTTTCTCCACAACCTCTCCAGCATGTGTTGTCCCTTGAGATTTTCATCTTGGCCATTCTGATGGGTGTAAGGTGAAATCTCAGGGTTGTTTTGATTTGCATTTCCCTAATGGCTAATGAGGTTGAGCATTTCTTTAAGTGCTTCTCTGCCATTCGATATTCCTCTGCAGAGAATTCTCTCTTTAGCTCTGTTCCCCATTTTTTAAGTGGATTACTTGGTTTGTTGCTTTTCAGCTTGTTTAGTTCTTTATATATATTGGATATGAGTCCTCTGTCAGATAGAGGGTTGGTGATGATTCTTTCCCAATCTGTAGGCAGTCGCTTTGTTTTGATGACAGTGTCCTTTGCTTTACAGAAGCTTTTCAATTTCATGAGGTCCCATTTATTGATTGTTGCTCTTAGAGCCTGTGCTGTTGGTGTTCTGTTCAGGAAGTTTTCTCCTGTACCAATGAGTTCTAGGGTATTCCCCACTTTTTTTTCTAGCCGATTTAATGTGTCTGGTTTTATGTTAAGGTCTTTGATCCACTTGGACTTCAGTTTTGTGCAGGGTGATAAGTATGGATCTATTTGCATTTTTCTACATGTAGACATCCAGTTGGACCAGCACCATTTGTTAAAGATGCTATCTTTTTTCCATTGTATGGTTTTGGCATCTTTGTCAAAAATCAGGTGTCCGTAAGTGTGTGGGTTTATTTCTGGGTCTTCTGTTCGATTCCATTGATCCACCATTCTGTTTCTATGCCAGTACCATGCAGTTTTTATAACTGTTGCTCTATAGTACAGCTTGAGATCAGGGATGGAGATACCTCCAGAAGATCTTTTATTGTAGAGGATTGTTTTAGCAATTCTCGGTTTCTTGTTATTCCAAACGTAGTTGAGAATTTTTCTTTCCAGGTCTGTAAAGAATTGTGTTGGCAATTTGATGGGAATTGCATTAAATCTGTAGATTGCTTTTGGTAAGATGGCCATTTTTACTATGTTAATCCTGCCAAGCCATGAGCATGGGAGATCTTTCCATCTTCTCATATCTTCCTCTAATTCTTTCTTCAGAGACTTGAAATTTTTTTCATACAAGTCTTTGACTTGCTTGGTTAGGGTTACGCCAAGGTACTTTATGTCATTTGTGGCTATTGTGAATGGTGTTGTTTCTCTAATTTCTTTCTCAGCCCTTTTGTCTTTTGTATACAGGAGTGCTACTGATTTTTTTGAGTTAATTTTATATCCGGCCACTTTGCTGAAGGTGTTTATCAGCTGTAGGAGTTCCCTGGTAGAGTTTTTGGGGTCACTCATATATACTATCATATCATCTGCAAATAGTGATAATTTGACTTCTTCTTTTCCCATCTGTATCCCCTTGATCTCCTTCGACTGTCTTATTGCTCTAGCAAGGACTTCCAGCACTATGTTGAAGAGATATGGAGACAGTGGGCAGCCTTGTCTTGTCCCTGATTTCAGAGGGATTGCTTTAAGTTTCTCTCCGTTCAGTTTGATGTTGGCTATAGGCTTGCTGTATATCACCTTTACTATGTTTAGATATATGCCTTGTATCCCTGATCTCTCCAGTACTTTAAACATGAATGGATGTTGGATTTTGTCAAATGCTTTTTCAGCATCTAGGGAGATTATCATGTGGTTTTTTTCTTTCAGTTTGTTAATATGGTGGATCACATTGATGGATTTCCGTATATTGAACCACCCCTGAATACCTGGGATGAAGCCTACTTGGTCATAGTGGATAATATCTTTGATGTGTTCTTGGATCCGGTTTGCAAGTATTTTGTTAAGTATTTTTGCATCAATGTTCATAAGGGAGATTGGCCTGAAATTCTCTTTCTTTGTTGAGTCTTTGTGAGGTTTAGGTACCAAGGTGATTGTGGCTTCATAGAATGAATTTGGTAATGTTCCTTCTGTTTCTATTTTGTGGAATAGTTTGAAGAGAATTGGAGTTAGCTCTTCTTTGAAGGTCTGGTAGAATTCTGCGCTGAAGCCATCTGGTCCTGGGCTTTTTTTTTGGATGGGAGACTTTTGATGACTGCTTCTATTTCTTTGGGGGATATAGGACTTTTTAGTTGATTTACCTGGTCCTGATTCAGCTTTGGTGAGTCAAATCGATCAAGAAAATTGTCCATTTCATTTAGATTTTCAAATTTTGTGGCATATAGACTTTTGAAGTAAGTCCTAATGATTATTTGGATTTCCTCAGTGTCTGTAGTTATGCCCCCCTTTCATTTCTGATTTTGTTGATTTGGGTGGTGTCTCTCTGCCTTTTAGTTAGCTTGGCTAAGGGTTTGTCTATCTTGTTGATTTTCTCAAAGAACCAGCTCTTGGTTTCATTGATTCTTTGAATTGTTTTATTTGTTTCTAATTGATTGATTTCAGCCCTGAGTTTGATTATTTCCAGCCGTCTACTCCTTTTTGGTGTGTGTGCTTCTTCTTTTTCTAGGGTTTTTAAGTGGGCCATTAAGTTGCTTGAATGAGCTGTCTCGAATTTCTTCTTGAAGGCACTTAGTGCTATGAACTTTCCTCTTAGCACTGCTTTCATTGTGTCCCACAAGTTAGGGTATGTTGTGTCTTCATTTTCATTGAGTTCTAGAAAGGCTTTAATTTCTTTCTTTATTTCTTCCCTGACCCAGCTGTCATTTAGTAACAAGTTGTTCAGTTTCCATGAGTGTGTAGGCTTTTTGCTATTTTTGTTGTTGTAGAAGTCCAGCTTTATTCCATGGTGATCAGACAGGATACAAGGGATTATTTCAGTCTTCTTGTATCTGTTGAGGCTTGCTTTGTGACCAACTATATGGTCTATTTTGGAGAAGGTTCCATGAGGTGCTGAGAAGAAGGTAAATTCTTTTGTGTTTGGGTGTAAAATTCTGTAGATGTCTGTGAGGTCCATTTGATTCATGACCTCTGTCAGAGATATTGTTTCTTTGTTTAATTTCTGTTTTGTTGACCTGTCCTTTGTTGAGAGTGGGGTGTTGAAATCTCCCACTATTAATGTGTGGGGATCTATATGTGGTTTAAATTTTATCAATGTTTCTTTTACAAATGTGGGTGCTCTTGTATTTGGGGCATAGATGTTCAGGATTGTGATGTCTTCCTGGTGGAATTTTCCCTTGATGAGTATGAAGTGTCCTTCCTCATCTCTTTTTATTAATTTTGGTTGAAAGTCTATTTTATCAGATATTAGAATGGCTACTCCTGCTTGTTTCTTGGGTCCATTTGCTTGGAAAGTCATCTTCCAACCTTTTACCCTCAGGTAATGTCTATCTTTGTGTCTTAGGTGTGTTTCTTGTATGCAACAGATTGCTGGGTTTTGTTTACGTATCCATTCTGTTAATCTGTGTCTTTTTACTGGAGAGTTGAGTCCATTGATGTTGAGAGAGATTAATGACCAGTGGCTGTTAGATCCTTTGATTTTGATGTTGGCTGTGTTCATAAGTTTGTGTGCTTGGTTGCTTTTTGTTTTGCTGTAGTAAGGTTAATTATTTCCTGTGTTTTCTTGACAGAAGCTAATTTTCTTGGGTTGTATTTTCCCTTCCAGTGTCTTCTGTAATGCTGGATTTGTGTGTAGGTATTGTTGAAATTTGTTTTTGTCATTGAATATCTTGTTTTCTCCGTCTATGAGGACTGAGAGTTTTGCAGGGTATAGTAGCCTGGGTTGACATCTGTGTTCTCTTAGGGTCTGCATGATATCTGTCCAGGCCCTTCTGGCTTTCATAGTTTCTGTTGAAAAGTCAGGGGAGATTCTAATGGGTTTGCCATTATATGTTACTTGGCCTTTTTCCCTTGCAGCTTTTAGTATTTTTTCTTTGTTCTGTATACTTCCTGTTTTGATTATTATGTGGCGGGAGGATTTTCTTTTCTGGTCAAATTTGTTGGGTGTTCTGTAGGCCTCATGTATTCTTATTGGCTTCTCCTTTAACTTGGGGAAATTTTCTTCAATGATTTTGTTGAAAATATTTTCTGGGCCTTGGAGAAGGGAGTCTTCTTTTTCCTCTATTCCTATTATTCTTAGGTTTTGTCTTTTCATATTGTCTTGGATTTCTTGGATGGACTGTGTCAGGAATTTTTTGGATTTAACATTTTCTTTGACAGATACATCGATTTCTTCCATTGTATCTTCTACACCTGAGATTCTTTCTTCCATTTCTTGTATTCTGTTGGTTATGCTTACCTCTGTAGTTCCTGTTTTCTTCCCTAAATTCTTCCTCTCCATTATTTCCTCCATTTGTGTTTTCTTTAATTTTTCTAGTTCTATCTTCAGGTCCTGAGTTGTTTTGTTTACTTCCTTCACCTGTCTGCTTGTATTTTCCTCTTTTTCTTTTAGTTCCTTCAACTCTGTCTCTTTGATTTCTTTCAGTGATTTAATTATTTCTTCTCTGAAGGCCACAAGCTGTTTGGCTGCATCTTCCCGTATTTCTTCACGGATGGCCCTAATTTGCTTGTCTTTATCTTCCTCCATTTCTTTACGGATAGCCATGATCTGTTTGGTTTTATCTTCCTCTAATTCTTTACGTATTTTATGTGTTTCCTCTATTATCCTCTTCATCAACATAGATGTAAGGTCATCTTCTTGATTTTCTATTATGCTGCATTGTTCAGGGCTGTTCGCCCCTGGATGGCTGGGTTCTGGAGATGCCATATTGCTCTGTCTTTTGTTGGTTGAGCCTTTACGCTGACCTCTACCCATTGGGCTGATTTAGGTTTTGGCTGTTAGTTTCTGTGCTTCCTGGAGTCCTGAGGTAGGGAATATCCCCTTGGCCGGAAGATGATTTTTCCTGAAGAAGTCCTTCTCTGCTTTTTGGTTATGGTCACTGTATGGCCAGTGTTTCTCCGGAGATGCCACTGCTCACCTCAGGTTTATAGCCCTGAGTAGTAGCTGTGGTCTATGTTAGGCAGGGGGGGATCTCCTCTTACCCATAAAATTTCTCAAGACAGCTGCCCCACTACTGGGTTTCTTGTTATAAATTTAGTGTGCTGCTGCTCACTAAATTTCCATGTACAGTCCTCTTGAAGAAACTGCTGATTCCCTAGCTATGGGGTTTTCTCCCAACAGGGAAACTCAGTCTGTTATCCTGGGGCGCACAGTTCTGTCTGAGAAAGTGGGAGGTGCACTCAGCAAGTCTCTGGGCCAAAGGCTGATTGCTCTGCTCTGGACCTGGAGAATGTGCACCTAGGTTGAGTTGGCACCTGGGGGCACTGTTCTGGTCTGGAGGCTGGGTGCCTCACTCTGGACCAGAAGCTGTGTGTCTCTGTCTGGGATGGCGGTTGTAGGCACCACTCTGGTCCAGACGCTGTGGGTGCAGCCCCCCTGAAGGATCAGGGATTCCTACAGTTTTGGCAGTCCAGCCAGGGACAACTGGCCGATCCCTGGCACAGTATCTGAGGGCTGCTGTAATGGCTCTTCGGCTCCTGCAGGTCCGAGGATGCAGCAGTGTGTCCCAGTGCCCCAGGGAACGCAACAATGGCGGCAGAGCACAGCGCTTCTGCCTGCACTAGAGTCTGCGTGAGTCCAGGAAGTGTTTTGGTGCTGGGTGTCCTAAGCGTTAGAGCTGCTGACCCCCTCCGCTGGTGGTTTCCTCCTGCCAGAGACACGCAGTCTGGTGCCCTGTTGCCCTGGTGCCCACAGTTCTATCTGAGGCGGTGAATCACGTGCGCAGGCAGGGCTCTGTGCAGGCAGGCGCCTTTGTCCCTCCCGGCTCTGGGTCCGGGCTGGCTCCTGGGGCACCCGCGGAACCCTAGTCTTTTCCAGGGGATGTCTGGGTAACCTGGGGTCGGTCCCAATTGTTTCCTGCTCCGTGGGGTTATCTCTCGACTGGGAAATCCAGTCTATGGTGTTGTGGGCCCACAGTTCAGTCTGGGACCGTGACCAGATCGCACTGGCGGGTAGCTCTGGGCTGGCGACCAAGCGCCTGGCGGAACGGGGATCTCTTCCGCGGTTTTGCCGGGTGAGTTAAAGCTGATCGAATCCCCCACCGTGGGGTATCCTCTCACCTGAGAAACACAACCACTTGTGTTTTATGGCTGCGAGTTCTGATTGCTGGTCACTGTGCCAATCCTGCTGTGCTGCTCCTCAGAATGAGAGTCCTCCCGGCGCTGCCATCTTGCCCCGCCTCCCGCTACTTTATTATTGGGCTCTCAGTGGAAAACATGTTTTCACCCTGGACTTCACCTGAATACAGAGCTAAACAAAATGTTTTGCCAAGTTCACTTTTTTTCGTTTGTGCGAGGATCATACAGACAAGTGCTAGAGGTAAACAAGTTTGACTTCTCAATGAATTTTGGAATTTTGTTGTATTAAGGTGCTTTGCTCTGACTATAAAAAGGGACTATGGAATAAGCCAAGAGGCCTAGTTTTTACTGAAAGCACTCTTGAACAGATCCCATGTGTAGTGTCTGTTTTTTTTGTTTGTTTGTTTGTTTTGTTTTTTTTTCTTTCAATCCTCACTCCCCACTCAAGAACTGTTTGACTCTGCTGGTGGGATCCAGCAATCAGTAACAATTTTTGTTAATAATATATGTTGTTATGATATGGTAAAACAGCCATTTCAGATACAAAGTAATGTTCTTCATTTATAATTTGCATAACATTTTATGTTGCATGGACAATCTGTTGTTGCGCAGGACTGTTTTAGCAACTCTGTTTTTTTTTTTTCCATATGAAAATTGAGAATTGTTCTTTCATATTCTGTAAAGAAATGTGTTAGTATTTCAATGGGAATTGCATTGAATCTGTGGACTGCTTTTGGCAGGATGGCCTTTTTCAATATGTTAATCCTACCAATCCATGAGCATGGAAGATCTTTCCACTTTCTGTTATCTTCTTCAATTTCCTTTTTCAGAGACTAAGCATTTTTCATATCGGTCTTTCACAAGCTTGGTTAGAGTCACACAAGATACTTTATGTTATTTGTGGCTTTTGTGAAGAGTGTTGTTTCTCTTATTTCTTTATCAGCTGTTTTGTCTTTTGTATACAGGAGGGCTACTGATTTTTGACTTAATTTTGTATCCAGCATTTTGCTGAAGAGATTTATCATCTGAAAGAGTTATCTGGTTAAATTTTTGGAGTCACTCATGTATACTATCATATCATTGCTGAATAGTGATACATTAACTTCTTCCTTTTCAATTTTATCCCTTTGATATACTATAGGAATCACCATCCCTGATCTCAAGCTTTACTACAGAGCAATAGTAACAAAAATGACATGGTATTGGTATAGAAACAGAATGGTGGATCAATGGAATTGAATGGAAGACCTAGAAATAAACCCACATCCTACAGATAATTGATTTTCACAAGGGAGCCAGAATAATACAATGGAAAAAAACACAGCATGTTCAACAAATTGTGTTGATCTAACTGTATGTCTACATGTAGAAAAATTCAAATAGATCCATATTTATAACCCTGCACAAAACTAAAAATGACAAAGTGGATCAAAAACCTCAACATAAAACCAGACACGATGAATCTGTTAGAAGAAAAGGTGGGAAAGAGCCTTGAACACATTGGCACAGGAGACAATTTCATGAAGAGAACAATAGCACAGGCACCAAGATCAATACTCAATAAAGGTAACCTCGTGAAACTGAAAAGCTTCTGTAAAGCAAAGGACACTTTAGTCAGAACAAAATGACTGCCTACAGATTGGGAAAGGATCTTCACCAACCCTATATCTGACAGAGGGCTAATATCCAGAATATATAAAGAATTGAAGAAATTAAACAACAACAAATCAATTAATCCAAATAAAAATGAGTTGCAGAGCTAAATAGAGAGTTCTCAATAGTGGAATACTGAATAGAAGAGAAACACTTGAAGAAATGCTCATTGTCCTTTGTCATCAGGGAAATGCAAATCAAAATAACCCTGAGATTTCACCTTCGACCCATCAGAATGGCTAAGATCAAAAACTCAAGTGACAATACATGCTGGGGAGGATGTGGAAAAACAGGAACCTTCCTCCATTGCTGGTAGGAATGTCCACTTGTACAATCACTTCAGAAATCAATTTGGCACTTTCTCAGACAATTACAAATAGTGCTTCTTCAAGATCCAGCTATACTACTTGAAGGCATATATCCAAAGTATGCTCAAGTACACAACAAGGACATTTGCCAACTAACTTCGTAGCACCTTTATTCCTAATAGCCAGAACCTGGGAAAAACCCAAATGCCCTTCTTCTGAGGAATGGATACAGAAATTGTGGTACATTTACACAACAGAATACTACTTAACAATTAAAAATGAAAAAATCATGACATTTGAAGATAATTGGTAGGATCTAGAAAAGATCATCCTGAGTGAGGTAACCCAGAAATAGAAAGACACACAGGACATATGCTCACTTATAAGTGGATATTAGATATATAATATAGGATAAACATACTAAAACCTGTACACTTAAAGAAGCTAAGCAAGAAGAAAGACCATGGGTAAAATGATGAATCCTCACTCAGAAAGGCAAATGGGACAGACATTGGAAGAGGGAGAAAACAGGCAACAGGACAGGAGCCTGCTAGAGAGGGCCTCTGAAAGGCTCTGCCCAGCAGGGTATCAAAGCAGATGCTGAGGCGTATAGCTAAACTTTGGGCAGTGTGAGGGAATCTTATGAAAGAAGGGGGAGATAGAACGATCTGGAGGGGACATAAGCTCCACAAGGAGAGCAAGAGAACCAAAAAGTCTGGGCTCAGGAGTCTTTTCTGAGACCAATACTCCAACCAAGGACCATTCACGGAGATAACCTAGACCTCTGCACAGATGTAGCCCATGGCAGTTCAGTCTCCAAATGGGTATCCTAATAAGGGGAACAGGAACTGTCTCTGGCATGAACTCAGTTGCTGGCTCTTTGATCACCTCTCTCTGAGGTGGGAGCAGGCTTACAAAATCACAGAAGAAGACAATGCACCCAGTCCTGAATGTTTTGATAGGCTAAGGTCAGATAGAAGGGGAGGAAGACCTCCCTTATCCTTGGATTTGGAGAGGGGCATGGGAAGAGACCAGGGAGAGGAGATGGGATTGGGAAGGGATAAGGCTACAGCTGGGATACAAAGTGAATAAACTGTAATTAATAAAAGATAAATAAATTTTAGAAATTAAAAAAAAGATTTAATGCACAATTCACAAGAGTCAGCAATCTCTATGTTTATCATGTACCAGCTTACCTTTCCCGTATGCATGCATTTTTACTTTTATATAAGCATTATGAAATTTTGTGTAGAGGTAATTTAATCCAACAGCTTGGCTGCTCTGGCAAAGGATCACATCTAAAGACATGGGTTTATGTGATCCGGCTGGAATATGGACATGCTCTGGATTACAGTATTTTCTGACTGTAATAGAGACATGCCCTCAGTACACACCTTTATTTCCAAACAAAGAAGGTAAGATTATTTTATAGAGGAAAGCAGCCATGTTTGAAAGTGACCCCAAAATTCAACCGTACTGCAATGCATAGATCCCAAGTAGGTATGTCTGATGGACATTTTAGGCTTCATGTTGGCACACTAGTTAGGAGAGTGTGAGATATTTCTGATATAGACTATGTTGCCTTCTTTTTGATCACTTCCTCCAGAGGGGACTTCCCTACAAGGACAAAAGGGAAAAAGAATTCAGGACTTGTAAATAGTTGAGCTGGAGTATCTTGGTAGGGGGCCTCCCCTATTCTCAAGAATATGGGAGAGAGAATATGGAAGGGAAGGTGGGACTAGTATGAATGGGAGGAATGAGGGGCATATGCCCAAAATGAAAAATGAATTATTATAGATAGATAGATAGATGATAGATAGATAGATAGATAGATAGATAGATAGATAGATAGATAGATAGAAGAGATAGATAGAAGTGACTTCTAATTAAGGGGCAGGCAAAGTAATGAATTCAGAGAAAGATTTGACAAAATGAGGCACATAGGATATGACAACAGAAGAAGAAGGAGAGGCTACTTAAAAGCAACACATAATGGGAAAGGTTTATTTATTTATCTTATTTTATTTATTACTGTGAGGACAATCTTACAGAGATGGTTTATTGAGAGAATAAGCCAAACACAGGTGAAGACAGATGAGCCAGAAAAATGAGAAGGAGCTACACTACTAAAACATATTGACAGAATTAGTTTGAGGCCAGGTAGAACAATTCAGTCAGAATCCAAGAGATATGAGCTTAAATCAGTCAGAAATGAGAGGAGTTTAGGCCAGAATATCAGGGTTGAACCAACCAGTGAGAGTTAGGAAAGAGATAGAAAGGCTTGGGAAAAGCTCTGATTTCATTTTTCTTCAGAGGAAATTAAAACATTTACTATTTTGATTTGTGTAGTGATGGATATTCTTTGTATCTATCTTGTTCAATATAATAGTGACCATATGTGCTAATTTCTTTGTGTTTCTATATCTTAGGAATTCAATATTTAATTTTACTTATTTTACATATGTACTTAAGATAGCTACCACTTTGATATACATGATAAATTGTGTTTTATTGACCAATTTTTCTTCTCCTTTTACATCAAACATTCAATTCTGTAATCTAGGAATATATCTGGAAATCTCAGTAAGATTCTCTTCGGTTTCCACAATATACTGAAATGCTCACCTAATTAAAAATATCATTACAATCATAGCTGCAGTTTATTATATTGAAATACTGTAAGTGAAAATAGAAGAATGAAAAAGGCACAATTAACAGACTTCAGGAGAAAACTTACTAACAACAGTGTAAGGCAATACACATTGAATCATGGCATCTCAGTGAATCTCATTATCCAGAGGCTTATTAGATGTTAATCATATAGATGTGGCTAAAAACTGATATGGCTGACTTTTATTTTTAAGCTCCTTTATTGTGAGATGACACTGTTTGTCCAGGACACTTAAAGTCAGTTGTGTTCTCATATATGTTATTTGGTACAGACTGAGAGCCAGTGCAACAAAGATCCATTTTATTATGTAGGCATTCCATCAGGATCAATAGTAACAATGAGACTCCAATGGAAAAAATATAATTAAATATCTTTGTTGCATTCATTCTCTGACCAAGGGCCATGCATGGATATAACCTAGAATCCCTGCTCTGATGTAGCCCATGGCAGCTCAGAATACAAGTGGGTTACACTAGTAAGGGAAACAGGGACTGTCTCTGACATGAACTCAGTGGCTGGCTCTTTGACCCCCCCCCAACACACACCTCCAGGGAGGAGCAGCCTTGCTAGGCCACAGAGGAGGACATGGCAGTCAGTCCTGAATATACCTGATAAGCTAGGGTCAAATGGAAGGGAGGAGACCGCCCTTATCTGTGGACTTGGAAAGGGGTAGGGAGGAGATGAGGAAGGGAGGGTGTGAATGGGAGGGATTGAGGTAGGGGGCTATGGCTGGGATACAAAGTAAATAAACTGTAATTAATAAAAAAATTTTTTAAAAAGAAGAAAAATATCTCTGATGCATGAATCTTTTTTTCTAGTATCTCCTGTAATGCTGGATTTGTGAGTAGGTATTGTTTAAATTTGTTTTGTCATTGAATGCCTCATTTTATCCATCTATGATGACTGAGAGTTTTGCTGGATATAGTAGCCCGGGTGGAGCCCCTGCACAGAAGTAGCCCAAGGCAGCTCAGTATTCAAGAGGGTTCCCCACTATTAGGAACAGGGAGAATCTATGACAGGAACTCATGGGCTGGCTCTATGATCACCTCCACCTGAGGGGGGAACAGCTTTACCAATCCACAGAGGAAGACAAAGAAGCCAGTCCTGATGAGACCTGATAGAGTAGGGTCAGATGAAATGGGAGGAGGACCTCCCCTATCATTGGGCTGGGGGAGGGGCATAGGAGAAGAGGGCGGGAGGGTGGGATTGGGAGGAGATGGATTGGGGTGCCACAGCTGGGATATAAAGTGTACAAACTGTAATTAATAAAAATAAAAAATTCAAAAAATATATCTAATGATATTGTGGTTGGATCCAGATATACATTAGAATACTTAGAAATACATTTGAATGAATTGGTGATTAAACCATTGCACTCCACTGACACACATGTTTACACCATGTATTCATGAATACAGCACAATGTGCACACTTACACACACACAGACATGTACACACTTGCACTCAGGCGTACATCACAAAAAAGAAGGTCATACATGCACAAACACATTTTAAAACAGAAATGCCATAGACACCAACCAAACTACTGAGTAAATACCTCAAGAAAATAAAATAAGTATACTGTGTGAGACATACACACATCTATGTTCATTTACGCCCTATTCAGAGCATCCCCCCCTCAAAAAACTGCCTAAGGATAATGAATGAATAAGGAAGATGAACTATTTTATGAAAAATGTTATACTAGCCTACCACAAAAGAGAATGAAATCCTGTAATTCACAGTGAGAGATGTAAAACTAGATTTCCTTATATTATAGGAAATAAGATGGAAAACCAGTGCTATATAATTTTGTGTATAGATTCTCAGATTGTTTGTCTCATAGAAATTTTTAGTAGGCTGGTGATTGCCAGGAGATAGAGAAGGAAGAAGGATTGGGAATACTAATCAATGCATAACATTTACAGAATAGGAGGAAGAAATTGCTGTGTGAGTGTGTGTGTGTGAGTGTGAGTGTGTGTGTGTGTGTGTGTGTGTGTGTGCGTGTGCGCAGATATGTTCACTCATGTGTGCAGCCACAGAGGATAAACGCTGTCTTGACGGTGTCTTCTTCATTGTTTCTGTCTCTAACATTTTGATGGGGTCTCTTTCAATAAACAGAGATCTCACTGACTAAATTAAACTAGTTAAACAGATCTCAGCTTCTGCATTTCTCTACTTTGATGCACCTAAAATTCGTTCACATGAGTCCTTAAGATTTGAACTCCAGTCTTCATTTCTGCACTGGAAACACTTTACCCATTTATGCATCTCCTCAAAATAATGCTAAATGTTTGAGGAGGTATGTCGAACTTATGAATGTAACATTGATTGAAACATTGTGCATTATATTTAATTAATATTAACAATTATTTGTGTGCCATTAAGAAATAAATTTAAATAAAACAAAATGATGAACATGGTCCAAAATATAGACGTACAATGTTATGTGAAGGAAACATTATAGTTTTCAATATGTTTATGAACATCAGATAGTGAAATTTCATCTAATGGTAAACACTTTTTTAGCATTTATTCATATCACATGTTTTCATCACTTGAAAAGTTTAACTCTGAGATTTGCTAACAACTTTATAGAGACTGTAAAATGCCTCGTTCCTCAATTAGCAACACAATGTCTGTGTCTGTATTTTCTCTGCTACAAATGACTATTGTTAGCCTATTTCTCTAGTTAATTGGCAATATAGACTCTGATCACCAGTGCATTCATAATTTATCAGAAAGGCAAGAACATTTGATTTTATTTCTTAGAAATTACATAGGGAATTGGAGATCTATAAACCTCCAGAAAGTTAAATTATCCTGCAAGATGGTGCTTGTGTATTATCTAAGCAAATATTTTTTTTTTCCTCTGCCTAAAGAAAATCCACAACTCTTAAGCTTTTTCTGTGGCTTTAGACAGATTACTGCTCCAATGGCGAAAAAGCACTTGAAAACATCTGAAATTAATTTTCACTCCACCTGCTATATTGTCTTCTTTAACTACAGCAGTGTTGGCACCCATACAAATGTATTTTTGACTGTGTTAGTATGTGTCAAGCACATTGGGGCAGTGAAAAAGTTTAATCTGTATTGAAGAGAATTTTATCTGATTTTTAAGGGTCAGTGTCCTGGTGTAACATATTAGTATGACTATTGGAAGTTCCTGTTCTGCATTGCATCCTACCTCATTACAGAACCATCATGATAGAATTACTTTAACTTTGTGCATTCTAGTACTGGTTTTGTAAAGTATTCAAATAAATAAAAACTGGTGTTAATATATATTAGTGCATGATACTTCAATATAAAATAATTCTGGCATGACCGAAATATTCCTCTGATACTTATAGTTATGCATGTCTGATTAAGATGAATGTGATCACAGTATTTCAAGTGTACCTGTTGCTTTTTATACAACTATCATGAATTTACCTTGATTACATATATTTTTTTTAAATTGTGCTCATACTTCCATGTCTTTCATGTGGTGAATACTTTCAATAATGCATGTATTAGATATATACTCTATAAATTGTACATTTTAAAGGCTGATTTTTTTGTCTTTATAAAATTGTGTGTGTGTTTGTATGTGTGTGTGTGTGTGTGTGTGTGTGTATGTTCATGACACAGTGCACCTGTAGAAGACAGTTTGCAGGGCTGGCTCCTGTTCTTTCATCAGATTTATTTTTATCCATCACTTGCAATTTAAGTAATTTTATGGCTGAGTTCATTTGGCTGAGATTTTTGCTTTCTGCTTTGAATATCGGCTTGATGTTATGAGTAACTAGACAGTAGAACAATTTTTAAAATTTATTTAATTTTTGTTAATTGTAGTTTATTTGCTTTATACCAAGCTGTAGCCCCCTCCCTTGTCCCTTCCCAATCCGACCCTCCCTCCCTCATCTTCTCCCCTGCCCCACTCAAAGTCCACTGATAGGGGAGGACCTCCTCTCCTTCCGTCTAACTCTAGCCTATCAGGTCTCACTGCATTGTCTTCAAAGACAGTACTGTGCTAAGGAATTCAAGTTTCTGACTGGCAATTAAGTTAATGAGAAGCTACTTTCCAGATTAATAATTTTAACATACATATATGTGTGTGTATATACAGACATATATACATGATTTTCAGAGTGATTTTATGTCTGGGAAGCTAGGCTGTGTCACAGGAGAGCCATTAGGTTATGGCTCTGAATTGCAGCTTTCTATGGTGGAATACAAACTGAGATGTGTGAAGAAACAATTTTTAAGAGCTAATAAGAAGCGACAGCAGCAAAACGACCTCCGTGATCAAACGTGTGATTACCTGCTGCCAAAGGAAATTATAATAACCTAGCCCGCTGGGACACAGAGTTAACAAAATGTAACTTAAAAGAAAAATAAAATTAAAAAAAAAGAAAAAATAAAACAATAATGAAAACACTAAAAAAAAAATTAAAGAGCAAGAAATTTGAAAAAAAGTGGCTCTTGAAAGACAGTGAAATGCAATGACAGAGAAAATATCAAGCAGTAGAGTCATGTAGTATGTACTTTTTTATTAATTACATATCTTTCAAAAGTTATCTGTCAAACTTTCACAAATAACACATATGACTCGATAATAAATAACATTCCACAAATTAATACATTTTTTATTTTTCATATTCGTTCTGTAAAAATACGTAAGATTGCTTGATATCATAACTTGATTCTTTCTGAATTAATTTAATATATTTTTCTGTAAACATTTTTGTTAAGGAGCTGCAACTCAATATAATGATTGGTTATTTTTAAATTGTGAAAAATAGCTAGGGACAACATGGTAAACTAAGCTATTTTTATAATGTTAAGGAATGAGTTTACGTCCCTAATCATTACATTATGGTTACATATTATGGTTTATTATCATGCTCTGCACGTCTTCTATTGAGTTTTATATTTAAACAACTTGTATAAAATGGATCCTGGTGCTTTTTATATTAAAAATATTCATATTCTTAATTACTCAGTGCTAAGTTAATGAAGACCATTTAATGTTTCCTAGCCTGGTATTTGATTTAACTTAACTTCTATCAATTGGCTAGAAGGGATTGAGTACTTTATCATACTAGCTGTTAGGCTCTGTTAATTTCCTGTCTAAATGAACCAAGTAATGATGGTGTTCATGCTCAAAGTCAATATTCAGGTACTCGGTTCCATGGAACACTAGATGATACTATAAGATATGAACCTTTTTATTTTTATTTTTATTAATTACAATTTATTCACTTTGTATCCCAGCTGTAGCTCCATCAGCCCCTCCCAATGCCACCCTCCCTTCCCCTTCTCCACCCATGCCCCTCCCCAAGTCCACTGGTAGGGGAGGTCTTCCTCTCCTTCCTTCTGATTCTAGTTTATCAGGTCTCATCAGGAGAGGCTGCATTGTCTTCCTTTATGGCTTGGTAAGGCTGCTCTCCCCTCAGGGGGAGGTGATCAAAGAGCAGGCCAATCAGTTCATGTCAGAGACAGTCCCTGTTCCCATTACTGTGGAACCCACTTGGACACTGAACTGCCATGGGCTACACCTGTGCAGAGATTCCAGGTTTTCTCCCTGAATGGTTCTTGATTGGGGTATCAGTCTCAGAAAAGACCCCTGTGTCCAGGTATTTTGCTTCTGTTGTTCTCTTTGTAGATCTCCTGTCCTCTCCAGGTCTTACTATTTCCCACTTCTTTCATAAGATTCCCTGCACTCTGCCCAAAGATTGTCCATAAGACTTAGCATTTGCTTTGATACCCTGCAGTGTAAAGACTTTCAGAGGCCCTCTGTGGTAGGCTCCTGTCCTGTTCCCTGTTTTCTCCCTCTTCTGATGTCCATCCTCTTTGCCTTTCTGAATGGGGATTGATCATCTTAGCCAGAGTCTTCCTTCTTGATTAGCTTCCTTAGTTTTTAGTAGATTTTAGTATGTTTATCCTATATTTTATGTCTAATATTCACTTATGAGTGAGTATATACTCTGTGTGTCTTTCTGTTTCTGGGATACCTCACTCAGGATGATCTTTTCCAGTTTCCACCATTTACCTACAAATTTCATGATTTCCTTCTTTGTCATTGCTGAGTAATATTCCATTGTGTAGATGTACCACAATTTGTGTATCCATTCTTCTGTTAAGGGGAATCTGAGCTGTTTCCAGCTTCTGGCTATTACAAATACGCCTGCTACAAACATGGTTGAGCAAATGTCCTTGTTGTGTACTTGAGCATCTTTTGGATATATGCCTAGGAGTGGTACAGTTGCATCTTGAGGAAGCGCTATTCCTAATTGAGAAAGCACCAGACTGATTTCCAGAGCAGTGGAAAAGGTTTCCCTTTTCTCTATATCCTCTCCAGCATGTGTTGTCACTTGAGTTTTTGATCTTAGCCTTTTGATGAGTGTAGGATGAAATCTCAGGGTCGTTTTGATTTGTATTTTCTTGATGACTAAAGATGTTGAGCATTTCTTTAAGTGTTTTTTTTTTTTTTGCCATTCGATATTCCTTTATTGAGAATTCTCTGTTTATGTTTATACCTCATTTTAAATTGGATTGATTTGTTGCTATTTAACTTCTTGAGTTATTTTTTTTTAATTTTTTACATTTTTTTATTAATTACACTTTATTCATTTTGTATCCCCCCATAAGCTCCTCCCTCCCCGGTCCCACCCTCCCCCCCTTTCTGCATGCATGCCTCTCCCCAAGTCCACTTATAGGGGAGGTTCTCCTCTCCTTCTTTCTGATCTTCTTGAGTTCTTTATTAAGGTATCCCATTCAAGCAATATTTTAGTTATAGAAATGTATGAACTTATGTTTACTTTTATTAATGTGCATTATGAATGATTGTATGCCTAGATGGATGTGTGTGTATTAGTCACCCATCCACCTGCATACAAATACATACATTCATTTTGTGTTTATTTTTTCAGAAAAGTTCAAAAGCCTACTCCACAACTGAAACTGCCGACAGTAATGGTAATGATTTCCATTACATCACTGTAATTGTAGTAACTCCTTATTAAAAGACAACTAGGCAACCATAAAACTAGTATAATAAATACATTCCACATGAGTCTTTGGTATACTTTCCTACAGCGTTCATTAATATTATGCTTATCAGAGACCAAAACTCTGATGTGATGGTACATTGAGTTTGTAAATCACTTTTGATAGGATGGTCATTTTCATAATATTAATTTTTCCAATACATGTGCATGGAAGGACTTTAAATCTCTGGATAAGACAACTGAATTTTGATGAGAAATAGAGAGAAGGTAAATTGCTAATAAGGTTAGATAGAACTTCACACTATGAATGACGGATATGTAATATTTTCATATACTTTACCAGGAGGACACTATGGTTTTGAAGCAGAATAGATTGCCTGGGTTTATCTGTAATTCTTTTTAACTGAATAGTATTTTCGTCACATTGTAGACTTACCAAAAATACTGTAATATTTTCTAAATAAGGTATTTTTGAATGGGTCTACATCTGGGATACAAAGTGAAACACAGGGAACTTCCCAGAAAATCATACTCCAACCAAGGACTATTCATGGAGATAACCTAGAACCCCTGCACAGATGTAGCCCATGGCAGTTCAGTGTCCAAGTGGGTTACCTAGTAATGGGAAGAGGAACTGCCTCTGACATAATCTGATTGGCCTGCTCTTTGATCACCTCCCCCTGACGGGGGAGCATCCCTACCAGGCCACAGAAGAGGACAATGCAGCCACTTTTGAGGAGAACTGATAGACTAAGATCAGAAAAGAGAGGAGAACCTCCCCTATCAATGGACTTGGAGAGGGGCATGCATGCAGAAAGGGGAGGGAGGGTGGGATTGGGAGGGGCTTATGGGGGGATACAAAATTAATAAAGTGTAATTAATAAAAAATAAAAAAGTTAAAAAATAAAAAATATAAACTCAAAAAAATAAAAATAAATTAAAAATAGATATTTTTGGAAACAACTTGAATTGTAAGCATAGATGGCCATCAAGTTATCAGTGTAGTCACTGGATTAAATAATTCACCACTTGAATATCTCTAATTTAACTGAGAAATAATCTCATTTTACATGTTTGATTTTATTCTCAAACAGGTCTTATGCTATGCTTACGAGATTTTAGTTTTCATCGTATTTTATATTATTTTAAATGATTTTTATATTAATTATATTTGATTCACTTTGTATCCCAGCTGCAGCCACCTCCCTCATTCCCTCCCAACCCCACCCTCTCTCCCTCATCTCCTTGATTTTTGGTTTGGTTTTCAGATGGGGTTTTACAGGGTAGTTCAAGCAAACTGCACTCAGACTGAACTTCTATTTTCTGCTTTAGAGATCAAAATGGTATATTAGGATTACAGAATTACTTTAAGAGCGGTGCTTCTAAACATTTAATTCAAGTAATTGGATTCTAACAACTGTTAGATTTTGTTTCTTCTCCTTTGTTCTGTTAATTTCAGAACTCAAACCTAAACTAGGCCAAATTAATACAAAGCAAAACAACCCCAACAGCAACAGCAAAACAAACAAAAAACAACTACAACCTTCTTGGGATGAGAATAGCACATAAAGCCAAAATATATATGAACCAAAGATCAAATATTTAGACTAAGGGAGTTCACAGAACAGTGATAGAACCAGTTAGGTAATGTGTAAATGCAGTCCAGAAATGGCACTATGGCAATGGTAGCAAATCAATGAATTTCTATTGTTTCTATCTGCCTGAATATGGAACAATGCTTACACAACAAAGTTTTTTACAGAGGAAGTAAGATGTTGGTTGATATTTAATTAAATAGAGAGGGAGAAGATTAATACAAATTGAAGAATAAACTTTAAACTATGTTCTTCAGGAATAGTATACATATGCACAATGAATAGTACAAGAATATATATGTACAACATTATAATAATCTTGAAAGAAACCCTGTTCTACAGCACTGAAAATAACAGCAAGGAGGCTTCTTTGGTGTCCTGTGAACAAGTATGTAAAGTACTTCTTTTTTTTTTTTCCTGAAACTAGAATGCGTCAAAATTATATTAAAAATTTTGTAGTAATTCAGTCTGGATTTTAAAAGATCTATCACTCAGACAGGGGTTTTCAGAGTAGACACTATTTTTCTTCAGGCAAATAGATAAACTACCAATGCATTATTTTTTGCAGAGTGATGCAAACTGTGTAGTTGCTGCTAAAACAACATGTGTAAATACAATTATTTTTGACCCTGGTCTCATTCACTAAAATTGCTACTGAAATTCTCAGCAACCGTTGCCTCAAGCACTCTGTAAATACAGGCTAAATTCTGTAAATGCTAACAACTATTTGTTATGTTTCCTCAAAGTGGCCATTAATGGCTTCTTTACACAATATATTTATTGCTGAGCTTTTGTAAGCATATTTTATAGCTAAGGTTATATGTAAAAGGCTGTTTTTAACTTCATAGCACTGACTGAGATTTTCTGTAATTGTATATACTTTAACCAAAAAAAATTTTTTTTCTTCTTTTTATAAAAGGAGAAAATGAATTCTCAATTTTTCATTCCCGTCATTTTTTTTTTTCAAGGACATGATATTGGTTGAAGACAGAAGACAGAGTACAGTTTCTGGGATGAAAATACTTCCTTCAAGCCAAGATTCTGTTTCTAAGAAATAATACTAATAATAAATACATCAAAAAACATAACCCTAATACAATGAAGAGAAAGAAGAGAGAGAGTGGAAGAGAGAGAGAGAGATATGCTCTTTTGCAATAGTGAAGAGTTTCCTGCAATTTTAAAATCTAATTCCCTTCAGTGTTGAGAAGAAAGATGGCTCAAGTTCTTGGTAAAGAAATAATGAGATTCTAGAATGTGCTTTACAGATACTGAGAGCCAGAGGGGAAAAAATATGTTAAAAACGAGTAATGAGAAGCTAGAAACAGAGGTAACATATAAAGCTTTGAAAGAATGGCCTTTAAAAATATTCATAGTTTAGTAAAATGCACATAGATAAACTGCATTAATTAACTCATTAAGGAGGATATTTGAGCAACTGAGAACACTTGAGGAAACATCTTCAGGATGCCTATGAAGATAACTGATTCTAGAGGTGTGTCAGGATCAGGAACCAAACATTCTAACTCTTTGCATATTTAAAATCTTTTTTTATTTTCCTAATAATTAACATTTTTCTAGGTACCTAAAGAGATAAGAGATTTGCGTAGATAAAAAATTTGAAGAGAGCTGGGCACCACATCTTTCATCCCAACACCCTGGAGGCAGAGACAAGAGATCTCTGTGAGTTCCAGGAAATGTTGGTGTACAGCGCTGGTTCCAGGACATTCTGGGATGCACAAAGAAAAAGTGTCTCAAAACAAAAACAAAAAAAGAAGGAAAGGAAAGGAAAAAAATTCAAAGAAGGCAACATATAGATTGCATAATGTCTAGTCAACTTGTATATCTGTATTTCAATATATGGAACTTTTATTATCTTCCTTTATAAAATGAACTTTAAAGTGCATGTGGACAGGCCTTGCTTTTCTTTCTTTGCTATTCTATGTGCATGAAGTAGACAAAGTCCAGACCCACAGAGAATACTATAAATTTTTAATGAGTAAATAAGCAAGTGAATGACTGAAGGAATGGGTATATTCATGAACAAGTTTCACTCTCAGATAACAGAACAAGTAAAGGCATTTTTTTTTCTAAATTATAACTCAGCTCTTGAAATCTATCTTCATTAGTAAATCAAATTCTTCTTCATGATGAACAGCAATCTCAAGATCCTGAATGTTTTATGTTACAGTGTCCTTCCTGTGTCCATATACGGTCTAGCTCAAGGTTTGGAACATCTCTCAACACTTGCTTCATCCTTGCAGATTTAACTGGCTCCAAACCTTATCTTTTTTGTCTATACCTCAGGACAGTACCACCTTATAGTTGCAACAGTCTCAAACACTTGTGTTGAAAAACTCAACCTGTAAACAGAATTCAGGCTCTGGAATAATATATCTATTTAGATTTCTATAGGATCTCAAGAATTAAGTATGGGAATCAGGCAATAGAATGTATACAATCAATGTGTAATGAATGAAGTAGAAAATGAGTAAATAATGAGAGGTTTGATATGTTTTACCATGAAATGAAAAATTAATAAAAATCATCGAAAGGTCTGCAAAATGCTTAGATTTCTGTGGAAAGGTAGGATAAATATTTATTTTGAATCTTAAAAACCTTTAAGTGATAAACATGCTAACCAGCATTAGAAAAGGTATTACTATAATTAATGACATGAAGTTTTGCTACTAAGAATTAATTTTTTAAATTTTATTTATGCACTTTTATATGTATAAAATGTAAGATTCATTTTACAAGATGATTTATGAGATTTTAAATCATACTAAAACATTCTAGGAGAAATAAACAATTTAAACTTCACAGTATAGCTTTAACTTTATGAGAGTAAATTCTTAGTTCTAGAAAATTTCATAACTTTCATTTATTCAATCTACAATGACATTTGGAGTCATCTAGCGCCTTTTATCTTTAACTTTGGAACAAACAGCTTAACTTTACCATCATTATTGGAAGTACTTTAGAGTTCACTAGTGGGTTTTAGATTTTCATTGTTTTTGAAACAAATTTGAAATGTAACCTTATTCTCTCTCTCTCTCTCTCTCTCTCTCTCTCTCTCTCTATATATATATATATATATATATATATATGCTACTAGCAACATTGTATTCTAATCCACAAAAAATCCACTAATAGAAAATTCAGCCTGATTATTTTGAAACATATCTGTATATGCGTAATAAAATGTCTCTATTTCTTAAAGTATTGTTACAAATTGCATTTAACCTTAACCAAGACTCAATTGTATTAGCATAATACTGGAGTAATGACATCTCTATGGTTATTGGTCTTACACAGTCACACTTGCAGCTTTCCAAAATATGGTTTGGAATGCTAGTGTTTTGGTCCTTCTGTCTTTCCAGCACCAAACTGAAAATTTTTAAATTAAGTATGTGATGGACATTACTGATTCTGTTTGTGATGCTGTGATGTAAATTCAATAGTCATTGGAATTTCTCAAAAAATATAAATTATGAGATTAAATTTTAAAATAATGATTGCTTATTTTCCGAATAAATACTGAAGGGACAAACAGCTCTTTTTCTACTTGAGTATATAAATTCAGGTGTATTACTCATACTGAACCACACAGCATATACTCATGGCAAGCATTATATAATCATTTTCTCCCCTTCATGGCCATCTCAAGGGTAGATGCAGTTCACAAATATTTGGGCTTTTTTTTTTTTGTATTTATATATACACTTTTAGAATGTCATTTGAAAACAAAATATTTGAGAAGTGTGTTCTGAATATATCATCTCTATTTTAAATTTTCTATCATTATTCTCAGACATAAAATATATCTAGTCATAACCAGAGGGAAACTCAGACAGTGCCTGCCCTCTCATGGGAGGGCATCTTTCCACACTGACAGGCATATCTGTCACAGGGCAAGATGATTTATCTCCTCTGATTTCATTCCATAAAGACGCCCTATACAAGGTGAAGTGATAATTTTCCTCAGAGTTAACATGTCCAATATCTCATTTTTCATTCTAGTCCTTGTGAAATGACATCAAACACTAAATTTGAGACTAATTTTAGTGGTGAGGTTTGGCTGCCTGCCCACTTCTCTGGGAAAACAATCAAATTATGTCTGCTTTTAAGTTGTACAGTACCTGGCTGAGTTGGTTTTATTTTGTTTGTTTGTTTTTCTTTTCTTTTCTTTTTCTTTTTCTTTTTCTTTTTTTTTTTTGTACAATTTATTCACTTGTGTTCCAGTTGTAGCCCTAATTCTCTTCTCTTGGTTCCACACTCCCATCTGCTTCCTCCCTCATCCTTCTCCCATAGTCCACTGTCTGACCCTAGCCTATCAGATACCATCAGGACTGCCTGGATCCTCTTCTCTGGCTGGCTAGGTTGCCCCACCAATGAGAAGTGATCAAGGAACAGGGAATCGAGTTCACAGCAGAGACTGTCAATTCTCTCCTTACTATGGAAACATGGAGACTAAGCTGTCAACATCTGAGCAGGGGTTCTAGGTTCTCCCTATGCGTGGTCTTTGGTTGATGCATCTGTCTCTGCAGTCCTCTCTGAGCCCAGCTATTTTGTCTTTGTTGGTCCACTTGTGGGGCTCCTTTTCCTTCTGGGACCTTATATATTCCACTTTTTCCAGAAGACTCCTTCCTCACAGCCTAACTTCAGCATGAGTTGTTTCAACCCATGCTGCAAACCAGAAAAGAATATATGACAAAATAATATTCTTGACAAAAATTCACTGAAATGATAATGTTTCATTGTTATAGGATTTTAAGAATGAAAATTAGGGAGATTCTAAGGGAAGAAATGCTGTCAAGATACACTATAAACATATAAAAATAATTATTTTATGTAGTTGGAAAAAGCAAAAAAAAAAAAAAAAGGAGTAGTCAGTTAGTCAAAAACAGGGTGATTTTTAAATAGAAAAAAATATGTGTTTGGCTAACCTAATTTGAACCTAAGTAAAACATTATTTATTTGTCAAATGATAATGACAGACTATAACAACTTGAAGGTAATATAACAGTTGTAGATAACCTAGGGTTTCAGGGGTTATTTACATTTAAGAAATCATGTCAAAAGGAACTGTAGGTATTATAACTGTAGTGGTTCAATGAGATATATAGACTTTGGATTTGGTTAATCTAGCTGTATAATGCTTTTTTTTAAAATATAATTTTAATTTTTTATATTAATCACAGGTTATTTACTTTGTATCCCAGCTGTAGCCTCCTCCCTCACTCCCTCCCAATCCCACCCTTCCTCCCTCATCTCCTCCCTGCCCCTTTCCAAGTCCACTGATAGGGAGGTCCTCCTTCCCTTCCATCTGACCCTTGCTTATCAGGTATCTTCAGGAATGGTTGCAATGTTGCCTAGCAAAGCTGCTCCTCCCTCGGGGGAGGAGGGAGGTCAAAGACGCAGCCATTGAGTTCATATCAGAAATAATCTTTGTTCCCCTTACTAGGATACCCACTTGGATACTGAGCTACCATGGGCTACATCCGAGCAGGGGTTCTAGGATATATCCATATATGGTCCTTGATTGGAGAAATAGTCTCATAGAAGACCCCTGTGCCCTAGTATATTTGGTTCTTGTGGGGCTCCTGTCCTTTCCAGGTCATACTAAGTCCCCCTTCTTTCATATAATTCCCTGCACTCTGCCAAACGTTTAGTTATGAGTCTCAACATCTGCTTTAATACACTGCTAGGTAGTCTTTCAGAGGCCCTCTGTGGTAGACTCCTGTCCTGTTACTTGTTTTCTCCTACTCCAATGTCCAAGCCATTTGTCTTTCTAAGTGAGGATTGATCATTTTATCCCGGGTCGTCCTTTTTGTTTATCCTTCAGAACCTGGAAACAACCCAGATGTCCATCAAAAGAGGAATGGAAATTGTGGTACACAATGGAAAACTACTCAGCAATTAAAAACATGGAACTCAGGAAATTTGCAAGCAAATGGTGGGATCTAGAAAAGATCATCCTGAGTGAGGTATCCCAGGAGAAGAAAGACACTCAAGATATATACTCACTTATAAGTGAGTACTAGACCCACTTAGGATAAACATACTTAAATCTGTACACCTAGGGAGCATAAACAAGAAAGAGGACCCGGGGTAAGATGATCAATCCTGTATAATGTTTTTATTTGTAAATTCTTTACAATGAAGTTTTAATTCCTAAGCAAAATGAATTAAGAAATATTCTTTTGTATTTTGTCATTTAAATAGAGAAATATTTTGCTCTTAAATGTATATGTTATTTTGAAACTACAAAATATAAGTTTTATATATTAGTAAGAAATTTACTGCAAAAGTTAAATAAAAAGATACAATTAATAATACCACTTATCTGAGCCAGTGGAAGATATGTGTAAAACACTGGTGAAAAAAATTATTCACAATTCATGAAAAAAATAATATATATGTATATATATATCATATGTTCATCAATTTAAAAAAAGGGGGTTAATAATTTTATTTTAAGCAAAGGAGAAGGTACATGGGAGCAGTTGGAAGAAAAATAAAAAGGAAAACATTACACTCATCATAAAATATAGAAAAAAAAAGAGTGGTTTAAGTAACTGAATAACATTCTTAAAAGAATACATAAATGGCCAATAAATACATGAAATTTTCTAAACTTCACAATTATTCAAAGAAGTAAAAATCAAGCTAAAACCCCAATGTCATATCTTCTCATTACAGAAAAAAATGACTGTCAGCAACAACAATATTAATAGATAATAAAACAATCCATTCTAGAAAAGATACAGAGAGGCAGGAGCTAATTTATTGTTGGATGGAATGTAAGTCAGTATGGCCATTATGGAAAACTATATAGAGTTGTGGTGTTGGATTATGTTATCCTGAACAGATCCAAAATTGACTGGGACATAAGCCTCTGTTTATACCTGAAAAGATGTTTCTAAATTGGTTAATTGCTGGAAATTTTACCTAAATATGAGCTGAGATTTTGCACTCACCAGCTTCTGCATCCTGACTGTGGATGTTATGTGACCCTGCTGACTGCTGTTATTTCTTAGCTATGACAGACAGCATCCTCCTTAAATTGTGAGCCAACAATAAATTCTTCATTCCTTAAGATGTTTTTGCCAAGGTATTTTGTTGCAGCTTGGAAAACTAGCTAAAACAGATTAATAAAACAAACAAATAACCCTGAAGCCAGGTAGGCATAGTGCATGCCTGTAACATGAGCCACTGAAAACTAGTAGCAGATGGTTCATTGTGAGCTCTAAACAAGCAGAGGCTATAGAATGAGAACCCAACTATCCAGCAATTTCATAAGTAGGTATCTACCCAATAGTGATGAAATGCTTATATTTCAAAACTATTTGCTACATTTGTTAAGGGAATATTCTTTATATTAGACAAAATAAGTAATGGATCCTGATCCCCTTCAATAGTGAATAGATAAAGAAAACAGGTGAAAGTCATACAATGAAATTCTATTCAGTCACAAAAAGTGTGATCCTCTATAATCTGAAGCAACATTTATGGAATTGCAGCATTATCATGTTATGTGAAATAAGATTAATCTAAAATGTTGTCAATTATTTGTGGAAAGCTTCCAATCAACACTGTAGAGTAGTAGAAGTGAAAGTATACTAGAGAATTGAAAAATTTGGGAGTGTGATATGAGAGTTATGCCAAGATTATGAAAACTCCAAGAGTAAAATAATTACTTCTGGTTTTTCTTTAGCAACAAAAGGTAGCTGTTGATTAGAGCAATCTGTGGTGTATTCATAAAGATGATGTAGAAATACTTATTAGCCCTTATTTGATTATTCCATCAATTCCTCTTGTGCAGCTCCAGAGCCATCCCAACTCTGTGCCTCTTCCTGGCTTCCCAAAAGAAGCTCCCATCTATTTGCCTTTCTGAATGAGGATTGATCATCTTACCTAGGGTCCTCCTTCATGACTAGATCCTTTAGGTGTACAGATTTTAGTATGTTTATGCTATATTATATGTCCAATATCCACTTATAAGTTAGTATATACCATGTGTGTCTTTCTGCTTCTGGGCTAACTCACTCAGGATGATCTTTTCTAATTCCAACCATTTGCCTGCAATTTCATGATTTCCTTGTTTTCAATTGCTAAATAGTATTCCATTGTGTAAATGTACCACACTTTCTGTATCCATTCCTCAGTTGATGGACATCTAGGTTGTTTCCAGATTCTAGTTATTACAAATAAAGCTGCTATGAACATTGTTGAGCAAATGTCCTTGTTGTGTACTTGAGCATCTTTTGGATATGTGCCTAGGAGTGGCATAGCTGGATCTTGAGGTAGCGCTATTCCTAATTTTCTGAGAAAGCTCCATTATTTATCAAAGTGATGGTACAATTTAGATTCCCACCAGCAATGGAAGTGTTGTCCTTTCTCCACATTCTCTCCAGCATGTGTTGTCACTTCAGTTTTTGATTTTAACCATTCTGATGGGTGTAAGATGAAATCTCAGGGACGATTTGATTTGCATTTCCCTGATGACTAAGGTCGCTGAACATTTCTTTAAGTGTTCTCTACCAATTGATATTCCTCTATTGAGAATTCTTTATTTAGCTCTGAAACCCATTTTTAACTGGATTACTTGATTTTTTTTTTTCTGTTTAACTTCTTGAGTTCTTTATATATTCTGGATATTAGTCCTCTGAGGGAGAAAACAGGGAACAGGACAGGAGCCTACCACAGAGGGCCTCTGAAAGACTCTACCCAGCAACGTATTGAGGCAGATGCTGAGACTCATAGCCAAACTTTGGACAGAGTGCAGGGAATCTCAAAAAAGAGGCAAGAGATAGAAAGACCTAGAAGAAACAGGAGCTCCACAAGAAGAGCAACAGAACTGAAAAGTCTGGGCACAGGGGTCTTTTCTGAGACTAAATACTCCAACTGAGGACCATTCATGGTGATAACTTAAACCCCTGCACAGATATAGCCCACAGTAGCTCAGTGTCCAAGAGGGTACCCTAGTAAGGGGAAGATGGGCTAGCTCTGACATGAACTCAGTGGTTGGCTCTTTTATCACCTTTCTCAGAGTGGGGAGCAGCCTTACCAGGCCATAGAGGAAGACAATGCAGCCAGTCCTGATGAGACCTGATAGGCTGGGGTTAGATGGAAGGGGAGGTGGACCTCCCCTATCAGTGGACTGGAGGAGGGTCATGGAAAGAAAAGAGGGAGGTAGGGTGTGAATGTGAGGAGGTAAGGGAGGGACTACAAATTGGATACCAAATAAATCGTAATGTATAAAAAGGAAAAAAGAAAAAAAGAAGCTCCTTTTCCATCTAGACACAAGCAGGTGTGTAAGACCTTAGACCTAGAGTCCTCTTAGAATTGGCTTGTCATTTTTACCTGCTTTGTTCTGCCACCTCATGTTATAGTGAATTTGTATAGCAAAGGACAGTATGCAAATTAGTGAGGCAGTTTAATCCAACATTCAGGTTCCAGTTAGTCTGACAAAGGGTGCTTTTGAATTGATCTTGGTGAGTCAGAGATAATAGGTAAAGTTCTCAATGCATTTTTGTCTTTGTCTAATTTCAGTTTTTAGATTAAAACCACAATTACCATTTCCATTTTATCTTTAATTTGTTATTCAGAATAACAGATGTTCAAGACACTTCGATTAATTGTAAGCATTCTTTGATATTTCTATAAAATAATTTGTAATAAAGTTAGTATGTGTAAGTACTCACCAAACAAAAACTTATGAAATAATCAGATCTTTGTAACACATATCCAGTCATTTATATGATAGGAACAACTGTGTAGATTTTGGACAAGTGTTTGATCTGAATCTGTAGCAAATAATGGCTGGATTCAGTATCCAATGTTCGTGTAATACTGTAAAGATTTTTTAGATAAGTTATTTCTCCTCTTCCAAAGCTAGCTGTTTCTTAGCTCCTATGACCTCTCAGCTTTTATTACTATCTAAAGAAAGCATTGCATTCAGAACCATCTACTTCTAGCAAAAGCCTCTGGTAGCAATAAAATGTGATCTGTAAAAACTGTCTATTTTTATTAAAGGATTCAGAAAGTTTGTTGACTTTGCTTAGTGGCTCACCAATGACTCTCTCATAGAGTCCTTCATGTCTATTAACAAAATAAATCACCAATCACTTTCTATAAAACTTCATTTTCTGAAAGTTTCATCCAAATAGATTCATGGGTTATGAATCTATAAGTTGGTGTGTTTATTTTCCCTTCATATGGACAACCGTTTTTTGTTTGTGTGTTTTTGGTTTTACTAAAATTGGGTGTCCTATTGTGTGTTTTACTTTCTAATTTATTATTTATTAAATCTTCAACTGCATTTATTTCTTGACTTTTGGAACCATTTTTAAACCATTGAAAAATGTAAACATTTTTAAGCCTTTTAAAAAACATTTTAAACAGAAGCATTTAATTTGTCTTACTTTCTGGAATATACCTATGGTGAAAATACTGTTGTTAATTGACTGACCTTAGATCTGGTTAAACAAGAAAGTTCCAGCTGTTAGACAGAGAGTTGAAAGTGAACCATCAAAAGTTAAAAACTGCAATTGCCTTTGTTATGATTGTGCAACAAAGTTACACTTTGTGGGTTCACAAATCGTGCTACTTGACTGATTCCGTGTGTGAGGTTTATTGAGGGAACAGGAAAGGGAAGGAAGAGAAAAGGGGAAAGAGAAGGGGTGACAAAGACTGTTTCTGGGCAGGTCAGGAGAGAAAGAGGGAAAGAGGAGGAACTTCTAGTTCTCTTATAAGGTGACCCAGAGCATGCACAGGTGGTTCCATGTGGTCCGTAGGTGTTTTCACAGATGCCTGATATCCGGTTTGTCAGGTACCTTGGGGCTGGCCATAGAGATGTCAAATCTAGCCAAAGTAGATACTAAGACTCATAACCAAACCTTCAGCAGAGTGCAGGGAATCATATGAAAGTAGGGAGAGTTAGTATGATGTGGAAAGGATAGGAGCTCCACAAGGACCAAATATATGTGGGCACAGGCATCTTTTCTGAGACTGTTTCTCCAACCAAGGACCATATGGATATAAACTAGAACCCCTGCTCAGATGTAACCTGTGGTAACTCAGTAACTAATTGCTTTCCCATGGTAAAGGGAACAGGAACTATTTCTGACAGGAACTCAATGGCAGGCTCTTTGACCTCCCCACTCCCCAAGGGAGGATCAGTCCTGCTAGGCCACAGAGGAGGACTTTGCAGCCAGTTTTGAAAATACCTGATAAAGCAGTGTCAGATGAAAGGGGAGGAGGTCCTCCCCAAGCAGTGGACTTGGAAAGGGGCAGGGAGGAGATGAGGGAGGGAGTGTGGGGTTGGGAGGGAATGAAGGAGTGGGATATAGCTGGGATACAGAGTTAATGAAATGTAACTAATAATAAAAATAAAAAATAAATAAAAAAGATCCCTCCTTCCATATACCAGATAGGTGACAGTAATTAAAAAGATCCCATAAAATATTGGGATTTAATGTGCCAAAAATCGGTCAATTTGAACCATTATCTAAGGAATATGAAGGCCAAGTTATATTATAGAGGCATATGAGCTAAGAGGCCTTTAACTCAGGCTCCATGAATAGGGTTTTTTAAATTAATTTATTTTTATTAATTACAGTTTATTCACTTTGTATCCTCCCATAAGGCCCTCCCCCCTCCTCTCCCGGTCCCATCCTCCCTTCCCCTTCTTCATGCATGCCCCTCCCCAAGTCCACTGATAGGGGAGGTCCTCCTCTCCTTCCTTCTGATCTTAGTCTATCAGATCACATCAGGAATGGTTGCATTGTCATCTTCTGTGGCCTGGTAAGGCTCCTCTCCCCTCAGGGGGAGGTGATCAAAGAGCAGGCCAATCAGATTATGTCAGAGGCAGTCCCTTTTCCCATTACTATGTAACCCACTTGGACACTAAGCTGCCATGGACTACATCTGTGCAGGGGTTCTAGGTTATCTCCATACACACATAGGGTTTTAAAATTCTCCAGAAGACATCCCAGTGGGGATGCAGGAGGAAAGGATGAACGGGCTGTTGCCATTGGGAGGGTAGGAGTCAGTGACCTCTCAAGGCATCCCAAGAGCAAGGTTTGACTCAGTAGAGTGGTCCCACCTCATCCTACAACTTGCCAACGTTGGCCAGATTCCGGGGGCAAGGCTGCCCGTAGTAGACACAATTTACCTAGTGCTAGGATTTTCATAGGCGAGTGTGAGGGGGAAAAACTGTGCACTACAGAGAAAAAAAATCTCTGCCAAGGGAAAAAGGAAGGCCTAATTGGAGGTCGGCAAAAAGGGTTAGCCGTAGCCAATGAAGACCGTGTTTGAGAGTACAGTGGGAAGCTGCTGGAAGCTTGACAGTCAATTTTCCCTTACCCAGAGAAACGTTTATGCTCACAAATGAGGGGAACTTACCAATCCAGCAGGTACTGAATGCAGCAGATAGCAATCTAGTGGGTTGCCAGTGGATTTGGAATGAAATAGATTTCCAGCCACTCTGGTGGGGTGCTAGCAACCACCATGGGTGTGACCACTGGAGGCACCTACCTATTCCCGGCCAACACACCAATGTTAGGATTGTGCAACAGTAGGTTCACATATCACGCCATGCGACTGGTTCCACGTGGAAGTTTCATTGAGGGAAGGGGAAAGGGAAGGAAGTAGGAAAGGGGAAAGGAAAAGGGTCACAAAGACCATTTCTGGGCAGGTCAGGAGAGAAAGAGGGAGAGAGGGGGAACTTCTAGTTATCTTATAAGGTGACCCAGAACATGTGCAGGTGGTTCCAGGTGGCCCATAGGTGGATTCACAGATACCTGATATCAGGTTTGTCAGGTCCCTTTGGGCTGGCTGTAGAGATGCCTGCTTAGAGTTCTCTACAGCCTTGGTTGGAGTATCAGTCTCAGAAAAGACCACTGTGCTCAGATATAGCCCATGGCAGCTCAATATCCAAGTGGGTTTCCTAGTAAGGGGAACAGGTACTGTCTCTGACATGAACTCAGTGGCTGGCTTTTTGACCACCTCCCCTTGATGGGGGAGCAGCCTTTCCAGGCCACAGAGAAGGACAATGCAGCCAGTTCGGATGAGACCTGATAAGCTAGGGTCAGATGAAAGGGGAGGAGGACCTTCTCTATCAGTGGACTTGTAGAGGGGCATAGGAGGAGATGAAGAAGGGAGGGTAGAATTTGGACAGGAGGGGAGAGGGGACTACAGCTGGGATAGTGAATAACTGTAATTGATATAAAAAAATAAAAATTTTAAATTAAAAAAACAAAAAAAACTTCAATTGTTTTCATGGGACAATAACAATTATGTAACTAAATAATAGTCAATATTTTGAAGGGAATATCTAGAAATTCAGCTTTCAAAAAGGATGATTGATATTGTAGAGATATTGGAAACACAGAAAACTGAACATATTTTCAGTCTATATACTTGAATGTGAAGAAACAGAGATATTTCTTCACTCCGACTGATTTTAAGGCCTCCCTATGCAAACAGCAAATGAAGGCAGCAATGTCAAAGGAGTAAAAACCTTCCTTGTCCTCTGATAGAGCACTTCAAGTATGTCAAAAGCACACCTCCTCAATGGAGTGGAGACTGGCTTGACAAAGCCCTTTTTAAAAATGTACTGGATACATCATGTCTATTGTACTCATGAACTCACAACATCAATAGCTATCTGTACATGTTTATAGAGACCATCATTATTCCATCAAGGATGGGTCAGGGGCTACTGTGCAGGCATTTCTTTCTGATTTAAACTTTCCAGGAGGAATGATGCCCATGAGACTCATAATGGAATCAAAATGTCATATGTATGGAAAAATGGACACTAGCAAGCCTATCAGAGGACTTTACACTATCAGTAACACAGCTGAAGGAGGAGATGCTCATCAAGTAAAGTGAAGATAGAAGAATTCTAGGATCTATCAGGTTGTCTGCCAGTTGGGCAGAGAGCTCCAAGATAAGAGGTTTTGTAAGACATCACCTGTGTTGGTGTGGGATTTTCAGAGATGCAGCTGCATTCTGTAAGTAACTGCTCATCCAAATTCTGTTAGTAACCGCAACAAAGGCGTCAATTTACCAAGTAGGCTTTGGTGCAATCATTAATTTTGTTGCCTACAGTTTCCCTTTCCAGGTGGTGTGTGTGTGTGTGTGTGTGTGTGTGTGTGTGTGTGTGTGTGCATATCTCCCCAAGAAAATTCTGCCACACAGAGTCTCATATGACTCCCTTTTTTTCTTAAGGAGATGTTGGCAGTCTGTAGTCTTTCTGGGGGAGGTGGGGAATCGTCTTCCTCAATGATACAGACCTGCCTTCATCTGTGCACACACACACACACACACACACACACACACACACACACACACACCATGAAAATAAGGAAGAAGGGGTTTGGTAGAAGGGGGAAGATAATGAGAGAGTATTTGAGGCAATATCCATGTTTATTGGCGGGTCTAAACCTCTGCTGGTTTTGCAGCTTTTTTTTTTTTTTTTTCATAGCTACACTGAATCTCAGGGCTTCCACAGAACTATGAAAAGTAGGGTGGCAGCAGTCCAAATGAAGATACAATTTTCTGCTGTTTTTCAATAATATTTCTAAAATAAATGATTTTTAAAAGATTTATAAGAGTTTGGTTACATATTTGATTTATGCTAAAGCTAGATTTGGTAATTCTTCAATTATTTGTAATAATGTAAAGTAGAACTTTCAGAAGACATCCTACAGTCATTAAATGAGGTCTTGCCTGCAAAAAACATATTTTATTTAAGCATTTACTATAGAATGCTGGATAATTATGATAACATACTTTAATAAATACCAAAACAGTGGTATAAGCACTTCACAATATAAGCTCATTTAACCATTATAATAGTTCTTCGACTTGCAAATTACCATTACTCTTAGTTCAAGCACAGGAAAGCTGAGCCTTGAGGATTATCAATAAACTACCAATGTCTACACATGGAAAATCAGGCTTGAAAGCACGGATTGCAACTCCAGAGGCTGTACTCTACTAACCATCATGTCTTCTATGCTTCCAAAGAAGCTGCCCTCTAACTTTTAGGTCTGTGGAAGTCCCACCTGTTCCTCATTAGACTGTCACGCTCATGGTCAGTGTCTATTTCCACTTGTCATGCTCATGGTCAGTGCCTCTTTCTGCTCTATTGCATCTATTGCATTGGTTGAAATTTACTTTTGAAAATATGACTCGTCATGATCCTTACAACTTGATTTTGAAATTCCCCTACTGTCTTTCCAAATGATTTATGATTTGAATATAGTATACATTCATAACTGTTCATGGAACATTATACATTATTCAGAATGTCTCAAATTAAGTCTTTCTTACAGTAAGTACTTTGAAAACAAATATAAACCTTATATTTCATATTTTCTAATATTACTATAAATTTCATAAAAGTTAGAATAATAAGCAAACTCGGCTTTTTAGCAAATAACAGTAACAAATTGGCTACTTTGCATTTATGCTTTTTATACTTTCCATTTATGCTGATTGAGTTTAAGTACATTGCTGGTACTACTCTTTTAGTACACGGATCTCTTAAATTCTTTTAGAAAAATAAAAATATATTCCTCTTTTTACCTTACTAATGCTTACCTTATTCTCAAATTCGTAAAACAATAACATCCTATATTTTGATTAGAGAATAAAGTACTCTACTTGAATACAAACCATAATTGTATTTTGTCCTTCACAATTTTTTAGTTTTCCTTTACTTTATTATAGGTTGATTGTTTATGATAAATTATTCTGAAAAAGATTATCATAATTCATCATTTAAATCACAATATTAAAATGAACATCCCACACATTTATTGTCATAGAAAACATTGAACACATGTTCAGATTTTATTAATATCTAATTCATTGTGTATAATACATTGTATTAACATCACCTTCATATAAATAAGAAGTTTTATGAACCAATGTCAATATTTTATTTATTTCCAATTTTGATTACATTTTGGAATCTATTTATATATTGATAAGTTTTCAAGACATTAAGAAACTTTTTTCATATGAGTATATAAATCCACTATATACCTCAAGTTACACACAATTCTGGAAGACAATAGTCTGTGAAACTGCTATCACCTTATTATATAAAACAGAACGAGAAAACATGAAAAAAATCTTGAAAAATGATAGAGTTACATGTTTTTATAGCAAATATATTTGCTCTGACACACCTTCAGAAAGAGTAAGTTACTGAAGTTAAAAGCCAGCTTGCTCAAACCAGTTTTTGCTAAAATGGCTTTCACAATATTCACATCTGTTCCATCAAATTAAGTTTGCAACTGTTACACTTGGCACTGACATTTTACAGTGTGCACTTGTCAACACAGTCAAAACAGGCTCATTTGGTGCTTTTTAAGGAAGTTATGCACATTTAGGTTTTGTTGTTGTGTTTGCTTAACTTCCTGTTTTAAGTTCACTCAAACCTTAAAACTCTCTTTTATTTTTTACTTTTTTTTTTTTAATTTTTGTCTCCTTTGTAGGCAGAATCCCAGGCTAGCGCAGGATTGCTTCTTGTTTCTGGTTTGCAATTCTATTTTCCAATGTTCACTTACCCTGTGAGTGTGATTTGCCTCAGCAGGAAGCATCATGCTTATTTCAAAGTAGATTCCCTTCATTTTTCTTTCAAGACTTTCAGTGTTTCTAAGAATGTGCTCAGCAGGGAATAGCACTTTATGGATGCTCTTCCTTTGCTGCTTCAGCTGACAATGTCTGTGCTTACACAGTGAGTGACATTCAGACAGAGAATAAAATTGTCCCATTAATTTGGATTGAGTTTTCTAATCATTTCTTGTTTTCCAATACAAAATAAAGCATGAATGAGGTTCAAACACATCTAAAACCAATTTAGTTAGCATAAGTATGTTAATCATCAGGTAATGCTGTGGGAAAATTGCTTAAACACACAAACTACAGGGGGAAAAAAAAGAAAACATTGGCAAGTCTCCACTGATTGTATTTCAATTATTTTAATGTAAATTAAATGAAAACTTTAAAATAAATAGTGGAGAGGAAAATAGTGAGAATGATTAGAGGACATTTTTAGAAAGAGATAAACACTACTTTGTAAAGGAAGACATGTTATGGATATTATGTTAATTTTATAAATAACACAAATGGTTATTTGGTTTCTGTCATAAAATTTGTCTCAAGAATTCAGACATGGTATAATTTCACTATATCAGTTCTAACTACTGAAGTAAGAGAACTGGAAGGCTTAGTCTTGGCTGTGTCACTTTCTAAACAGGATGTGTATAGATGTATTTGTGAATGAGGTTCAAATATTTTACCAACATAACAATCATTGCTGTTATAGTAAAAATTTTGTGAGCAAAGAAATAGATAATTTTGGATATATGCTTAAGAGTGGTATAGATGGATCCCTAGGAAGCGCTATTCCTAATTATCTAAGAAAGAGCCAGATTGATTTCTGAAGTGGTTGTACAAGTTTACATTCGCACCAGCAATGGAGGAGGGTTCCCCTTTCTTTACATTCTCTCCAACATGTATTGTCACTTGAGTTTTTGATCTTGGCCATTCTCATGGCTGTAAGATGAAATCTCAGGGTCGTTTTGATTTGCAGTTCCCTGATGACTAAGGACAATGAGTGTTTAAGTGTTTCTCTGTCATTCTATATTCCTCTACAGAGAATTCTCTGTTTGGGTCTATACCCCATTTTTTAATTGGATTGCTTGATTTATTGCTTTTTAACTCCTTTAGTTCTTTATGTATTCTGGATATCAGCCCTCTGTAAGATATAGGTTTGATGAAGATCCTTTCCCAGTCAGTAGGCCATGGTTTTATTCTGATGACAGTGTCTTTTGCTTTACAGAAGCTTTTCATTTTCTTGAGATCCCATTTATTGATTATTGATCTCAAAGTCTGTGTTGTTGATGTTCTGTTCAGGAAGTTGTCTCCTGTGCCAATGAGTTCTAGGCTCTTCCCCACTTTTTTTTTAATTTTTTATTAATTACACTTTATTCATTTTGTATCCCCCCCATAAGCCCCTCCCTCCTCCCCTGCCGATCCCACCCTCCCTCCCCTTTCTGCATGCATGCCACTCTCCAAGTCCACTGATAGGGGAGGTTCTCCTCTTCTTTCTGATCTTAGTCTATCAGTTCTCATCAAAAGTGGCTGCATTGTCCTCTACTGTGGCCTGGTAAGGCTGCTCCCCCCTCAGGGGGAAGTCATCAACAAGCAGGCCAATCAGAGTATGTCTGAGGCAGTCCCTCTTCCCATTACTATGTAAACCATTTGGACACTGAACTGCCATGGGCTACACCTGTGCAGGGGTACCAGGTCATCTCCACGAATAGTCCTTGGTTGGAGTATGATTTTCTGGGAAGTTCCCTGTGTTTAAATTATCTTGTTCTGTTGCTCTCCTTGTTGAGTTCCTGTCCTCTCCAGCTCTTACTATTTCCCACTTCTTACATAAAATTCCATTCACTCTGCCCATCAGTTGGCCATCAGGCTCAGCATCTGCTTTGACAGTCTGCACGGCACAGGCTTTCAGAGACCCTCTGTGGCAGGTTTCAAGGTTGTTTCCTGTTTTCTTCTGGCTTTCAGAGGCCCTCTGTAGCAGGTTCTAAGGTTGCACAGGCGCTAAGAGCAACAATCAATAAATGGGACCTCATGAAATTGAAAAGCTTGTGTAAAGCAAAGGACACCGTCATCAAAACAAAGCGACTGCCTACAGATTGGGAAAGAATCATCACCAACCCTTTATCTGACAGAGGACTCATATCCAATATATATAAAGAATTAAACAAGCTGAAAAGCAACAAACCAAGTAATCCACTTAAAAAATGGGGAACAGAGCTAAAGAGAGAATTCTCTGTAGAGGAATATCGAATGGCAAAGCACTTAAAGAAATGCTCAACCTCATTAGCCATTAGGGAAATGCAAATCAAAACAACCCTGAGATTTCACCTTACACCCATCAGAATGGCCAAGATCAAAAACTCAAGTGACAACACGTACTGGAGAGGTTGTGGAGAAAGGGGAACCCTTCTTCACTGCTGGTGGGAATGTAAACAGGTACAACCACTCTGGAAATCAATCTGGCACTTTCTCAGACAACTAGGAATAGCGCTTCCTCAAGATCCAGCCATACCACTCCTAGGCATATACCCAAAAGAGGTGCAAGTACACAGAAAGGACATTTGCTCAATCATGTTTGTAGCAGATTTATTTGTAATAGCCAGAAGCTGGAAACAGCCCAGATGCCCCTCAACTGAAGAATGGATGCAGAAACTGTGGTACATCTATACAATGGAGTATTACTCGGCAATGAAAAATAAGGAAATCATGAAATTTGCAGGTAAATGGTGGGACCTGGAAAGGATCATCCTGAGTGAGTTGTCCCAGAAGCAAAAAGACACGCATGGTATATACTCACTCATATAAACATACAACATAGAATAAACCCACTAAAATCTGTACATCTAAACAAACTAAGCAAAAGAGAGGACCTTAACTTAAATGTTCAATCTCCATCCTGAAAGGCAAAGAGGATGGACATCAGAAGAAAAAGAAAACAGGAAACAACCTAGGAACCTGCTACAGAGGGCCTCTGAAAACCTCTGCCGTGCAGACTGTCAAAGCAGATGCTGAGCCTGATGGCCAACTGACGGGCAGAGTGAATGGAATTTTATGTAAGAAGTGGGAAATAGTAAGAGCTGGAGAGGACAGGAACTCCACAAGGAGAGCAACAGAACAAGATAATTTGAACACAGGGAACTTCCCAGAGACTCATACTCCAACCAAGGACTATCGGTGGAGATAACCTAGAACCCTGACAATGCAGCCACTTCTGATGAGAACTGATATACTAAGATCAGAAAGAAGGAGAGGAGGACCTCCCTATCAGTGGACTTGGGGAGGAGCATGCATGCAGAAAGGGAGGGAGGGTGGGACCGGAAAGGGAGGAAGGAGGGGCTTATGGGAGGATACAAAATGAATAAAGTCTAATTAATAAAAGTTAAAAAGAACAAAAAACAAACAAACAAAAACAACGCATGCTGGAGAGGTTGTGGAGTAAGGAGAGCCGTCCTCCACTGCTGGTGGGAATGTAAACTTGTACAACCACTCTGGAAAGCAATCTGGCACTTTCTCAGACAACTAGAAATAGCGCTTCCTCAAGATCCAGCTATACCACTCCTAGGCATATACCCAAAAGAGTCTCAAGTACACAATAAGGACATTAGTTCAACCATGTTTGTAGCAGCCTTATTTGTAATAGGAAGAAGCTGGAAACAGCCCAGATGGCCCTCAGTGGAGGAATGGATGCACAAATTGTGGTATATCTACAGAATGGAATATTACTCAACAATAATAATAAAAAACAAGAAATCATGAAATTTGCAGGCAAATGGTGGGATCTGGAAAATATTTTTTTAAATAATTCAGAGCACAGTGTTGATTTTATGACAGTAAAAGTAACTGATACAGAATATAGCATTCATAGTTTAAGATAAACATGGATAGAAACATCTTTATGCAGAAATATTATTAAACACCCAAAAAGATTCTGGTATTTAGTGATCTTGACTAGGACAATGGACCACTAGAAATAAAGAGACATGAAATTGAAAGGGGTGGAGGCATGTAATTTAGGGAGAGGAATAGGGGTGAATAGACTGTACACATGTATGAAATTCTTCAAAATTAATAAAATATTATCTTAAATTTGTAAAACTTCCTTCATAAAACTTTCTTAACCTTTAAGAGAACTTATTGATCTTACAGACGATTTGGGTTCATTTCTCACCACCCACATAAAGGCTCACAATTGTCCCTAATTCCAGTTCCAAGTATTATGTACACATGAGATGTACATAACAAAACAGTCATATGACAAAACAGCCATATATAAAATAAAATGAAATATTGTTCAAAAAAAAAAGCATTGTTTTAGATTCTTACTGGTTGTAGGCCTGTTCCTGTCAGGAGGAACAGTGAGAGAGATGAGTGGAATGAAGATCTACCAAAACATATTTTGTTTAAAAATTCAAAACTCTAACACTAATATTTTGTATGATAATTAAAAAATAAAAATACATTTTAAAAGAGAAAGATAAAGACAATTTAGGTTACTGGAACTGTAATCTATACTGATGTGGTAGTTGGAGCAGCTTTGTAAAATTCTACAAGATTGTGTATCACTGAGATAGAATTCTCATTTCGTTTACGAATATAAAGTAAGTTTACAATATGAATTTACCTGTACTTATTTTTATTATAGAATAGTTTGGTTTTTACTGTTTATAAATTTATTGTTCTTAGTTAGTTAAAAATTTCTACTAGTTAGTAATAAAGAAATCTAGGTCATTTCCATGCATGTTCTTCCATTGGTGCATCAGTCTCTGCAAAACCCATGGGATCAGAATTCTTCGTTTTGTTGCTCTCTTTGTGGGGCTCATGTCCCCTCTATTTCTCTCTAATCACAACCGTTTCTTTCTCTATAAGACTCCTGTCACTCTGCCCAGAGTTTGGCCGTTAGATTCACTGTCTGCTTCTATCCCCTGTTGGATGAATCCTTTCAGAGGACTCTCTATAGTAGACTCCCATCCTGTTTCCTTTCTTCCACTGCTTCTGGTGTCTATCCTGTTTACCATTCTGAATGATAATTAAGCATCCTCCCTACTGTCCTCCTTAGTGTTTAGCTTCTTTGGGTCTGTAGATGGTTGTCCTATATTATATGGCTAATATCTGCTCATTAGTGAATGTATACCATGCCTGTCTTTCTGTTTTGGGGTTACCTCACTCAGGATGATCTCTTATCTTCTAGTTCCATCCATTTGCCCTGCTCAGATGTGGCTGGTTGGCAACTCAGACTCCATGTAGATATCTGAGTGAGGTGAGCAGGGGCTGCATCTCTCATGAACTCAGTTGACTGCTCTTATATCACTCATTCCTGATGATGGAGCCTTGCCAGCCCAGGGAGAAAGAGGATCCAAGCAGTCCTGATGAGACTTAAGAAGCTATGGGCAGATGGCAATAGTGGAGAACTCCCCCTTTCAGTGGACCAGGTGAAGGGGATGAGTAGAAGAGGGCTGGAGGGTGGGACTGGGGTAAGTTGAGGGAGGGGGCTTCCTTCAATTAATAAATCATAAAGAAAAAAATTAAGAAATCTTTAAAAAAAGGTAGTGCTAAAATTATAAAAGTTAGACATTAATATGGAGACATTAAAGTTTTCACAGTTACAAATGTCTTTATCATGTAGTTTATTTTTTCTATTGTAAAATCTTTTATGTTTTTAATATTTTTTCAAAATAATCAATATAGGCAATTGTCATGTTCATGATGTCCGCCATTTTGGAATAATTTTTACTAAAGTAAGATCATCCAATATTACATGTTGCCTTTCTTCCAGAAAGGCAGGCATGTAGGCAGGTGGACAGACAGACAGGCAAATAGACAAGGTGGAAAGAAAAAAGAAAGAAAAAAAAAGAAAAGAAGTGAGGCAAAAAGGAAGTAGAGAATGAAGAAAAAAAAAGACAGTTTCATTAAGCATTAAAGATTCTGGCCACTCTTACTTATTGGGCTCATGTATATTTTCTAGATCCTAATATAATTTACATATTTGAAAGAAAAGAATTTGGAAATTAATTGAATAATCTACGAATAGAAACTCCAGATTAGAAAGGCAGAGTCGGGAATGTGAGCATGGTAGATGATGCCAGCCATTATAAGCTTGATATTTTTTCATGATTCATACAGGGTGATATCATTTTAAGAAATCACAATGTTAGATTATAACTAAAAGTTAATATTTAATAAAAGAATATTAGGAGTCTGTCATACCAGGAATTCATGATTCCTTGGTTGATAATTCAAGAAAACTCTTCTTTTGGCCTAGTACCTTCACCATTATAATGACTCCTCACATTTTCAGAAAAGCAATAATGTTTAAAGGGAGGAAGCTATGAATTTAGAGAGTGTGTAGCACAAGTGGAACTGGAGTGAAGAGCAGAAATAAACATGACTTAAATATAGTACTTGTGTAAAGTTCTCAAAAACTATTTAATTAGAAAAATCAGTAGTTCCTTGTTGGTATGATGTTCTTTTAAATGTATACACCTTATCCTTGTTCATTCAAATGCTGATTTCTGCCCCCACTCTCTGATTTCAATATTTTTAGATATTGCATTGTGATACTCATTCTAAGCATCCTGTCTCAACTATTGTGTAAACAGACCAAAATAAAGCAACTAGACAAAATATTGAGCTGGGAGGAGTCAGAGGACAGGAAAAGGTGGGAGGAGAGCTTGTAGAGAGAGCTGGAGGACAGATCTTGGAACAATGCAGAGATGGACTGGACATAATATATCACTAAAAGCAATTATAATATGGGAAATCTAAATGTTAGGAAACTATGAGGGCTTGGAGGTTTAGGAGAGAGTAACTATTGCCCAGCATTGTGTTCTAGGTTAACTAAATAAACCCAGTCTCTGTGTGGTGATTTTGGTATACAGCTGTTTAGGACTAACAGCAGCATTACTAAAAGATAATCATTAGTAAATATTAATTGTCTTTTACAACAGTTCCTGTTTAAAGTGTGACTGAAGTAATAGAAGCCAGGATTTACATTCATTTTGTTATTTAATAGACTATCAAATACTGGAAAAGTAGTGAAAATTGAATAATTTATGGACATTTATTGTAGATATTCAAGTTTACAGAATTAAAATATAAATCCTGTGTGATTTTTTTAGCTTTTTCTCATTCTTTATTTCTCTTCCTTTCTCTTTCATAACTCTTTACACATGAAATATTAACTATAATCTACTATTAAGAAAATCATTCCAGAAACCAGCACTATATATTTAAATAAAATAGTTATTTGATAGAATCACAAAACCCATTATTTAACAATACATGTATGAGCTCTATTTGATCATTTCTACTCTCCCCTCTTATACCTATTTTTTTTAAATAACAAATTGGAAGCTTATGGACATAGAGAAAGTCTTTATGGAAGGCAAAATAATGATAGAAGAATTCTCCCTACAATTGAGAGTTAAATTTACTTAAAGGATGTGTGTTTATAAATGTCTAAAGAAATCTAACAGGATAGATAAAGTGTGATGCATTTGAAAAGATTAATTTCTAAGAGCAGGCAACAGAGTCCATCTCACAGCCAACACCTGCTTCCCTTACTAGGGTACTCTAGCCTGAGGTACACCCTGATGGGAGGCCTTGGCAGGCCACATAGAAAGAAGATGCAGGCAGTCTTGATGAGACTTGATTTGCTGGGATCAGTTAGAATCGGAGGAAGAAACCCCTTTTCTGGAGACTAAGGGAAGGGGATATTGGCAAGAAGGAGGGTATGTGGTACAGGAGGAGATGAGGAAAGAGCCTACTATTGGGTTATAAAGAGAATAAACTAACAAAAAATAAATAAAACCCTTACTAGGGAACCCACTTGGATACTGAGCTACCATGGGCTATGTCTGAGCAGAGGTTGTAGGTAATATTCATGCATGGTTCTTGTTTGGATAAACAGTCTCATAGAAGACCCCTGTGCTCAGATATATTTGGACCCTTGTGGGGCTCCCTGTCCCCTCCAAGATATACTAATTCCTCCTTCCTTCATATGATTCCCTACACTCTGCTGAAGGTTTGGGTCTCAGCATCTGGGGGACAGGAATTGTTTCTGACATGAACTCATGCGCTCCCTCTCCCCCCTGAGGGAGGAGCAGCCTTGCTAGGCCACAGATAAGGACATTGCAACCATCCTGAAGATACCTGATAAGCTAGGGCCAGACAGAAGGAGAGGAGGACACCCCCTCTCAGTGGACTCGGAAGGGGGCAGGGAGGAGATGAGGGAGGGAGGGAAGGACTGGGAGAGAAAGAAGGAGAGGGCTACAGCTGGGATACAAGTGAATGTATAAAAATATTTAAAAATTAAAAAAAATTAAATAAAAAACTTTTTTCTTTCGATAAAACTTAAAAAAAATATAAAACCTCAATCTGTTCAATAAAAAAAAAAGAAGATATCAGTTTCCCGTATTTTTCTGTAAGTTTTCAAAATGAAAAAGAAGAAGAAGAAGATTAGATGCTCAGGTCAGATCTTTAAAATTGTCTGGAGTTGATGAAGTCTCTTACTAACTGTAGCCACAGAGAAGTTCACACAGAGGAAGGAGGAAGGAGAGAAAGTCAACATACCTTGGACATCAGCAGGGCATGTTTCATCCCTGGGATGGGAGAAATGTGTGTTCTTTTCTCCTCCCTTAATGGTTTACTGCATCAACTTCTTTTGCTTGAACAAGTCCCAAGAAGAAATTGAGAAAGGTGCATGGGTATAAATTTACTTGACCAAACTTTGTCAGACAAAAATGTGATGAAGTTAGCAATGCTAAGCATGTGACATGTACGTTGTCAACAATGAACAATGTGGGAAGTGTTGAGACCCTTCATTTGTGCATATTACACATTGAGCAAAAACCTCCATTAAGACAGCAGAACCAGCCTATAGTTACAAACTGAGAATGCAACATATTTGAAAGAATTGTTGATAATTACATGAAAAAAAAAAAACCCACAACTTAAAGAAAAAAAAAAAAACTTTTGTTCTTTGAGCTTAGAATTTAAAAGATCAGGTTTAAAAGAGAGAGTTTAAAAGATCAGGTTTTTGTTAGTTATTTAGTTGGTTTGTTTGTTCTTATGAATTAAACAAAATGAGGTTCGTTTGATTTTTCGAAGGGCTCCATCGTACTAGAGCTATCTCTTGCATCTTTTGGTGCCACCAGTACATTGTTTGCCACACTCCTCTGATTTATCACTTAACTGAAGTTTTACTAAGCAGTTTTGTCTGATGTATTTTATCTCTCTAAACTCACATAAAAGGGCTTCAGAAGTTCAAAATAATTTAGCACTGGGGAAAATGATCAGGGTAAATTGCTTTGGATTTGGAGGCCTTTCTAGATATAAAAATAAATGACTAATAGCCAGTTAGCAAATGTCAGCTACAAAGAAAACGGTAAAGCAGAGGTGAACCAATAAATGTTTTTGCAGTTGTTTTGACAAGTGTGTAAAAGTGACAAAAAAATAAGGGGATTTATGTAATAATATGGAATTTACTCAGTACACATGAATGTATTCATCCAGGTTCATGCACATTTATATCACTGAAAGAAACAGTCTTTAATTATATTCACATACCTCAGCACACAAATCCTCCAAGTTGTCAGAAATTTTTAGGTAATATTAATGGTAAAAATTGATCAATTTAAAAAGTCGTTTCTTAGGACTTAGCATATTCTAATACATTTTATTGGAACAATGGAAGTGTATGACATCATTCAATTGTTTTTTAGATCATCCTGTTCAAGGCATCCTAGAAGCGGAAAGACACACATGGTATATACTCACTTATAAGTGGATATTAGAGATGTAATATAGGATAAACATACTAAAATATGTACAGATGAAGAAGCTAAGCAAGTAGGAGGACCCTGGGTAAGATGATCAATACTCATTCAGAAAGGCAAAGATGATGGACATCTGAAGAGAGAGAAAACAGGGAATAGGACAGTAGCGTACCACAGAGGGCCTCTGAAAGACTCTACCCAGCAGTGTATCAAAGCAGCTGCTGAGACTGATTGCCAAAATTTGAGCAGAGTGCAGGGAATTTTATGAAAGAAAGGGGTGATAGAAAGCCTCACCATTACTTACTGTTGTATAAAAATAGATATCATATCTGTTAGGAAACAGACTCCTTTATAAATATTTTTATAATCTTTACACAGTGGCATGTTATAAATACTTTATAATAATATCATATGAAATTATCCAATATCTTTAATGTCACTGATAGCATATTAAAGCTTGTATTTTAATCTTCTAACTTCCCACAATTTATAAATGACATTTTCAGTACTGATTTTTAGTATTTCAATAATCAATCACTTGTAACAACTCTACAGTTGATATTTGTGATCGTCAGTCCAGTGTACCTCACTAGAGTGGGTTGGTTCTTTATACGCTTACACTTATTACCTAAACTTCAAATTACTTCTCCCAGTTATAGTCACAGGCTGAGGAGTCTCCTATTTAGGCTTTTTACTCGGCCCTCTCTTCTTTACCACAATGCCTTGAAAATAATAAATATTTAACTCTTTGTTTTATTAAATCATTTATTTGTCTTAGATCTCTGTGCTACACATGAATTGCTTAATGTTGTTAGTTTTCATAATTTCCTCCAAGAATTATATTTGTTCTAAAATGTGAATCTATTTTTCACTACAAACATCCAGGATTATATCTTGAAGAATATAAAACTAAATACGATAATTCTAAAATTGAACTGAGATGATTTTCATACCTATATAAAATGAAACAATTTCACTGACTATAATCTATTGACTTGTTTACATTGATGTGTATTTTAATACATCACAAAATATGTACATAAAATGTCTAAAGACATGAAATGCATTGAAATGTTCATATAGATGTGGATTAGATAATGCACAAGTATTTGATTTCAGAAGTTGGGAATGTATTTTACTTGTTATCTAATCTGTATACTCCAATGCTTATTTCTTATTTATCCTTATTCAAATAATTTCATCTAGGTTTTGGAAATATTTATGATTTACTAATCCTACATGAGAGAAGAGCTTAATGATATCTATGACTTCCATATCTAAACTATGAAACCACACACAGAGACAAAAAAGTCGGGAGGGCATCTTGAAGAAATTATAAATCACATAAACTCTACCTTTTTTTACTTTTCCATCCCCAGATCCAGATCAAACATTCGGAATCTTACTAACTTTAACTAAAACTTAATTTTTTAAAATTTAACTCTGATCAGTAATAAGTGAACACTAGTCTATGATGTCATTTCAGTTATTAGTATAAACAGATGCTATAAAAATGACAAGAATAGTGAGCATTAATTAGTGATGAATATTCGAATTCTAGCAGGAAAGCAAGCAACAGAGTTAATCTCAGCAATTTACTAAAATAACCACAAAAATGGCAAACATATTCTCAGAAAGGGAATCCAAATTTATTTCTATGATGCATTACCAAAATGTCCATTTTTGTTTAAAAGTGCTGTCTTAGTCAGTGTTCTATTGCTGTGAAGATGTTTCTCTCATTATCATCATGGCAGGAAGCATGGCTGCACACCGGCAGACATAATGCTGTAAATGTAGCTGGCTTCTGTCAGGAAAAGGACACTGCCAACAGGACCAAACAGCAATGCACGGACTGGGAAAAGATTTTCACCAACTCGACATCTGACAAAAGGCTAATATCCAAAATAAATGAAGACATAAGCACCAACAAACCAAATAATCCAATTAAAACTTTGTGTACACAGCTAAAAAGAGAATTATCAACAGAGGAATCTAAAATGACTGAGAAGCACTTAAAGAAATGCTTAATGTCATTAGACATCCAAGAAACGCAAATCAAAAGGACTCTGAGGTCTATATCTGTATCCATAGGCAACAGTAAGAGGGAGAATCACTCTGCCTCCCTGGGGTTTTGAAAACTTCCTCCAATAAGGCTACCTCTACTCCAACAAATGACACTGTTCCCTAAGGATTCAAATACATGAGGCTGGGAATCAGTTTTACTCAGACCACCACAAACGTATTGTTAAAGTGATGTGAAATTATTTTTTTTAATGTATGCTATACAGTATGATGATTCAATACACTTTTATATTGCACGTGGGTCATTGACTAATTGCATACATATCCATACTAATTGCCAATGCAATTAGTCAATGATCCTCAGGCAATATAAAAGTGTATTGAATCATCATACTGTATCCCATACATTTTTATATTTTAAGGATTTGTATATTTGTAATATAGTTACATCATTTCCTCTATCTCCGTTTCTTTCCTATAATTCTTTCCTTGTCTTCCTGCCCCCCCCCCTCAAATTCATGGCTCTTTTTCTTAATTAATATTGTTATACTTAGAGACATACACCTACATGCGTATGTGTGCACACACCCTCTCATGAAGGAGAGAACATATCAATACAACCTGTTGAGTCCCTTCAGGGTTGCGCCATGAATATTCAGCTGCTTAGTCATTGGAGCTCATATTTGATGATTTGCTTTTGTTTTCTAGAATGAACAAATACAGAGATCACCTGTTTATGATGTTTTGTTTAATGATAGAACAGCCTAGGATCATATTAGTTTTTTTTTTTCTTAAAAGGCATTTGTTACTAAATAACATTTACTTCCCCATGTTGTTTGCTTTGTTCAATGTAGTCTTCATTTGGCACATTTAAAATACATTTAGTATTAAAAATGTATCCAGATAAGTATCATCAGTATTTCCTTAAATAGAATTTAAAAAGCTCAAAATTATCTTCATTGCCTTGTGGCTGGTGTCCACAGAACTTCTGCTCCACACACTAAATAAATCTTTCAGTTCTGAATAGTGCACAAATCTACAGCAGAAAGCTTTTTATCAGCTGTTTGGAGCCTGGAGGACTGAATTCTCTGTTAGTTTCCCTTTCAGCTCATGCTCTCTGTTGTGTTTCATCTACCTGACAATCTTTCTTCATATGTAAATCTCTCACAAACTTTCCCTGGTTTCCCTGGTTTTACTCTGTTACACCAAAGCTGAATATCAAACTTCATCCTGAATTATTCCCTCCATTCTTTGCGGCTTGTCCTGAGTTTGCTGAGGCCAGACTCAAGGTGCCCCTTGTTTAAGACTGAAAACCATAACCAGAACTTTATTTCAACACCATCCTTGTTTCATTGAGAAGACCCCTGAAAAATGCTGGTGATCTCATAGGTGAAAATGTGGACTTTAATCTGTCTGTCTCTTGTTGGTTTCAGGAAAGAATTGTCAAGTCATGTGTTTGTTTGTTTTTTTTCTCTCTCTCTCTCTCTTTCTCTTTCATTTGTTTTCCTGCAAAATCTTCAGAATCTATTTCTCATTTTAGTTTCCTTGTCATTTTAAAGTGCTGACCACTTTCAAAATATCCTGTTTGCTCTTTGGGTCTTTTCTCTCATTCAGAGCTATGTTGTCTGTTTCTCTATTTCCTGTCAAAACTAGAGCAAGGAATATGGCACAGAAATTCCCTTATATAAATACCTGGAAGCATCACTTTCAAGATTGGCCAGGTACCTCATTACAGTGCAGCATGACTAAGATTCTTTCACTGGATCTGGAAAGATGACTCAGAGGCAGGCTGCCAAGACTGAAAACCTGAGCTAGATACCAGGTACTCTTATGGTAAGAAGACAGTAGCAATTTGCCACAACATAAAATTGGCATTCCTTTCTTCAGCGTATAATAACATGTTTATTAAAGTTCGAATTTTACAGTATATTTCTTTGATGTTTAAGATTTCCTCTAAGACAGCTTAAGATTTCTGCAAAAGCTCCTCATTTAGCACAGTCCTTGCCAGCAGGGTCTTTACATTTACTTTTCTACTTGTAGTCAGTTCAAGCCGACCGATAATTTTCTATTACCTTCCAAAAAATTGTATTGGAAATTTCTCCACTGTCACTCTACCCACCGCCTGGTGGATTCTAAAGTCATTCCAAAAATTTAGGTTGGTTTTACACACAGCAACTCATGTTGAGAAATGAACTCTGGTTTTGTTTTCTTTCTTTCTTCTTTTTATAAATTACAATATTTACTTAATGTGTATATGTATGTATGCCTTCCCTCCCCCATCCCGTGTGTGTGTGTGTGTGTGTGTGTGTGTGTGTGTGTGTGTGTGGTGTGCCAATGCCATTGTTACATAAATGGAGTTCAGATGACAAGTTTGGATGTCGATTCTCTATTTCTACCATGTGGAACCTGGGAATCAGACTCATCTAATCAAGTTGGATAACAAGTGTGTTTGCCCACTGAAAAACCTAGCAAGCCCTTGTCTTAGATTTCTATATAACTTTTTACTTATGTGTATTTGTGTGCTTTTTTGTGCATGGGGATCCTATATAGATTTGGGTACCCACAGAGACCAGAAAAGTGTATCCAACCCCCAGAAACTAGAGTTAAAAGCAGTTGTGTGCAGCATGACATGGGTGTCTTGTAGAAGAGCA
>NW_026596057.1:22414829-22490270 GCF_907164565.1 Psammomys obesus | reverse complement strand
AGTTGTGTGCAGCATGACATGGGTGTCTTGTAGAAGAGCAGCAGCTGCTCTCAACTGCTGAGCCAGCTCCGCAGGACAGCCTAATTTTCCACTGCAGAAAACTTGCCTAAGAGATCGGCATGGTGCTTTTCAATTTTGCTTTATAAATGATAAATTTACCCTCGTATTATGGATGCATTATATTTCATTTTATTGGAATTTACCTAACTAATCTTATAGTTATCAATATTTAGTATAATTATTATGTGTTTTGAGAATAATGTTATGGTAAATAATACTACTGTAATTTTATCTGCATAAAAGGATTGGTATAGCAGCATTCTATGCCTTTATTTAGCTAATATTGAAGGAAAAGATAATTCTTTATTGTTTTAAAACTTAAAATACACACACATAAAAGTAGATAGAGAAACACACAGAAAAATAAAGTTAGATTTAAAAATATTTTCTTACATTAGAATGCAAACTTTATGAGATTGTAGAGGGTGGGGAAGTTCACATTTGAATCTGCTGATAAAAGTAAACTATCCATAAATAGTATTAAAATATAATAACCACATACATAAACCATGATGAAACCCCTTTCCCTTATTATTATTTACCCTGAAATATGGACATTGAAAAGAAACCTCTTCATTTTTTTTTATTATTTCACACATGTTTATCATAATGAGAAAGAGTCACTGAAGCAACAGCATCACAGTCAACACAACGCCACCAATAAGAACATTTAGTAAGCACAAATAAACAAACCTATGGGCATGCTGCTTAAAAGTAAACGAGGTCTAACACAGCTGGTTTTTGCAATTACGTGTCAGCAAGATATTGTTGAAATTAAATTAACATTGCTAATTTGAACATTACTATATAATGCTCATTATTAATTTTAAATTGGTTTTTGCAGTATATTTGTAAAAGCAATAGTACATCACATATTAGTCTATGTCTTTAATTTCACAAGTAATATTAAAATAATTTCTAAGACAGGAGGAAGTTTATTAATTTACATATAAGCCTGCAGATACATTTCTATTAAAATAACACGATGTGCTTGTAAGATTAAGAATTATAGAAGTGTTTTTTGTTTGTTTGGTTGTTTGTACTATTTGCTTGATAATCTGAAGGCAAACATTTTTCTCCAGTATGCTTCAATAAAGAAATTTTATTTCCAAATTCTTCTTAGCAAATGTTACTGTTTCTTTTCTATTACTTTTTAATTTTTTATATTAATTACAGTTTATTCATTTGGTATCCAGCTGTAGCCCCACCTTCATTTCCTCCCAGTCACACCCTCCTTCTCTCATCTCCTCCCATGCCCCTCTCCAAACCACTGATATGGGTAGACCTCCTCCCCTTCTATCTGACCCTAGTCTATAAGGTTTCTTCAGGACTGCCTGCATTGTCTTCCTCTGTGGCCTGGCAAGGCTGCTCCCCCATCAAGGGGAGGTAATAAAAGAGCCAGCCACTGATACTGTTTCTAATGATTATTTTTTACCAAATAATATTTCCAAAAGCTAACAATTCTTTAAATTCTCTATTTTTATATTTTTGAAAATGTGACTATGTGGTGTCAACCTTGAGTGGATGCATCTGCAGTGCAGTCCATACATCTAACAGTTGGAAAATCAGCTGGAGGGGAGGGTTGGGGGGATAATAGCACCAGAAAACCAAGGAGTCTGTTGTGATATTGTACCATCTGCAAACAATAAGAAAGTGACACCCATAAACATCTAAGTAAACTCAGAAGTTTCTATGTTCAGATAGATATGTGTATACATCTCTCTCTCGTTCTCTCTCTTTCTGTTTGTGTGTGTGTGTGTGTGTGTATGAAATATTAATAAAGTAAAGATCATAAATTTGAGCAGGGGTGGAGGATTTAGGAATTGCAGAGAGCAAGGGGTAGAAATGATGTAAACATAATATTCATGTATGAAATTCCCAAAAATATACATTTTCAAAAAAAGAAGTGTTGCCAAGTTTTCCGACACTGAGTAAAATTTTACACATTGAAGACTCAAAATCCTCCCCTTATCCTAAGGTTATGATTGAGATGTAGCCCTGGGGACAGAAGGTGCACAGAGTGGGAATTGTAAGGTTCACTGAAGGGGGAAGTGGAGCTTGTGTCTATTTGAGAACTGAGGTCTGGCTATGACCAGGAAGACAGAGAGGAGTGTTGCATGAGCACTAGGAATGACATGAATACTAGCTAGAGTATAGGATATCAATTAGCATAGCCATGGTGACAAAATCTCTCAGCATCTATTCATCTCTTAACATATACCCAGTGAAGATTGCTTCTGTTGGGCTGCTTTCTACAGTCTCAGAATCTAAGAGTTAGTTCGTAAGAAGCACTGCAATTTCCAGGATATGCTGCATGCCCTGGTAACGCTTGCTGAGAACCTCTGGCATGAGAAGCATCTAATAGGGTGGTCCAAGTGGTCTGTGGCAGGGACAGTGGATGAGCATCACCCACCCTTGCTACATCTCTGAATTTCTATATTCAGAACATTGGCAGGAACTCAGCCAAGTGCTGATCAAAACAGCCTGGAGCAAGCAAAACATGGTGTGCCACCATGTAAAAGATCTTTTATGGCAGTCAAATATGTTCAGACATTATATGTAAGATGTAAATGACTAATTGTAAACCTACCTTGCAGTATGAGCCCTCTTCCTCATTCTTATATTTAACATTTTATCCTATAATTTTTCTCTCTATTCTATATTGATTCCTCTCTTTTTGTTCCCTTCACTGGTCTTTAATCTTACCACTTATAAATTATTTTACATAAACTGAGCTTATATAAATGTCTAATTTCCTTTTTATTGTACAAGTTTTTTAGCACGTTTCTTTTTAAACTATTGTTTTTAATTTTTGAGATTATTTTTTTTTATTTTTCTCTCATATATTGCATCCTGATCAATTTTTCATCCATCTACTCCTCCCAGACCCCTCCCTTTCCCTCTCCCCAGATTCATTCCTCCTCTGTTTCCCTTCAGAAAGGAGGAGCCCTCCGACGGATACCAACAAATCATGGCATAACATGTTACATTAAGACTAGACTCACACCCTCATATCAGGGAGGCTTCACTCAACAATTGATTAGAGCAGATGCAGAGACTTACAACAAAACACTGAGCAAAGCTCATGGAATCCTGCTGAAGAAGGGGAGAAAAGCTTGTAAGAGACAAAGGGATCAAGGATGGCACAAGGACACTGTCCACAGGATCAACTAAACATGGCTCAAAGGTGGTCACAGAGACTTCAGCAACAATCAGATTATAATTTAATTATAGCATTTTTCCTTTCCTTTTCTCCCTTCATACTATTTAATATACATTTTCTTACTTTCCTTCGAATTCACGGCCTCCTCTTTTACTAATTGTTATTCTACACACATAGCATCTTCTGTCTCTTTATCATGAGAATGGGTTCTGTTTATTTATTTTTTATTTATTAATGTTTTGTTTTTTATTTCCTATATGTATGCACGGAAATGTTTCCTGGATTAAGTAATTAAAAAAATTAAGTTGACTTGTGATTCTATTTTTTTTTAATTAATACAGTGGAAGTCCATGTTCTTATCTTTAAAAGCCATGTGCAGTACATGAAAATAAAAGTCCTTTCATTATGTTGGATGGATAACAATGGGCTGTTTCAAAGCTATGGTTTCGGGATGTTAGAAAGACAAAAAAGATAACAAATGTCTAAAGTGATACATATGCCAATTCCATTTGGCATTTCTATAATTAACTATCACTATCATGCCTGTGACAGTGTACAGATAAATACATAAAATTACTGTGTATCAACTAAAATAAGAATATATCTATTTTAAGATTGTCTACAGATCTTTCATTTTGTTTTAGGTTTTTGTGATTTTGAAAGTTTTTAGTATTTTAATTTAGTGTTTGTCTTTTTTATTATTTGACATTTGATTGAGTCTTTGTGAATTTCACATTATGTATTCCCATCCTAATCATCTCTCCTCTCCCTTTGTGTCTGGCTTTTGCCCTTGCAACCTTTACCCCTAAAAGAAAATTGAAAAAAAAAAATCTTGGGGAAGCTGCAGTGTCACAATATATGTTTTGTCCATACTTCTTTGTTTGCAATTATTTACTGTAGAGTCATTGGTCTGATTCCAGGCTTCCAGCTTCTACTATATTATCTATACTGGATTATCACTGGGACCTCTTTTGGCTGTCCTTTTGTACTTGTTGGAATCTGCTGTTAAGGTCTAAGGCTGGCATTACCAGATAGCTTCTGAGCTTGGTTTTAAAATGAGGGACTTCCTTCCTCAGCTGGGTTCCCTCCTTTCTCCCAGATCCTTTAAGGAGTGTCACATAACCCTCATGGAGATTACAAGCCCAGCTCTTTCCCAGTAAGAAATCAGTTCAGTGTGTACCTGGGGATTCCTGGAAATAGCCTCCATGCTAATGAGCTATCTTTGTATCTTATCTTCCAACCAATGTCCCTTTTCTACATCCCTAACCTTACCTGGAGTTCCCTGCCCCCACGGAATAATTAAGTTCTGTGTTCTCCTTAAAATGGGACTGTGCTGCACATGTGAGTTAAGTATCCCTGGCACTCTAGAGACAGATCTTCTGCTCTCATGCCCTAGGGGTGGGACCCATGCTGACCCAGGGGCCAGCTTCACTGTGCTACCAGGCAAGGTGCACAGTTCTCTCGTGGTGCAACCAGTGAGGAACAGGGCCAGTTCTCCTGCTTTCATGACCTAGGAGCAAGCTGCCAAAGGTGTCAAGGGAGTGAGGCTGGAACATCTCTCCCTCACCCTCAACCTCACTACCGCACAGCAGACAGGAGGCAGGGCCACCTCTCCCACACTCATGCCCTTGGGGTCTGCTCACCTGCAACCCCTGTAAGATACTTGTGATTCTTGATGACAGGGATTTGTGATTGGATCTTCACTTTCTTCAGAAAAGACAGGGCCTGAGATAATCTGCCTACCAGGCAAAATGCAATATAAGATCTGGTGTGCTAGGATTTCACCTTCAGTGTAATCTTCTATGACTGAGACATTGAGGAGGCAGAAGATCCACTTGTTATGTTTACTTTTATTATTGGGTGATCTCTTCCTGACTAGAAATCAGTGCTTTTTTGCTTACTTACTGTCATACTTATTTATTTGTTTGCTCCATTGTTTGTTTTTCTTGCTGAGTGTAGTCATGACCAGCAGCAGATACTGTCAAAAGGTATACACTGCTCCCACCTTCCTGTCATTGCTCACTTAGGCAATGGTTGCTTTATTTTGTCCTGTTTACACAAGAGTTGAGACAGGACGCTTATAATGAGTATGACAATGCAATATCCAGATTGAAACCAGAGAGTTGGGGGTGGGGAAATCAGCATTTGAATTAACAAGGATAAGGCATATACATTTTAAAAGAACATTATACCAACAACTGAGTTATTCTGTTTTATATACACTTATGATTTATCATCTCCATTAACTTTTTTATATGCAATGTATATCATTATGTAGTTCTAGATGATTCAGACAATATGAATGTAAATAACAGAATGACACAAATGTCCTCTGCCTTGATTGGTTAGCAATCTAGTTTTATTCAATGATGTCAGCCTAGTGCCAAGACACTCTTTAGGACCTGATCTCTTCTCCATTCCAATACCATGAGAGGAACCATCTTCTGCTGAAGGCAGGGTGATATCCAATTTGTTAAGCAAACCTTTGACACATGATAACTAAAAGGCCCAAGGTTACCATTAAGATACTAATTTAGGAATAAAGATTGCTGATGATAGTTACCAATAACATATATGTGGAATATCAATTCAAAAAAGAAATGCTAAGATGAAATTTGTCATTCCTCGTGGACTTTCCCAACTCAGATATAACAGTTAGCTGAAAAATCTTCTTCATCTACTGGGGTTGCTACTTTTTTAGATCAAATTGGTGAAATGTATAAAGCTTCACTCAGAGAGAGGACCTTTGCCTGTCATCCCTCAGATTCCAACATGTGTTTCTATCTGTGTCTCCCAGACCCTGCTCCTTTTGATGTAGCTGCTCCAGAACACAAAGCCTTCTCTACATTTTTCTTCCAAAATCAAGGCTCTAATTACCCATTATAAAGGATTTATTCTTTCTGGTGGTAGCTCTAATCCTTAGAAACATACATTTTTATCTAGATTACCTGAAGGCATGAAACAATTCTAATATATATATTCTTCCTTACCTTATAGACTTAGTAAAGAATTTCTGTGGTAAAATGTGGTCAAAAATAAAACCAGAGCAAAATTTCAGTGCCATCATGCCCTGTGGCTTTCTAATCCACACTTGAGTATACCATGATCCTTCTGGCCTATCTTTTTCTAGTCAGAATTTTAGCACAGACAATTCAATAACCCTTAAAAGTTTTTACAAAGTGCCAACTCTAACATTTCTACTTTCCTACAATAAAAATAAGTTTTCAGTCTAGTCCATGAATAAAAAGAAGTTATTGAAACTGACAGTTAGTCTAAATCTTTTGAAAAACTTGGATTATTTTGTGTTTCAAATAATATGAAGACATTCACACAATCCTTTTCTAAAGTACATTTTTTTTCCTAACAAATTACCAGTATGAGTTTTTAGGAAAGCCAATGTGAACTCAATTTAAATTAGAGAAGCAGAGAGATAAAGGCCAATGAGTCATACAATGAGCTAACACTGAAATTTATAATTTAATTAAGGAGTATACAATTCTTTTATGGAATGATCCTTTCTTTCACACATAAGAATCTGAAGAACATTGCTTCAGTGTTTGTTCAATAAAATGAGATTAGTGTGTGGGCAGAACTCATTAAGTAACTTTGTAAATGTAAGTGTATATTGTGCTGAATTTTCTACTTATTTTTCAGTGTCCTGTTATTTTTATTTATACTTAGGCTCTCATTTAAAATCACAATTTAAAATGATCATATATACACTTTAAATTTGGTGTGCACTATGTCAATATAGAGGGATGATGCATTTTGTTATGATCTTCCAGGTAGAGATTTTGCATATGCTTGTATGTCTGAAATGTATGTCCAATAGGTCCTACGTATCCAGACGTGGCTCATTGGAAGAAATTTTGTTGATATCTAGAAAAAGAAGAAAACAATTGTAATTTTTGTGTTTATTAATATCATCATCTTAACCCTGCAGTGTATAAATTTTCTTGGTAATATTCTTTGATTACATGCATATGTTTGTGACTATATATATGTAGATATAGTATATATGATATTTATGTACATATAATAAATGTACATGTGTATTTAACTCTCAATCTTCTCTGGCAGTATTAAGACAAATCTTTCTCTGATTCTACTAATTTTCAGTCCTAGCCAGTATACATGGAATCCAATATTGCTTATTATCATATAGACATTTGACCCAAAGTATATGTGCCCTTCCTTCTTAAGCTGCTCTCCAGCTTTTAAAGTCATTATATGTATGCTCAGGGAACCATATATGCTATCTACAACCACATTAGGGTTGAAATCTATTCTTAGAACATTTCCTTTAGCTGTTTGTTGGTTTAATTGAAAGTTCTGTTTCGCTAAGCGATAACACTTTCTTTATGCTCTCTGAGATGACTGTGCATTTGTTCCAAGTGACCTGCTCATGAAAGATTCTGGATTTGGACTTTATAACAATATAAGTATTCACTGCTATTATATTATTCATCATCCCTATTAGTTAGATCAAACTTAATATAAACTTTGAAACCAAAGTATACCACTTACTATAATTCTTTTCTACTAACGTGCACAAATAAATATCAATGTGTGTGTGTCTCTGTGTGTGTGTACGTGCTAACTCATGTGTGTGAGCACTCATGAGTAACTTTTTATCCTTAGAAGACCACTGTCAGTGTTCTCTCAATTGAACCACCACCATATAGATTCATAACATATCATTCATACAAAATTTAGCACCTGGCTATGCTACCTTTAATCTAACATTAATGTTGTCTTTGTTCATAATTATTTTAAAAATTATATTGGAGTTTAATTAATATATTTGTCATAGACTTCTTCATCCTCATTCTTCTAATAGTCGCTTCCTTTTATTACCAGTGGTCCATTCCCACAGAAAATTATGTTCTTTACTATCAACTATTTTTTTTTTTACCTGTAATTGAAGGTTAAATAATCTGTTCTTTCTATTTTGTTTTTCCAGTTAAACCTCCTACATTTTAGTTACATTCGCTCAACTGTAACCTTTTAACAAATGTATCAATAGTTAATTATATAAATTTAACACATTCTTTAGCTGCTTTGTGGAAAGAGGCAACCACTTACCTGCCTTAAGCTCTCAGCTAGATTTTTAGATCTAGCTATAGTGATGGTGGTGATACACAGTGAAACTGGTAATGCTTAAAATTAACATCATGCAATTCACCGTTCCCAAGCGTTTCTAATAGTAGACATATAATTTTGTAGTTTTCGTTTTTGTAAGTACAATCAAACAATATGGGTTAGGTTCCATAAATAATGATCCATTTGCTTAAAAATCTTATTGATATTAACTTTATATATTTTTCTTTATGGTTCATTGCTAGAATAGAAATGATTTCTATATTTCATGAAACTTACTATTTAGGTTATTTCTATATCTATAGTCACATAATTAGTAACTATAAAATGGCTAATCTTTTCTGAATTAATAATTTTTTGTTTTCTTATTTGCTTCTAAGAATAATGAAGTTGATGATTTTTTGTTGTTAAACGAAGAAACAACCATGTTTCTGCTCAACTAGGAGCAAAAATGGATTCAAACCAAAAGTTAGGAAGTTAATAGAATAGAAAATTCTAAGATCAGAAGGAAGGAAATGAAGACCTCCCCTATCAGTGGACTTGGGGAGGGGCATGCATGCAGAGGGTGGAGGAAGGGAGGGATTGGGACAGAAGGAGGAGGGAGAGAACCACAAGGGGGATACAAAGTGAATAAAGTGTAATTAATAAAGAAAGAAAAAGAAAATGGAAAAAAAGAAAATTCTGTTATAACATATAGAATATACATTACTTACAATACAGAATCATCAAGAACACAGAACAAAAAGTAAATTTTCCTTAATGAAATAAGTGTAAAAAATGTCTTGTGCTTTAAAAGTGCAAAGTGATCTTGTGATATGGTGGACTTTTTCCCAATGCAAAGGCAAAGTAGCAAGCTGAACATGGTTGCTAGGCAACGGAGTTTCAGAATTCCTGTAAGTGAAGTGAGTTCAAGGCTGTTTCACATAGGGCAAAATCGTGCTTTATTCAGAGTCAATTCTAATTAAAAGAGACTAGGAAGACATTAAAATATTGTATACGTTCCTAATGTCAATAGATGTGCATAATGATAAGATGAATCAATTGTGAGAATAAAGATGTTATTTTTTTTCTAAGTTTCAGCATGTGAGATCAGTAAGCAAAGATGTGCAATAATACATATTCCTTTAAACTTAAAAAGAGTCTTACAGCTGTTCAAGGCTTTCAAATTAGTAATAAGAAAACAAGTTTTTCCAGAAACTAACATTTGCTCATTTCAAATCATATACTTCAGTTGACTGGTGAAAATAATGGTACATTGCCTTGACTTTAGCTTCAAAGGAAGATCCAGGAGAGTGATTCTGAAGACAGTAACTGAGGTCATGCATTATTCATAAAAAGAAGAATCCAATCCACCAATTGTTAGGCAGGGGGTGCAAGACTGGAGGAAAACTTGGCAAATGTTGAATCATTACTTTTCTCTAATTGCTTTCCAGGTATGGAAACCATAGGATAAGTATTTCAAATAATTTAGTAATTAGGAACAATCTTAAAGCACTTACAGTTATAACGTTGAGAATTCACAAAGAGGTAGAATCAGAAATATAGGAACGATAAGATATTTGTAGATTCTGAGTTTCAGATATTTTATCGTTACACATCAGCTGAAACAAAATCTCAGAAACAAAATAACATTAAGAATTACTGAATAAATCTTTGTGGCTCAGGTTGGCATATATGAAAGCAAATACTGAAAACTCTGCCTGGAGGAGTGCCATGAGAACAGAGAAAGATACAATGGCACGATTTAGAGTTCATGCATGCTAGAGTAGACTGAGGGAATGCAAGAAGAACATTACAACGAGTGAATGAAATGGCAGAAGTTGTGCTTTGAAATGATAAGACTTCCAGGAGTACTGTGTTAAGCTAAAAACCTGAGGGGAAAAAAAAATCTGTTAGGAAACTACAGGAAAAGTTGATGAAGAAGCCCAGGATAAGAAAGATCAAGGATAATGATGAGAAGATATCCCCAGAGTGTTTGACAGGGCCAGTTACTGTACCCTAGAATTATCTGATCGTGCCTGGCTCCTATTCTTGCATTTGTGTGCTCCGTGAAATGGTTTCTTTAAAAGCCTTCCTTACAAATTACTGCAACAGCTTCCATTTCATGATCCTGTTTGATTGAGTTTGCAGTAACTATCATTTTCTGAAATTACCTTGCTCATTCAGGTGTTATTTATTTACCAGCTTTTCACCCTGAAGCCGCTGACTGCGGTGAAAGTGCCAAGGCTGCAGTCGTTTCCTTTTGTTCATCTCAGATCCACAGAGTACTTAAAGATCCTTAGGATACTCTCGGCACTCCACAACTGCGCGCTGATGACTAAATGAGAGAGGGAACGGCAAGGACTTAGTAAATGATTGTTGGATAAGGAGAGAAATCGCCAGGATGAATAAGGTCTCTTGAGAACATGGAGCTTAAATTACAGCAAATTGTTTTTTCTTATCTATTCAAGTAAAAGGAGTTTCCTTGCAAGTTTTAGAGAAAGCTTTTTGCATGTTGATTTATGGTAGTGTACCTTTTTAAACCCCAAAACCTAAAGCTGAAGAATTTTAAAATGGATTTTTGAATATATAGTTAATAGATATCTCTATTTACATACAGTTCTAAATATCCCTTTATTATCCTGCTTAAATCACTAACCTCATTTTAAACCACCATTATGTATAAAACATTAATGTATAAAAGGCTGTGTAATTTTAAAATATTAAAAGAAATAATCAAATAGTATATGAAGTAATTCAATATTAAGTACAGTGGCTGAAATATCCTCATTTCTTAGATGAACTGGATTTAATTTGAAAAAAATGTATTCTAATCTCTGTGTGTGGAAGTATTACAGATGTGGAAGTGAGAATAACCAGTTTAGATTTCAGTCATTCCTGTTGACACAGATCTCTCTCTTATTCTTTTTTTTTAAATTTAATTAATTTATTTTTATTATTAGTTACATTTTATTAACTCTGTATCCCAATCCCTTATTCCCTTCCGACCCCACCCTCCATCCCTCATCTCCTCCCTGCCCCACTCTAAGTCCACTGATAGGGGAGGTCCTCTCCCCTTTCATCTGACCCTGTTTTATCAGATATCTTCAGGACTGGCTGCAAAATCCTCCTCTGTGGCCTAGCAGGACTGTTTCTCCCTTGGGGGGTAGGGAGGTCAAAGAGACTGCCATTGAGTTCCTGTCAGAAATAGTCCCTGTTCCCCTAACTATGAGAAACCAATTAGTTACTGAGCTACCACAGGCTTCGCCCGAGCCGAGGTTATATCCATACATGGTCCTTGGTGGAGAGTCAGTCTCAGAAAAGACCCCTGTGCCCAGATATATTTTGTCCTTGTGGAGCTCCTATCCTTTCCACGTCATACTAACTCCCCTTCTTTCATGTGATTCCTTGCACTCTGCCGAAGGTTTGGTTATGAGTCTTAGAATCTGCTTTGAAACACTGCTAGGTAGAGTCTTTCAGATGCTTTCTGCAGTAGACTCCTGTCATACGTCCAATGCACATCCCATTTGTCTTTCTAAGTGAGGATTAATCATCTTACTCCTTGTCTGCTTTTTTTGTTTACCTTCTTTAGGTGTATAGATTTCATTATGTTTATCATATCTTGTAGGTCTATATAAGTGAGTATATACCATGTTTGTTTCTCTCCTTCTGGGATACTTCATTCAGAATGATCTTTTTTAGATCCCACCATTTGCCTGCAAATTTCATGATTTCCTCGTTTTTGATAGCTGAGTAGTATTCCATTGTGTAAAACTACAATTCCTGTATCCATTCCTCCATTGATGGACATCTGGGTTGTTTCCAGGTTCTGGCTATTACAAATAAAGCTGCTACAAACATGATTGAGCAAATGTCCTTGTGTACTTGAGCAAATTTTGGGTATATACCTAGCAGTGGTATAGCTGAGTCTTGAGGAAGCACTATTCCTAATTGTCTGAGAAAGCACCAGATTGATTTTCAAAGTGGCTGTACAACACATCCTTTACACCGTTACTTTGAAAGATGAAAAAATTTAGTGCTATGAAAATCTTTTCTTTATAATTTTTATTTTTTATATTAATCACAGGTTATTTAGTTTATATCCCAGCTGTATCCCACCCTCCATCCCTCATCTCCTCCCTGCCCCACTCTAAGGCCACTGATAGGGGAGGTCCTCCTCCCTTTCCATCTGACCCTAGCCTATCAGGTTTCTTCAGGAATTGCTGCTATGTCCTCCTCTGTGGCCTAGTAAGGCTGGTCCTCCCTCCTCTCTGGGGGGGAGAGGTCAAAGAGCCAGCCATTGAGTTCATGTCAGAAATAGTGCTTGTTCCCTTTACTAGGACACCCACTTGGATACTGAGCTACCATGGGCTACATCTGAGCAGGGGTTCTCGGTCATATCCATACATGGTCCTTGGATGGAGAAACATTCTCATAAAAGACCCCTGTGCCCTCATATGTTCGGTCCTTGTGGAACTCTTGTCCTCTCCAGGTCATATTTAAATCCCCCTTCTTTCATATGATTCCCTGCACTCTGCCAAAGATTTGGTTATGAGTCTTAGCATCTGCTTTGATACACTGCTAGATAGAGTCTTTCAGATGCCCTCTGTGGTAGGCTCCTGTCCTCTTTCTTGTTTTCTCTTGTGTCCAATGCCCATCTCATTTGTCTTTCTAAGTGAGGAGTGATCATCTTACCCCAGTCCTCTTTCTTGTTTATTTCTTTAGGTGTACAGATTTAATATGTTTATTCTATCTTATAGGTCTAGTACCAACTTATAAATGAGTATATACCGTGCATGTCTTTCTGCTCCTGGGATACCTCACTCAGGATGATCTTTTGTAGATCCCATCATTTGTCTGCAAATCTCATGATTTCCTTGTTTTTAATTGCTGAGTTGTATTCCATTCTGTAAAAATACTATGGAATTCTAAGGAGGAGATCCAAGGTAGTGGAGATCAGCATGCACATTATATGAGAAGCATAGGATCTGAATCTCCGGAATTGATGAGTGGAGGGACACCTAAAGCCAGAAAATTCACAGTGAGGCTTTCTGGACAAGAGGGAACATCACATGAGTTGAGACCTTTAGACTAAGGTCAGCCCCGGATTTCTTTGGGGATGGAGAGAAATGATCTTTTGTTCCCCTTGCACTCAACTTTTTCAGGCCCCTCTCCACCTCACAAGAGCTGGCAGACTCACAGAGATTCTCAGCACAGAACTCACTGCCTGAGGACTGCAACAGCAGAGGTGGGCTCCTAGCTCTTCAGCTGCAGCTGCTACCTGTACCAGCTTTCTGATCCGTGGTACCATCCTCCTGGGTCCCACATCTGCAAGCAGCCCTACTGACTCCGCAGGGCCTCCCAGCCAGTGACTGTAAGGCCTACCCAACCCCTCAGTGGCAGATAGCTGGCTGTACAGCCACCAAAGTCTAGCATACCTGCCAAACAACCTAGGCACACCAGGTGTCAGGCCTCCTAGGTCTGTAGACTACTGTTGTTACTCCCCAGGACTTCCCAGAAAGCATCTGGACCAGCATCCCAGTCTGCAGCTGCAGCTGGGCTCCCTAGTTCAGTGGTTACAGCACCACTGAGATGGCTGATATCATTAGTCCTCCTGCATATGACTCAACAGGTCCAAACCTGAGAGTAAAGAGCTGGGGTACCCTAGTCCTTGCTGATGTGACCTGCTTGAGAACGGGTGTACCCTCAAGTGCTTGCAGACCCCCAGATCCAGGGTCCTTCTAAGCTAGCAACCAGACATCAGATCCCTCCCACCCACATACCCACTGTGAGAAACAGAAGGATTCTTGGGACATTGAAGCCCCTGCTCTGCAGGTCCACCAGAGGAGTTCAGGCAAAAAATTCCTGGAGCTCTGACACAGCTGGGATGCTGGTAGCCTGTAGGCCACTGAGGTATTCAGGAATTTGCATGAGGAAATTTCACCTGTGATTATCATTAGTTCCTGCTACACATTCAGCACATGCAATCCCTGGGTGCTTGCAAGGCAGTGTGCCTCCCACACACTCAAGGATTCTACATTCTCTAGCACCCTGTCCCTCAAGACATACTTACACACAACACACACACACACACACACACACACACACACACACACACACACACACGCCCATATTTGTCCTTCTGCACCCACAGACTTTCCTCCCAGAGGTGCAGCTGAAATAACTGGAGCTCTCTCATCTTCCTGAAGAATTATCCAGACACCAGAGAAAGATGGTGCCAGTCTGAACAGCAGAATCCAAGAACAAACAGTGAAGGTTATGTATAATCCAATGGCCAGAGGTCAGCGAAAGAACACATCCAACAAAAATAAGGACATGATGGCTTCATCAAAATTAATGGATACTCCAATTCTTCGGAAACACAAGAAGATGACTTTAAAGCTATGCTTACCCAGTTATTAGAGACAAATAAAGAGGAAAAAAAATATCTCAGAGAAATAGTTATACAAATAAAGACAGTTAAAGAGGAAATGAAAAATTCTCCAAAAATTGGCCACCCAAGTTGAGTAAAAGAAAAAGGAAATGAACAAAGCTCTTAAAGAAAAACAGGCAAATATAGCCAAACAAATAGAGACACAAGTAGAGACACAATTAGTGGCATATCGAGAGGAAATGAACAAAAATATAGAGGGCATCATATAGAGACAGGAAGCCACATCCAAACAGATGAAGGAAATGGTTCAAAGCATAAAATCAGAACTAGAATCAATAAAGAAAACAAACTGAGAAAACCCTGGAGCTGGAGAACTTAGAGAAAACATCAGGAACCACAAAGTTAAGCATCACCAATAGAATACAAGAGATGGAAGAGAGAATCTGTGGTGCTGAAGATACTACTCTCAAAGAAAAAGTAAAATTGGAAATGTCCCAAACACAAAATATTCAAGATATCAAGGACACCATGAAAAGGAAAAATCTAAGAATAATAGCAATTGATGAAAAAGATTCCAGGCTTCAAGATCCAGAAAATATTTTCAAGAAAATCATAGAAGAAAATTTTCCCAGCCTAAAGAAAAAGATGTCTTTAAACATACAAGAAGCCTAGAGAATACCAAATAGACTAGACCAAAAAACTCCTCATACCACACCATAGTCAAAACACTAAATCTACAGAACAAAGAAAAGATAACATATAAAGGTAGACCTATCAGAATCACATCAGATTTCTCATCAGAAATATGAAAGCCAGAAGGGCCTGGGCAGATGTCATGCAGACATTAAGAGACCACAGATGCCAACCCAGACTTCTATACCCAGCAAAGCTTTCAATCAACATAGATGGAGAAAAAAAAATATTCCATGACAAAACTAAATTTAGGCAATATCTTCACAGCAAGCCAGACCTACGGAAGACAATAGAAGGAAAACTCCAATCCAATGAAAATAACTATACCCAAGAAAACATAGGATACAGATAGTATCCCTACAAAAATTAAAACAAAACAAGCAATGAATCACAGTAAGACCACCAACTCCACAATAAAAGGAACTAAAGTTTATTGGTCACTATTATCTATCAACATCAATGGACTCAACTCTCCAATAAAAAGACTCACACCAACAGAATGGGCATGGAAACAGGATCCAACATTCTGCTGCATCCAAGCAACATACCTCTGCAACAAAGATAAACACTACTTCAGAGTAAAAGGCTGGAAAAATGTTTTTCAAGCAAATGGACACACACACACACACACACACACACACACACACACACCAAAAAAAAAAAAAAAAAACAAGCTGGGGTAGCTATCCTAATATCTAATAAAATAGACTTTCAACCAAAATTAATTAAAAAAGATGAGGAAGGGCACTACATTCTCATCAAAGGAAAAATCCACCAAGAGTACATCAAAATTCTGACATTTATGCACCAAAACAAGAGAGCTTACATTCATAAATAAAATATTATTAAAGAGTAAATCATACATCAGATCCCAACACTTTAATAGTGGGAGACTTCATCATCCCACTCTCACCAAGGGACCTATCATTTAGACAGAAGCCAAATAGGGAAATAAAGGTACTTACAGAGGCCCTAATTCAAATGGACCTAATAGATGTCTACAGAACTTTTTGCCCAAACTCAAAAGAGTGTAACTTCTTTTCCACACCTCATGGAATCTTCTCCAAAAATAGACCATAGAGTTGATCACAAAGCAAGCCTCAAAAGATACAAGAAGATTGAAATAATCCCCTGTATTCTATCTGACCACGCTGGACTAAAGCTGGATCTCAAAAACAATGGCAATAGCAAAAAAAAAAAATTTATGTACATGGAAACTGAACAATTTGCTACTAAATGAGAGCTGGGTTAAGGAAGAAATAAAGAAAGAAAATAAACACTTTCTAAAATTCAATGGAAATGAAGGTACAACATACCCAAATTTATGGAACACAATGAAACAGTGCTCAGAGGAAAATTCATAGCACTAAGTGCCTTCAAGAAGAAATTTGTAACATATCATACAAGCAACTTAATGGCCCAATTGAAAGCCCTAGAAAAAAAAAAAAGAAGCAAATACACCCAAGAGGAGCAGACAGACAGCTGGAAATAATCAAACTCAGGGCAGAAATCAATCAATTAGAAACAAATAAAACCATTCAAAGAATCAGTGAAACCAAGAGCTGGTTCCTTGAAAAAATCAACAAGATAGACAAACCTTTAGCGAAACTAACTAAAAGGCAGAGAGAAAATATCCAAATCAGCAAAATCAGAAATGAAAAGGGGGAGATAACTACAGACACTGAGGAAAACCAAACAATCATTAGGTCGTTCTACAAAAGCCTATATACTAGAAAATTTGAAAATCTAAAAGAAATGGACAATTTTCTTGATAGATTCCATCTACAAAAATTAAGTCAGAATCAGGTAGAAAGACTGAATAGTCCTATATCCCCCAAGGAAATTGAAGCAGTCATTAACAGGCTCCCTTCTAAAAAAAGCCTAGGGCCAGATGGTTTCAGTGCAGAATTCTACCAGACCTAAAAAGAAGTGCTAACTCCAATTCTTTTCAAACAATTCCAAAGAAAAGAAACAGAAGGAACATTAGCAAACTCGTTCTATGAAGCTATGGTCACCTTGATACCTAAACCACACAAAGACCTAGCAAAAAAAGAGAAATTCAGACCTATCTCTCTTATGAACATTGATGCAAAAATACTCAATAAAATACATGCAAACCGAATCCAAGAACACATCAAAAATATCATCCACCATGACCAAGGCATACAAGGGTGGTTCAACATATGGAAATCCATCAATGTAGTCTAACATATAAACCAACTGAAGGAGAAAAACTACATGATCATCTCCTTAGATGCCAAAAAGCATTTGACAAAATCTAACACTCATTCATGTTTAAAGACTTGGAGAAATCAGGGGCACAAGGCACATACATAAACATAGTAAATGCAATATACAGCAAGCCTATAGCTAACATCAAATTCAATGGAGAGAAACTTAAATCAATCCCACTGAATTCAGGGACAAGGCAAGGCTGCCCAATCTCTCCATATCTCTACAACATAGTACTTGAAGTCCTAGCTAAAGCAATAAGACAACTAAAGGAGATCAAGGGGATACAAATCGGAACAGAAGAGGTCAAAGTGTAAGATGATCAATCCTCACTTAGAAAGACAAATGGGATGGGCATTGGACATAAGAGAAAACAAGTAACAGGACAGGAGCCTGCCACAGAGGGCCTCTGAAAGACACTACCTATCAGTGTATCAAAGCAGATATTAAGACTCATAACTAAACCTTTGGCAGAGTGCAGGGAATCATATGAAAGAAGGGGGATCTTCTGGAGGTATCTCCATCCCTGATCTTAAGCTGTACTATAGAGCAACAGTTATAAAAACTGCATGGTACTGGCACAGAAACAGAATGGTGGATCAATGGAATCGAAGGAATCAAACAGAAGACCCAGAAATAAACCCACACACTTATGGACACCTGATTTTTGACAAAGATGCCAAAACCATACAATGGAAAAAAGACAGCATCTTCAACAAATGGTGCTGGTCTAACTGGATATCTACATGTAAAAAAATGAAAATAGATCCGTATTTATCACCCTGCACAAAATTGAAGTCCAAGTTGATCAAAGACCTCAACATAAAACCAGACACATTAAATTGGCTAGAAAAAAAAGTGGGGAATACCCTAGAACTCACTGGCACAGGGGAAAACTTCTCAAACAGAACACCAACAGCACAGGCTCTAAGAGCAACAATCAATAAATGGGATCTCATGAAACTGAAAAGCTTCTGTAAAGCAAAGGACTCTGTCATCAAAACAAAATGACTGCCTACAGATTGGGAAAGAATCTTCACTAACCCTTTATCTGACAGAAGGCTAATATCCAGCATATATAAAGAACTAAAGAAGCTGAAAAGCAGCAAAACAAGTAATCCAATTAAAAAACGGGGAACAGAGCTAAACAGAGAATTCTTTGTAGAGGCATATCGAATGGCAGAGAAACACTTAAAGAAATGCTCAACCTCATTAACCATCAGGAAAATGCAAATCAAAACAACCCTGAGATTTCACCTTACACCCATCAGAATGGCTAAGATGAAAACCTCAAGTGACAATACATGTTGGAGAGGTTGTGGAGAAAGGGGAACCCTCTTTCACTGCTGGTGGGAATGTAAACTTGTACAACCACTCTGGAAATCAATTTGGCGCTTTCTCAGATAAATAGGAATAGCGCTTCCTCAAGATCCAGCCATACCACTCCTAGGCATATATCCAAAAGAGGCTCAAGTACACAATAAGGACATTTGCTCAATCATGTTTATATCAGCCTTATTTGTATTAGCCAGAAGCTGGAAACAGCCCAGATGCCCCTCAACTGAAGAATGGATGCAGAAATTGTGGTACATCTACACAATGGAATATTACTCTGCAATGAAAAATAAGGAAATCATGAAATTTGCAGGTAAATGGTGGGACCTGGAAAGGATGTAACTAATATTTTAAGAATAAAATAAAAAATAACTTAAAAAAGAAATTCTAAGAATGGTATCGTGGATACCATTTATTTAAAATATATTCTTAAGAAAAAAATTTTGTGCAGGGTGACAAGTATTTACCTATGTACATTTTTCTACATGTAGATGTCCAGTTAGACCAGCACCAGTTATTGAAGATGCTATCTTTTTTCTTTTATGGTTTTGACGCCTTTTTAAAAAATCAGGTATCCATAAGTATGTGGGCTTATTTCTGGGTCTTCTTTTCGTTTCCATTGATCCACCTTTCTCTTTCTTTGCCAATAGCATACAGCTTTTATCACCCTGCCCCAAACTAAAGCCCAAGGTAATCAAAGAACCTAACATAAAACCAGATATACTAAACCTGTTAGAATAAAAAGTAGGGAAGTGCCTTCAGCTATGGGCACAGGAGACAACTTCCTGAACAACACATCAACAGCACAGACTCTAAGATCCACAATCAACAAATGGGACCTCATGAAACTGAAAAGCTTCTGTAATGCAAAGGATACTGTCACCAGAACAAAATGACAGCATAAGGATTGGGAAAGTATCTTCACCAACCCTATATCTGACAGAGGGCTAAAACACAGTATATATAAAGAACTCAAGAAGCTAAACAGCAATAAATCAGGTAATCCAATTAAAAAATGGGTTACAGAGGTAAACAGAGAATTCTCAATATAGGAACAGCAAATGGCAGAGAAACTCTTAAAGAAATGCTCAACATCCAACATAATTGTTGAGATGAAGAAATCAATTGACAACAAATGCTGGAGAGGATGTGGAGGAAAGGCAACCCTAGTTAATTGCTGGTGGGAATGTAAACTTGTATAACCACTTTGGAAATCTATCTGGTGCTTTCTCAAACAATTTGGAATAGTGCTACCTCAAGATCGATCAATACCACAGCTAGGCATCTATCCAAAATATGCTCAAGTATGCAATATGAACAAGGACATTTACTCAGCCATGTTCAAAGCAGCTTTATTTGTAATAGCCAGAATCTGGAAAAAACCAAGATGTCCCTCAACTGAGGAATAGATACAAAAATTATGGTACATTTACACAATGTAATACTACTCAGTAATTAAAAACAAGGAAATCATTAAATCTGCTGGCAAATGGTGGACACTGGAAAACATGATCCTGAGTGAGATATCCCAGACACAGAAAGACACACTTTGTATATAAGTTGATATTAGACATATGATATAGGATAAACATACCAAAATCTGTACACATAAACAAGCTAAGCAAGAATGAGGACCCTGGATAAGATGCTCAAACATCATTCAGAAAGGCAAACAAGATAGACATCTGAAGAAGTTATAAACAAGGAACAAGACAGGAGCCTACCACAGAGACTCTCCCTATCAGGTTATCAAAGGAGATACTGAGACTCATAGCAAAAATTTGGGTATTAAACACATGCTGAGACTCATAGCCAAACTTTGGGCAGAGTGCAGGGAATCTTATGAAAGAAGGGGGACATAGAAAGATCAGGAAGGATCTGGAGCTCAACAAGGAGAACAACAGAACCAAAAAAATCTGAAACTGATACTCCATCAAAGGACCATTCATGGAGATAACCTAGAACCCCTATACATAGTTAGCCCAAGGCAGCTCAATATGCAAGTGGGTTTCCTAATAAGGAAAACAGGGTCTATCTCTGACATGAACTCAGTGGCTGGATCTTTGATCATCTCCCCTTGTAAGGGGAACAGCCTTACCAGGCCACAGAAGAATACTATGAAAGACAGTCCTGATAAGACCTAATAATCTAGGGTCTGATGGATGGGGAAATGTTCCTCCAATATCAATGGACTGTGAAGGGGCATGGGATGAGATGAGGGAGGGAGAGAGGGAGTGATTGGGAGGGGACGTGAATAAAATACAAAGTGAATAAACTGTAACAAATAAAAATTATATTAATAAAAAACTAAAAAAAGAAAAATAAATATTAACAACATATTTTAAAGATAAATAAAATTATCTTTGAAAAGTGTGCAACAGAGTAAACTACAAACCATCCATTGAATTCTTACTGTGTAATTATAGGTGTTCATGAGATCATAACTAATAAATATTTTCTAGATGCCTATATTATTTCAATTATAAAAGTTTAACACATACATTAACAATAATCAACACTGAATTTGCATAGATTTTTACATTTTACAAGCATGGCAAGAGATTTAAAAGTTAGATGAGTAATTAGTAAAGGACAGAGTGTCAACTAGCTTAAAAAACACTGTATTTACTATCTAAATCCTAATCCCTGGAACGGAAGCTAAATATTCTAATGTAATTTTAGTAGCTCTGACCATTGTGCTGTATATGATGAAAATTGTGAAATCAAATATTTAAGACATCAACGCATAAGTATAAAAACATCATGACAATGTCTCAGTAACACCAATTTGTATTCAACAGACTGGCTGCGTTACACTCATAGTAGCCTTAGAGATAGCAGTGTTAAAGAACGTACCCCCATCATTATGGAACATTTAGTATACAGACATATGCTAGGTTTTCAGTAAGTAGTCAATTTGCAAAAGTATCTTGTTGCTTTTGTTTGAATTATTTATATTTACATGTTAGTGAAGGTTTTGGATGTGTACTTGTAAAAATTTTGTTTTATATTGCTTCTAGTTGGAACTAACTTTCAAATTGGCATGACCTGGAAATCAATTGGGAACTGAATCTCAGTGGAGGAATTACCTCAGTCAGACTGGCCTGGGGACACAGCTGTGCTGGGTTGCCTTGATTGTTAATTGATGTCCTTGAAGGTCCTATTACATTCTGTGTGGAACTGTTCTCAAAGCAGGCTTTTCTTGACTACATTGGAAATGTAGTAAGTGTAATCCTGTCTGCCATTCTTGCTACACTTCTCTGGCTGTAGGTCAAGTTCATTGTTCAAATGTAAGGCTATGTAGAATAAAAAGCAAGGCAACCTTCAACTTCTTATCTTTAGTTCCAGTACTGAATCACTTTAATGATGGCCTGTGACCTGGAATTTTAAAATCTAAATTAAAAAGCAAAATAACCTTCCCCCAACTTGCTTTAGCCAAGATGTTTCTATCACAACAAGAGAAAGAAAAATAGAAGTATACCCATTATCAAATTTCCTTAGACAATATCAAGAAAGTCATGTTTCTGAGAAAATGGAGAGACCAAACCCTCTCTAGGGACATTTGGCAGGGAGGCAGTTACAGTTAATACTGTGAAAACAATACTCTGTCAAAGTACCATTAACAATGCTATCCTGTTGTTGGTGTCTTGATATCCATACTCATTTGCTTCTTCTGAAAATTTTGTACTTTTGGGAAAAGGCCACACAGCCTCCTGATTGCAAGTTTCCAGATCATCTCATGCTTTCCTGCTTCACTCAGGAAGTCCCTGCCAGGCAGTTCCTTGTCACATGGCCAGATTACCTACTTAAGTTATCTTGTCAGTTTCAAATTGTCTACTGCCCACCTAAAGCACACTTCAATCCAGCTGAGAGGAACACAGCAGCTGGCTCTTGCTTTACAAGGTTTTGCCCTTGTTATAACTTCTCTAGACAACTTGTTCGTGTATCCAAGATGAATCATGAAATCTAGATGATCCAGCAAAACCTGTAAAATGTACACTTTGAATTTGTGCAAGCAGTCATATTTTTGTCGTAGGTTTAGAAATATAGCTGAATAGAATAATGAAGAGTCTGTGCTTCAGCAATATTTAATGTCTGTGATTGTTTAACTGAAAACCATGGTAAGCTGGTGCAAATTTTAATACTTCATTCACATTTCATGTCCATGCCATGCTCCTTTCCTGACTGTATAGTAAGCCTCTGCGGCTTCCACTGGGAGTCAGCAAGGAGATAACTTTCTGTGATGCCTCATGCTGTTTTGACATTAGGCCCAATACAAAGCTTTTCAAGAATAATATTTCTTGACTTCTTAGGATAGAGTAGTATAATGGGATGAGCTAGTAACTTAAAAAGACAGCATTAACATATGATGATGTCAATGACATCAGTTGCCTTAACAGAAAGCAGTTGGAGATTTTCAGACTTTGAATCAGAAAGGGAAGAACTAGAAGGAACAGACTAAATAACAGTGAGATTGGACAGAAAGAAGAGGGCTGACAGAGAAAAAACAATACAAACCAAAACCAAATCTTAAAACAGATTACTGACCACAACCATTTGTTTTTAGGAAGCAGCCAAGCACACGAGCCAAGGCCAAGTCACAGCCCCTAACAACACTAACACTATTTGCTGTAAAATCTGAAATTCTTATTAGTTGAGGCCCCAGAGGTGTAACACTTACCACTATTAAAAACCAGTTGTCCCAACACCCAAAGGTAAAGAATTCAAGCTGTAGCTTCCACTGACCGCATACTATAGATACTACTATTTGCTACTGAATCCAGGAAACCGGAGATCAGACCCAAGGGCAGAGACTCACACTTGAACAGCTATAGCTGAAAGCATCTAGCTTCTAAAACTTAAATCTTTAAACCCTTTTATCAGAGCATGGGACTATAACCTCCTAAATCTATCAGTCTAGACCCTAAGACTTACTGCTTCATATTATCATAGGTCCATCACTAACAGAGCTACTCCTAACCTAAACAAACTTTCTCTTTTTAGAGGTAAAGAAGCGAAGATAGCCCAATTGTAACATGGTGAGTTCTAGAAATCTCTCTCAGCAGCTTTTCTAAGTGATTCCTATTAACTCTGGATGAGATGATTTTTTTTTTTGAAATATAGAAAGATACAATCAAATAAGATTGGTGAGACTCTCAGACTAACATGTTATTACTCTGAATCAAGAAAACTGGAACAAATATTTCTTTAAATGGCATTATTTCTTGAGCTGAGAAAGCTAGGAAAATCTGAAGATTAAAAGAAATACAATCTTCTTGGATAGCATCCTGGATGAGTATAAAAGTATAAGATCTATGTAAAGACTTGTAGACTATGTGATTATGCTTCTTTCTTTCTTTCTTTCTTTCTTTCTTTCTTTCTTTCTTTCTTTCTTTCTTTCTTTCTTTCTTTCTTTCTCTGGGGTGAAAACCTGCTAGCTCAGAGAGGCAGAGAACGTAATCAGTTAACCTTCCTTCTCAGCTAAGGTCTGGATGGAAAAAACCCAAAAGTCTCACTAGCTCAGCTCACAGCCCAGGAACAAAAGGGCAAAAAAAACCCCAAGGCCAAAGCCTTGCTAGCTCAAAGCCCAAAAAGTCAGGGAGCTGAGGAGCTGAAGCCAGAGATGGGGTAATAGCCCTTTCTTCTTCTCCACACTGTCTTAAATACCCCTCAACTCAAAGTTCCTCTTATTCTTTAATCCCTGTCATCTGGTTTCTTGCTCTGCCTCTTGACCTAGGGTTAACTTTTTAAAATCCTGTGTACAGAAAGCTCTTGCTACTTTTCTTTTTTACACTATTAAAATATATATATTTATAAATTATAAATTTATATATAAAATATATATTATATATAAATATATATTTATAAATATATATATTTATAAATTTTGGTAATCTGATCAGTGCTGCAGTTCAGAACTCAATATTCAACTCATTAATCAAAATCACACAAATCACAGTTTTTAGAACAGAGTGGGCTCAAAATAGAACTGAACAAGAAACTTCCTACCTGTCTGACTAGATTCCATAGTGTTGGAAGACATGTGCAAACTTAAGGAAGGAGAAAAGTCATTAATAGTTTTACTAAGCAGTAGACCCTTTATTCTACAACCATGACCTTCCAGACAAAATATGTTCCCCCTAATGTAACACAAGAATGGTTGTTATGGGGTAACTATACGCTTTTTGGTTGAATTGAAGGCCTGATTCATGTGGAAAATGTATGCCTGGCATTTGCAGGGAACTGCAAGCTTACTTGGCCTAGCCGCCCTGAGAGGCATGTATCATTGGTTTTTTTCTGGTTGGAGTCCATGGCTCCTGCGACAGGATATGACTTCCAGGAACCCTCAGGTACTGAAGCCTTCAGGCCACTTTGTGTTTCCTTGAATGCTCTTTCAAAAATCAGAGAAGCGTGGAGGCTTGATAGGACATTTTGGCTTATACATTAGTCTTGTGAACCTTATGTAAATTGCAAACATCACTGTTTCCTGACAATTACACCTGTGTTGACCCTGGAAATTACAATTATATTCTATTTCTGATACAGGTATAAGAAGTTTGGTTGCTTTCAACAAAAAGGCAACAGCCTCAGTTTTGCTCTGGATCCTTCAAATGGGCCTTATTTAACTCCTTGTGTCAGTGTCAGGTGACCTCGGCCCAATTAACTGCAGGCCTTCAGAGCTAGGTATTGGAATCTTAGTTAAAAGCTCATGGCTGAGGAAGCTGCTTGTGTTGTTTTGCTATATAAACATATTTTCAAACCACAGTTAAATCTTTATGTTAATATCTATGAGTATATGTTATTCTTAACCTTGGTCAGATTAACTATTTTTTTACGGTGACAATGCAGATACTCATAAATGTTCAATGTGATGAGACTAAGTAACTGTTGAATAAGCAACCTTAAACCATACACCTATGTCCAGTTCCCAAGGCTCAGGGCAAATTCCTGAAGATGGTATGGAAAGAACATAAGAATCAAAGGGTAGAGAAAAGTGCTAAAACATACTGTGTTAATTATTTGAGAAAGTGCCAAATTAATTTCCAAAGTGGTTGTACAAGTTTACAATCGTACCGACAATGGAGGAGGGTTCCTCTTTTTCCACATCCTCTCCAGGATGTGTTGTCACTTGAGTTCTTGATCTTAGCCATTCTGATGAGTGTAAGGTAAAATCTCAGGGTCATTTTCATTTGCATTTCCCTGATGAGTAAGGATGTTGAGCATTTCTTTAAGTGTTTTCCTGCCATTTGCTATTCCTCTTTTAGGAATAGTGCTACCTCAAGATCCAGCTATACCACTCATAGGCACATATACAAAAGATGCTCAAATACAAAACAAGGACATTTGCTGAACCATGTTCATAGATGCTTTATTCATAATAGCCCAAATCTGGAAACAACACAGATGTCCCTTAACTTAGGAATGGATACAGAAATTGTGGTACATTTGCACAATGGAATACTACTCAGCAATTAAAAACAAGAAAATCATGAAATTTTTTGGCAAGTGATGGGTACTAGGAAAGATCACCCTAGGTGAGCTATCCTAGAAGCAGAAAGACACGCATGGTATATACTCACTTATAAGTGTATATTAGATATAATATAGGATAATCATACTAAAATCAGTACACCTAAAGAAGCTAAGCAAGATGGAGGACTCTGCATAAGATGCTCAATCTTCATTCAGAAAAGCAAATGGGATAGACATTAGAAGGTGAAAATAAGGAACAAGCCAGGAGCCTACCACAGAGGGCTTCTGAAAGGTTCTACTCAGCAAGGTATTAAAGTAGATGCTGAGACTCATAGCCAAACTATGGCCATAGTGCAGGGAATCTTATGATAGAAGGAGGACATAGAAAGACCTGGAAGTATCTGGAGCTCCACAAGGAAAACAACAGAACCAAAATATCTGGGCCCAGGGTTTCTTTCTGAGACTGATACTGCAACGATGGACCATTCATGGAGATAACCTAGAACCCCCTGCACAGAGGTAGCCAGTGGCAGCTCAGTCTCCAAATGGGCTCCCTAGTAAGGGGAACAGGGGCTGTCTCTGACATGAACTCAGTGACTTGCTCTTTTTTCACCTCTCCCTTAGGGAGGAGCAGCCTGACCAGGCCATAGAGGAAGTCTATGAAAGATAGTCCTGAAGTCCTGATGAGACCTGACAGGCTAGGCTCAGATAAAAGTGGACGAGAACCTCCACTATCAGTGGACTGAAGAAAGGGCATGGGAGGAGATAAGAGAGGGAGGAAGGGCAGGATTGGGAGGAAATAAGGGTGGAGCTACAACTGGGATACTAAATGAATAAATTGTAATAAATTAAAAAATATATTTAAAAAGTAAAAAAAAAAATTAAAAGCACTCAAAACTTAGAAAAAAGTAATACTGTCTTCAAGATACACCGCAGACATTACAGCGATAAACTCATAGCATGTGTGGTTATTTACATACTACACAAATTCAAGTCAGATAAAACCCTAGTACAAACAGAAAAGAGTTTATAAGAGATAGCGCTAGCTTGGGAGAAATTAGCGTTTGATGTGTCTTAAAGGAGAGTGTGTCATCTTTCTTTAGGGATACAGCTGCTGCTAGTTCATTTCAGAGTAAAGTGCCCTATACTCATGTTCATGTTGGTATCAATAACTGGGCTTATTGGCTTATTAAAAATATTGAAAAAATATTGAAGAAGCCATTAAGGTGGGACAAGAATGTACTACGGTTCCTGGGGGTGAGAAAGGGAGTTGGGAATGGATATGATAAAAAGACATTGAATACATGTAGAAAGATGTCATAGAATAAATTTAAAATATTCATCATAAAAGGTAGTGTTAAACAAAGTTCCTTGTAGAGCTCCTATCCTTTCCATATCATACTAACTTCCCTTCTTTCATATGATTCCCTGCACTCTGCCGAGGGTTTGGTTATGAGTCTTAGTGTCTGCTTTGAAACACTGCTAGGTAGAGTCTTTCAGATGCCTTTTGTGGTAGACTCCTGTCATAAGTTCAATGCACATCCCATTTGTCTACAAGGACCAAATATATCTGGGCACAGGGTCTTTTCTGAGACTGACACTCAACCAAGGACCATCTATGGATATAACCTAGAACTTCTGCTCGGATGGCCTGTGGCCTGTGGTAGCTCAGTAACCAAGTAGTTTTCCAAAGTAAGGGGAACACGGACTATTTCTAACAAGATCTCAAGGGCAGGCTGTTTGACACCCCCCCCCAGGTGAGGAGCAGTCTGTTAGGCCACAGAGGAGGACTTTGCAGCCAGCCCTGAAGATACCTGATAAAACAGGGTCAGATGAAAGGGGAGGAGGTCCTCCCCTATCAGTGGACTTGGAAAGGGGCAGGGAGGAGACCAGGGAGGGAGTGTGGGGTTGGGGAGGGATTGAGGGAGCGGGATACAGCTGGGACACAGAGTTAACAAAGTGTAACTAAAAAGAAAAAAAAAAAAAAAAAGAATCATCACCAACCCTTTATCTGACAGAGGACTCATATTCAGTATATATAAAGAACTAAGGAAGCTGAAATGCAGCAAACCAAGTAATTCACTTAAAAAAATGGGGAATAGAGCTAAAGAGAGAATTCTCTGTAGAGGAATATTGAATGTCAGAGAAGCACTTAAAGAAATGCTCAACCTCATTAGCCATCAGGGAAATGCAAATCAAAACAACCCTGAGATTTCACCTTACACCCATCAGAATGGCCAAGATCAAAAACTCAAGTGACAACAAAAGCTGGAGAGGTTGTGGAGAAAGGGGAACCCTTCTCCACTGCTGGTGGGAATGTAAACTTGCACAACCACTCTGGAAATCAATCTGGTGCTTTCTCAGACAACTAGGAATAGCACTTCCTCCAGATCTAGCCATACCACTCCTAGGCATATACCCAAAAGAGGCTCAAGTACACAAAAAGGACATTTGCTCAACCATGTTTGTAGCAGCTTTATTTGTAATAGCCAGAACCTGGAAACAGCCCAGATGTGATGGACTCTTACTCGTCCAGAAATGTAAGCAAAATAATCTCTTCTTTCTATAAATAGCCTTGCTTGTGGTATTTTATCACAGCAATAGAAACTAAATAATACAATGTCACACTTAATTATCTTTTAGTAATCATCTATGATATCATACTTTCAGGCTATATTTGTTAATTCTCTCATTACTGTGACAAAATACTTTGCACAATAATTTTAGGAACAATTTATTTCAGCTTACAGTCATCTATGCTGCAAAATACATTATTACTTGCTTTCTTTTTTTATTAAAAAAAAGTTCCTATATTGACAAAGAAGAAAATGTGAACAAAAGCAAACAATGAACCAAAAACAACATTCTATGGGTGATGTTCTCCAATTTGTGAGGATAAAAAATGATTTACGTAATGGCTATATAAAATTTATTCTTGAAAAAAAATAGAATTTGCACACAAATATTGATTAAATGGAGATATTAGTTAGTATGGGTAAGTTGCTATTCCTGAAATTCCCTTATGTACTATCAGTATATGACTTGGAAGATTACATCTGGGTCTGATCAGACATGAAAGACCTCTCCCTGAGAACTAGCCTTCATAGTAGCAGAAGGTGCAATGGAACATCCAAAACAGGGAAATAATCAATAATCCTATCTCTGATGCTTATGAGCAACAATGACCAGCCCTGGATAATATCTCTAAAGGTACGATAGTGGCACTCACATCTCGGCAGTAAAAAATTGATCTCTAAATGGACTTAATCACACAAATGATAAAGAAATCATACCTAGTACTAGAAACCTAACCAACTACTCAGGGCTAGTGAGACCATAGATCTGAGATGAAAACCCACTACCAACACTTTACTAGACCAGCAAAATCCCTTATTACGTTCTAAAACATATACCTGTACAAACAGATAAGCGTAGCTTCCATCCATCCTGTAGGAAACTTCTTTTCGCAGGATAAATTGAACATCACAGAAAAGCACATCTACTGAGTATAGAGGAAACAATTGTGTGGTTTCCAGCCCCAGTGGAATCATAGACAACACAACTTCTACACCTAAGGCTAAGAAACAAACAAAAAACAAAACAAAACAAAACAAAACAAAACAAAACAAAACAAAAAAAATCACTGAAGACAGTGTGAAAAGACTGTAAGAGCCATAAGACTAGGAAGTCTGCTGTGTGACTTTTTTTTTCTCCCAGATATATCAGTGAAACTTCACCTATAATATTGCAACAGTATAGCTGTGCTAATAGGATCAGAATTATATCAACATCAATAGAAATGCTAACACGGAAATATCAAGAGACCCATGCCTAGATAAACATATACAGACAGCTGACTGCTGAGAAGCAGAGGATTGGTCTTCCTCATGGCTGAGAGCCCTAATTGTTTATACAACACCAAATGATCAGACCTTGTATGTTATGGACATACAAGTAACTGACTCAGATGGATGTATTTATAGAGGGGTGTGTGTGTGTGTGTGTGTGTGTGTGTGTGTGTGTGTGTGTTGTAAAACAGTAATAATAAAAAAGAGAGGGCATGAATTTGAGGGGGAGTAAGGAACGAGACATGAGAGTGGTTAGAAAGAATCTATGAGATAAATTGGAGGAGAAAACGGAAGAAGAAAAATGATGTAAGTATGTTGTATTAAAATAAAAAAATAAATATTAAAAAAGATTAAAAACATGCCCTTGAAATTCTTACTGCCTTAGAAGAGCTTTTATATAAAACAGTAGGATGAGTGATATATACTCTTAGGAATACCATTGATTTGAAGCAAAAGAAAGAGAAAAGCAAGCTGAAATAGTAAAAGGGAAAAACAGTGACAATTGCTTTGACTTAAAAATAAGGTTTAGTAGAATGGTGGTTACCTCTCAGCGTCTAAAAGGCATCACCTATAGGAAGCCTAGTAGATACGAGAAGCTATGTGTGTTCAAATGTCAGATAAAACATCATAACATTTATTAAGCCTAGATACATCGGCTTATACATATTAAGTCATCTTTAAATTATTTATTACAATCCAGCATAAGAATTTGTTATTGATTGTAACCATTCTGACAGCTATAAGATGGTATCTCAAAGTGGTTATGATTTACATTTTCCTGATGGCTAAGGATTTTTAACATTTCTTTAAGTGTTTCTTAGCCATTTAAGATTCTTCAGTTGATAATTCTCTGTTTGGATCTTACCCAAATTTTATTTTTTGTTATTTCTGAGGTATTTTTGTAAAGTTTCTTGAGTTCTTTAAAAATTTTTGTTATTTGACTTCTATCAAATATGGAATTGGTGAAAATCTCTCAATCTTTGGCTGTTACTTTGGCTAATGGTGTCTATTGCATACAGGAGCTTTTAGATTTGTAGCCAGGAGAACACACTGCTGGTGGGAGTAAAAACTTGTACAGTCACCATGGAAATCAATATGGAAGTACCTCAGAAAATTTAGAATCAGTCTACTTGAAGATCCACCTATACCATTTGTAGGCATATACCCAAAGACACATGAGCATACCACAAGAATATGTGCTCAACTGTGTTAATTGCAGCCTTATTCATAACAACTAGAAACTGGAAACAACCTAGATGTCACTCAACCTAATAAAAGAGAAAAAAAATTAATTTAAAAAGTGGTAACTTTACACAAAGGAGTATTACTCAGCTGTTTAAAAAATGGTATCATGAAATGTACAGGCAAATAAATGGTAATAGAAAAAGTCATCTTTTCATGAGGTAACTCAGAATAAAAAAATACAAATGGTATGTATTCACTTTTAAGTGGATATTAGCTGTTAAATAAATTGTAATCAAGCTGCAATTCACAGACCCAAAGAAGTTATATAAAGAGGACTCTCAGGTGACACGTGGTTCTCCCTGAAAAAAAGGAAATAGCATAGATTCTGTGGGGAATGGGGCCATGTGCAGATAGGAGCAGAAGGGATAGGGGATAAGGAATAGAGTGAGAGAGTACAAGGAGAGACATCTGGAACTTAAAGGCATTTGAGGGGTGGTAGAGATAACCAGTGCAGTGAACACTTTTTGAATATATGAGGATGACCCTAGTGAGAACTCTCAGTAATGAAGGGTAAGGAGTCTGAACTGACCATCTTCTGTAGCCAGGCAAGACTTCCAGTGGTGGGACCAGGCTGCATTTGGTAGAGTTGTTGATTACCTGGGTTCCATAGTGGTGCCTAAACAACCCAGGCTGGCACAAAGACAGACATTTTGTTGTTGCTGTTTTGTTTTATTTTTGTTTGTTTTGTTTTTGTTTTTTGTTTGTTTTGTTTTTGTTTTTTGTTTGTTTTGTTTTTTCTAAAACTGAACAGCTGGTCATCATTCGTGAGGACAACATCCACACAGCTCACTTAACATAGGGGTGCCTTCTCAGAGCCTTCATCCCTAAGTTCTAGTCCTTTGGGCATGGGAAGGTACTCTGCAGGCAACTGAAAGAAAGCCTGGACACCAACCCAGCCAAGAACCCTCCACCTACCCTCAGTCATGCCTGCAAGACGTGCTGGGTCAATGGTGGTTAAGAGCTTGTGGAAGTAGCCAATCAGAGTTCAGTTTAACTTGAGACCCATGCTATGAGAGGTATCCATTGCTCTATATTGTTTGATGGCCAGGAACCAGAGACTTGGTAGCCCAGAGACCAAGAGTAGAACCAAATACAACCAACACAAGACAAAAAAAAAAACAAAAAAAAAAAACAATGAAATTATTCCTAATAATGTTCTGCTGTATTCATAGATTGGTACCTTTTCCAGAGAGGATTTTTCTATCAGCAGATGAGAATGAGCATATAAATCCACAGCCAAACATTATGCAGAGAGAATCTAAATTGATGCTGTTCACCAAGTCTCTCCCCTCAGAATTTGTGAGACCCCAACAGAAGTGTGGGAGGAAAGATTGTAGGTGTCAAAGATTGTGGGTGTGTCTCCTCTGACTCTTTTCATGCACTTGGAGCTCTTTTTCTCCTATTGGATTGCCTTGTCCAGTGTCTATTATAAGGGCTTTTACTTTGTCTTATAGTATCTTGTTTTTTCATGTTTGGTTGTTATTTCTTAGTGGCCTGCTATTTTCTGAAGGTAAACAGAGGGCGAGTGGTTCTGGAGGAGAGGGGAGGTAGGTGGAAGTTAGGATGAGTGAAGGGAGGGGAAACTGTGTTTGGGCTGTTTGTATGGGAAAAGAATTCATTTTCAGTAAAAAACAAACATAAAAAATAATAAAAATAAAAATCTGTATTGTTTAGACAACAAAAAGCATAAGTTCATGACAGACACTATTTGTTTTCAAATGCTTCTAATTAGCTATTGGCTGGTAGAATCTATGAGAAAGAAAATACGTAGTGTTTAAGGATACTTAACCAGACTGTGACTAGTCTATATGGAAACTGGTTCTTTTACCTGGCTTCTATATCCTATGACACACTGTTTACTGCCTCAGATGTTCACTGTATCTGAGCTCTGTTTTATAATGTCCGCTGCATCTCAACTTCTTCATCCAAGCAAGAGGAAAGAGTTGCAAGGTTGTGTGAGCTGACCTTGAAAAAGTCAGCTGCTGCTAGGAAAAGGCTGCTCAGTTTGGCAACACAATAGCTAAACCTGAGGGTCATGAAAACAAAAGGCAACTTCTCCATTGTAAATGGATGCTAAACCCAGCACAGTTCTGTTAAATTAAATCAGTGTTTTGATTTAAATTTAAAATTGGGACTACTTACTAGTAAGTGCTAAAATTTATTTAACTCATAGATAGAACCTTGAGAGTTATATATTTAAAGATTTTTAATTTATTTTGAATTTATGGGATTTATGATTTAAAATGAACTAATAAAATAAGTGTTGCTATAAAAACATAATGTAGTATCTTACTGTAAAAGAAGAATAAAATTTCTTCATGAAATCAGATTGTCTACAAAGTCCACATGATTTTTTTTAGTTTTTTTCCACTGAAGTTTGCTTTCCAGGTCTGTCAACCAAGGTTCAGTTCTCATGGAAAAAGATAAGCTCCCTTACAAAGTGAATAAAATGTAATTAATAAAGAATTAAAAAAATAAGATAATCTCCCTTCTTTATGGATTATGGTGATGTCCATGTTACTAAATTCTATGGACAACATTTATCCTCCTGTCAAACAATGATGAAAGTGAGTTTGGTTAAACAATCATATTCTCACAGAACTCAAATACAAGTTAAATAACTAAGCCTCAGGAAGGGGAAGTGATGATGAATGATGAACGACACTTTGGGGATATAGCAAGCATAACAAGCCTGTTCTATCCGTAGCCAATAAAATATTTTTCTCCAAAACTTCAAGTTATTTAGGCAAAGCTGAAGTGACCTAGTGTTTGAGTCCTACAGCTATACTGGGTCTGTAGTGGTAGATGACAACATGGCGAGTACCTTCAGCAATGCCCCCAAGACTGGTCATGTGAGGTAATCATGAGGTCCACAGACATGCAACCAACCAATGATTCACCATAGCTTAGTAAGACTAGACCTGCTGCAGTTGACTAAGGTAACTTTCCTCCTTGCCTTTCTCCTCCTCTCCTTACCTATCTCCCTTCTTTCTTATCTTCCTTGTTCCATTTCTTGCTCCATCCCCTTCTTTTCTTGTTGCTCTTGTAGTAATTTTGCATTTCTTCTGAGAGCTAGTTTTTTCTTTTCTTAAATTTCTCCTTCAGATTCATGTCTCAAAATTCAGTTCCTTACTGAAACATTCTTCTTAAATACCCAAACCCTTCAGTCAATAGTACCAAGATGTGTAAATAGGGAGAAAAATTTGCAAGGAAGAAATGGATGAAATACGTGCCAGTGTTACTCAATAAAGGTTTTAACACTTTGATATCTTATATGGGTCTTACCAATGAACAAAATTATATCATATAGCTGACCTTTAGTTAGAACTCTTGATTTTTCTTTGAGCCAGGAGAACATTATCACAGCCCTGGCAAGGTACTGTCACTGAACAGGCAGTATAATCAAATCCTTTAAAAGCCATGTCATTCTTCTTTTAGGCTAGAATGGGAAACTGTACAATCACTGAGATCCATCACCACAAGTTTATTTCCACACATGATTTGCTTTAACACAAATCTCTTACTAAAAAGCAATGTGATGTGAAGTAACATGATAATGAGTAACTATCACAGATGGTGATTTGTGCAAAAGCATGACTAATAGGAAAGGCAAATCTGTATTCAGAGAGTCTATTCCATTACTCCTCCCTTGGATGCCTTTCTCCACATTTCCAATGGAATGATGCCATCTTGGGGGCCATTGGCAGCCTGAGAAGAGCTTAGTGATGTTGATTAATTCATACAAAACTTCCCCAACCAGTATCATGCTACTCTGATCATGAGTTTATATAACAAGGAACAGATAAGATGATAATCACAGCACATTTCATCTTACCCTCATGAATATTAAGAGTTTACTCTTTTTTATTTCCTCTTCAGTGAGCATTGCTATGATTCCAAAATCAGTTCAAACTGTATCCATTCAGACAAATGTACATGCAGCTCTTCTTTAGACATTACTAACATCATCTTTAATTTTTTTTTATACTTCAGCATATTTTGGATATATGCCTAGGAGTGGCATAGCTGTATCTTGAGGAAGAACTATTTCTAATTGTTTGAGAAAGTGCCAGATTGGTTTCCAAAGTGATTGTACCAGGTTACATTCTCATCAGCAATGGAGGAGGGTTACCCTTTCTCCACAACCTCTCCAGAATGTGTTGCCACTTCAGTTTCTGATCTTAGCCATTCTGATGGGTATAAGGTGAAATCTCAGGGTTGTTTCAATTTCCATTTCTTTAAGTGTTTCTCTGCCAATTGATATACCTCTATAGAGAATTCTCTGTTTAGTTCTGTACCCCATGTTTAATTGGATTACTTGATTTGTTGCTGTTTAACTTCTTGAGTTCTTTATATATTCTGGATATTAGTCCTCTGTCAGATATAGGGTTGGTGAAGATCCTTTCCCAGCCTGTAGGCTGTCGTTTGTTTTGATGACAGTGTCCTTTGCTTTATAGAAGATTTTCAGTTTCATGAGGTTCCATTAATTGATTGTTCTGTTCAGGAAGTTGTCTCCTGTGCCAATGATTTCAAGGTTCTTTTCAAGGACCATGCATGGAGATAACCTAGAACCCCTGCACAGATGTAGCCCATGGCAGCTCATTCTCCAAGTGGGTTCCCTAGTAATGGGAACAGAGACTGTCTCTGACAAGAACTCAGTGTCTGGCTCTTTGATCACCTCCCTTTGATGGGGGAACAGCCTTACCAGGCCACAGAGGAAGACAGTGCAGCCAGTCTTGATGAGACCTGATAGGCTAGGTTCAGAGGGAAGATGAGAACAACCTCCCCATCAGTGGACTTGGAGAGGGGCATGGAAGGATATGATGGGATTAGGAGGGGATGAGGGAAGGGACTACAGCTGGGATACAAAGTGAATAAACTGTAATTAATACAAATAAATTAATTAAAAAAGAAATTTTAAAAAAATAATGATTTATTTTTTCACCTAAAATATTAAAAGCTGTTATTCCTAAGCATAAATCCTTTTCCCTCTTTCTGAGTGTGTCTTATTAGCACAATGAACAGCAAGGTACTCAAATCTCTAATCATGGCTCTTGGAGGCCACCATGACAAAGCTTATAATAAAGCTCTCTTTTGAAATTCAAGCATGGGGGTAAGGTGACAGTTCACTCAGGAACAGTATTGGCTTGAAAGGACTAGAACCTGAATGAAATTCCAAGAACCCACTATTAAAAATATTCAGTGTGGTAGCACCTGTCTTTAATAGCAACACTGATGAGACAAAGACAGACATATACCTATAACTTACAGGCCACCCAGACTAGCCTCATTTGTGTTTCCATGACAAGTGACAAACACTATCAGACCAAAGTAGTAAACAAAGAAACAAATAACAACAAAAATTGGTTGGCACCAGAGTTATGATTCTCAGTATTTCCCCGTGTCTCCACCTGCAAGCATGCATGTAAACAGGCACCTTCCTGAAAAACATGTCGATCACTCATCACAAACATATACACATACGTGATAGAATATTTGGATGACAACAGAGAAACTACACTTGTTTATTATTTTCTTCCTCAAAGACCTCAGTAAAGGAATCTTACTATGATGTACAGGTACAAAGTTATAGGAAAGTAATCAATGTTGCTTAGGTCAAGAACATACGTGCAACTTATCCAGGCAACGTTTACAATCCCTTTAAACCAGTTACATTTATATTTCTTACATTTAATTTTGGAATGCTATTGAACCTGCTTCTAGGTTTATAGAGCTTTGGGTCTAGATAACACCAGAATCCTGCTGAATGTCCCAGGAGTTAAGAGAACCTGCAGCCAACAGTCAAATGTACAATTTCTATAACATACTGCAGAGGACGCCAGCCTAGTTTTGCCAAGGTTTGATCAAAACATACGAGGGTGTTTTAGTCATCTGGCCTATTTGCTTTGCCCTAATTTGTGTTTTACCAAAGCACAAAATCTTTAGATATAGATTGGCAAAAGTAATAGTTCCTACTTCCATGTATGTTTCTCCTATTGAAACAAGAGGCTAGGGTGTAATAAGTGATAAATCATGTGCCTCCTGTTTCCATGGCCAATAATATAAAGCATACTACTTTACCTAATACCTGGTAAACTAAATATTCTAGAAATATGATTGATAATTTAAAGAGTTTAAGTAATCCTCCTGGTAATAGTTAATGGAGATTTTGAGATGCCTAACTAAGGACTTTGGACTATTTAATCCAAACAGTAGCACTAGAGAAATACTAAAGTGATTCTGGTATATAAAAACTATGTCAGCTTCATGAGTGCACAAGAAGTCTTTTAGCATTCACTCATTTTGAAAATTATACAGAGTAGAAATGATTTTTGGCTTCTTGCATCACAATTTTAAAATGATAAAATTAGGATCTGGAACAATGTAAAGGTTGGAAAAGCATTTACCATGGTTGCACAGGGTATTGTATTCTGAAATACAATATCTAGACTCAAATAAATAGCCAGGCATGGCTGCAGGCACCTCGAATACAGATATGAGGAGGCAGAGATGGGAGGATCCCCGAGGTTCAGTGGCTATTTAGTTTAGCCAAAAGGGTGAATTTCAGAGTCTATAACAGATCCTGTCTCCATAGATAAGGTGGAAGTGATTGAGACAGAAATTCACAGTCAACTTCTAACTTCCACCCACACCGATATGTACACACTCAATGTATTAGAGTTACATACACAGACACACACATAACACACACACATGCACAGGCACACACACATAATGTTAAACTGATCATTGTGTTAAACAAGCCTTAAGACATCATGCGTAAATTTTCACAGAGGTAAATCCTGATACTTATGAAATCCCCAATGAACAAGTGTCAATCAAAAGGGAAAGTCTTCAGATATTAGTAACTTGGTTTGCTCTTACTTCACCATAATATTAAAAAAAAATAATATGTGCAATATACCAAGTTCTTGAAGTTATGCAGAGTAAAGGTTTCTCAAAATCAGGTAGAGAGAGAGAAGGACTATAAAAGCCGTACAGGGATAGGCACAAACCATCCGTAACCATAGCATCTAGCACTTCAGAAACACTGTATCTGAAGATGCTGCCATTAGCATGTCAATCATGATGCGATTAACATGAAAACACTGAGAAATTACTAAAATTGTTTTAATTGCATTGTTAAAAGATAAAGCAACCCAAAGAGCCCAAATAAATGAAGTTACATTGCAAGAATTAACCAAAAGTAAAATATCTTTACTACTTGGTCCAAGGAGGTTTTTGTATAAGATATATCTCAATGGAAATAAAGACAGTCTCTGAGCCGATTAGGTGTGACCCTTGCAAAGGTACATGAATCCTGTGTGTGATGAATGATATGTTATGACATGGAGCTGGTTACATAAATTTTTATTGATACAGAACACATGACACGCACAGATTTACAGGACATGTTTGTGAATACAAAAGGTAGAAGTTTGCAATGACGCTTCAGATGCCTCCTATGGGTTTGAGATGTTGTGTGATTACATTCTTACAATTAGGGTTGATGGAAGCTAATGATCTGCTAAGCTAATTTATTTCAAAAGTTGTGGTAGTGAAAAGAATGTTAAGTCAGATATAGAAATTAAAGAAGATGAGATTTTTCATTTAAATCTACAAATAAGAAATAATGTAGAAAAAATGGAAATTTGATTTTTCCCCGGGATATTCAAAGTCATCTCTGACTTCCAAATACTCATATTTGCCTTAAAAGCAATATAGATGAGTATAAGTATATGCTTAATATTGGTAAAACACCAATAGTTGTTTAAAATAATTAGACAAGTTTTTTTTTATGAATTAAGGAATGGTATAGAAAAACACTAATAAATATAAATTTATACTGACACGATGGATCACTGGGTAAAGTGCTGCCCAAGTCTGATAATATGAAGACAATTCTCAGAAACCACATAAAAAGGGAAATTAAACAACTGACTCCATGAATTAATTCTTTGATGTGAAAGAATTGTATGATGTAAATTACAAAATATTACAAAACAACATTAAGAAGATACTAACATTTGGAAAGACTGCCCATGGTTTGAGGCAATTTATAATGACAAGTTGTTTAAACTACAAAAAGCAACATGGAGATGTGATGTCAAAATACCACTCACATTCTTCTTAGAAATGGAAAAACATCCACAATTAATATTAAAAAGTGTGACCTTCAGGAGTCAAAGCATTTCGGAGTTGAAGGGGCAAAGCTGGAGATATTTAAATAAGATATTTAAATAAGATATTTAAACAAGACCAACTTTGGAGTCATGAGAACAAAACCAACATAGTATTCACCTAGAAACAGAGATGTGATACAATGGAATATAGTAGGGCAAATGAAAATAAGGCAGAGGGTGGAGGAAGGGAGGGATTGGGACGGGAGGAAGGAAGGAACCACAGGAGGGATAATTAATAAAGAAAAAAGAAAAAGAAAAAGAAAATAAGGCCAGGAAGCTATAGCCATTTGATTTCTAGCTGAGGAAAAGAAAATGCACACAAAAGACAGAATATATCTTCAACAATTGGGCTGAAGAAAATGAACAGTGAAGCATATTTTGTTTACACTGTATAAAAAACTGAACTCAAAATGATTTAAAAGCTGTACTATTAGACCTGGAACTGTTAGTTTACTGGAGGAAAATATAAGTGAAGTATTTCAAGATAAAGGACCAGGTAATGATTTATTGAAAAGGGTTTAAAATGCAAGAAGCGAAAATATGGCTAGATGTAGTAAATTATATATATATATATATATATATATAACATAATATTAAAATTATATATGTATATATATAGATATAGATAGATATAGATATATACATATATATGCATAGTTACCACGATTTATTTATTTTTCTGCAATATACATTCTAATTGGTCTGGGATGGAATCTTGTACTGATGATGTCAATTTTTTGTATATTTATTATCCCTTTGACTTCTATTTTGAAAAAATAGTCATTTAGATTATTTATAAATTTTATTTGAATTATTTTTTTGTGTGTGTTACCTTTCTTGAATTTTGGACATACTTTGGACCTTTGTCTTGCTACATCAATAGTAAGAGAAGAAATAGAAAGATTTTTTCCAATTTTTCTAAGTGGTTTCTTCACTCTTCTGATTACTTAACTTGATAAAAAATATTTTTAATTTATTTTTCATCTTTTCTGTTCATTCCTATGTTATATGTGACTATACATGTTCATATGATGTATACTTGTTTGGAGAAGTATGCATTCACTTTTGTGTGCATGAGTTTGGAGAATTAATGTCAATGTGTTGACTTCCTCAGCAAGTCTTGGCCTCATGTTTTGATCAGCATCTCTCACTGAAGCTGGAGTTAACAGATTTGATTAGACTGCCTGGCCAGTAATTCCCACAGTTTCCCTTTTTTTTATTCCCTAGCACTGGGGTTACAGTCATGTGCTGAAGCGCCCAGCTTTTTACATGATTGTTGGGAATCCAAACTCAGGTCCACATATTTGCATGCAAACCACTTTTCCATACATTCATGTCCTCAGGCCCTAAGTCAGTGCAATCTCATTTGTTGACTTTGTTTTTGTTTCCAGTACATTTTAAACCCATTCAATAAATCATTGCCTGGGCCTTTATCTTGATATATTTCACTTATATATATATAAAGATCCCTTAGAATGACAACATTCATTAGGACTATCAATAGCGACCATGAGCAGATCATTGAGATTCCTGAGAACAAAGCACATTAAACAGGACTTAAATTAAAACATGCTACCATAGGATTCAGCTTTCCTACTCATGTGATTTTATCTAAAGGAAGTCAGATTGCAGTGCAACTTATATTTGGCAATTCATCACATCATTCTTTTTTTAATTAAATTTTTATTTTTTATATTGGTTACAGTTTATTTACTTTGTATCCCAGTTGTAGCCCCCTCCCTCATTCCCTCTCAATCCCACCCTCCCTTCCTCACCTCCTCCCTGCCCCTCTCTAAGTCCACTTATAGGGGAGGTCCTCCTCCCCTTCCATCTGACCCTAGTTTATCAGGTCTCTTCAGGACTGGCTGCAATGTCCTCCTCTGTGGCCTAGCAAGGCTTCTCCTCCCTTGGGAGAAGGAGGGAGGGAGGTCAAAGAGCCAGCCATTGAATTTATGTCAGAAACAGTCCCTGTTCCCCTTACTAGAGTACACATTTGGATTCTGAGCTGCCGGTGGACTACATTTAAGTAGGAGTTCTACGTTATATCCATGCATGGTTGGAAAAAGAGTCTCAGAAAAGACTCCTGTGCCCAGATCCTTGTGGAACTTCTGTCTTTTCTAGGTCATACTAACCCCTCCCCCTTCTTTCAAATGATTCCCTGTACTTATATCACATCATTCTTAATAGCAGCATAGGAGCAGAATCATCCCAGGGATCTGAGTTAGGGTACTCTAGAGGAACATAAGGGAAGGGATGATTTTCTATCTATTTATCTATCTATCTATCTATCTATCTATCTATCTATCTATCTATCTATGTGTATATACATATACACACACATTTATATATATATATATATATATATATATATATATATATATATATAAATTCAAATAAGAAATAGAGCTTGTATGACAGAATTGTTTTTATATCTCAAACTATTACATTCCTCCAAGCTCCAAAAGCATCAGAGTTAAAATAATCATGTATCACTGAATGATTACTTACATCTGCCCGTGTAAGGGTACATGAGGTTCCTCACTTACATGTGTTGTGGTTTCTTTTCAAAAAAAAAAGAAAAAAAGAAAAAGAAAGAAAAGAATTGTAACAAAGGGTCATTCAGCTTGTAGAACATTAATTGTTCTGTAAACTTCATTCTTGTTTTCTGATGACCAAGTAATAGAGTAGTCAAAGTTTCAGCATCCATATATAAACAACAAAAAAACCCAAAACAGATTATAAATATTCTATTTCCAGCACAAAATTAAACATTTTTATTTGAAATTCTTGCCTTGATTAGTAAGAACCATGTGTTTTTCACTGGGGAGGGCACAGTGTACATTTGAAGTTGATAATTATCTTTGGCCTGGCCTTAGCCTTGTATTTATCTGTGAGAGCAGAGAGGAATAATACCTTTTATCAGGAAAGATAAAGAGTATCAGTGCTGGATGCATAGTATAATTGCTTCAGAATGTCTGTAGTTCACTTTTTATCCATTTTGCAAATATTTACTGGATGAGTTAATGCTTTACCATATGACACCCTCATGTGCCACCTGCTCTCCATGCCAGTTTTATATGCATGTTCATTCTTTGCAAAAGAGCCCTATGATAATCATTGTCTTTAGGCGTACAAGGCTTTTGGTCTTAAACCATGCTTTTGTGTACTTACTGAATTGATTTCAACCGGATAAAGTTAATATTGACCTTTAAGCTCCTCTCCATGCCAGATTCCACACTTGTTCAAATGCTGGAAAAAGACACTGGATTTTATTTTTGCCCTCTGTTTCTCCTTATTTGACTCTTTGTTCTATTTCACACTCTCTTTCTTTAATCACATTGAATTTGTTAGAATGTATTTTCTTGGAATTTACCAATTAACAAAATTTGGCATGCTTTATGATATTAATGAAAAGGCAAGTTTATTTGATTTTTGCCTTATTAATGTGGGAAATTTAGACTCAGATAATGTGAAGAGATCCCTAGAAGAAAAGGGGTCTAGATACAAGTATGATCCTTTTTTTCCATAGATACTATTTCTAGAAATATTTCATTTAATGTGCAGAAATATTTTGCCAGTATGCACATACATTCAGTGTGTGTGCAGTGCAGTAGAGGCCATAAAACAATTTAATACCTTTTGGCATGGGTGACAGGTAGTTACAAGCTGCCAGGTCAACTGATTGACTAGAACCTGGATCCCCTGAAAGATCAGCAGGTTATTCACACACATTCTCTGAAGGCCAGGAAAGAAGTAATGATCAGGAAAGATGTTAGGGAAATACAAGGCTTTAATGAGGTCCAAATCTACTAGTCTTATTATATTTATTTTTAGAGTAATTTGGGTCCTTTGAAATTATCATATGATAAGATGAAATTTATAGAATAATGCAGAAGTTATTAACTGATTCCATATTCCAAACCAAGCACTCTTTTTAGACACCAAGGACACCAAAGTGAAGAAGAAAATCAAGGACAAATGAAACTTGTGTTATAGTAGGGAAACTCAGACAACACAGAAGGCTATGTGATAGTTTGGGGAGATGTGAAGTGAAGTGTTTTGTAAGTAGGTGACAAAAGGCTAGGAGATGGAGAGTTACAGCTCTTAGATTTTCTTAGGCCAACATGAAACAGAATGTTGTTCTACTCATGATTAGAAACCACTTAAAGGTTACGGGAAAGAAATAATTTGATATGATTTATATACATGCTTGTTCCAAAGCTGACTTTTGCTGACATTGATACAGCTGTTCTTTCACTCCTCTGAATAGCATTTGCATGATACAGGCAATTTTTAGATTTACTTTTAAACTACAAATATCCTAATATTAATATTGAGTTCTTTATTTGTTGATTTATTATTTATTACAACTTATTTACTTTTTATCTTGGCTATCTTTATAAGCAATATATAATAAAACATTTTATCTCTCAGGATGGTCCATTTTTATAAGTTGATTTATTTATTCATTTTACATACTGAACACAGACCCCTCTCTCCTCTCCTCCCAGTCCCACCCACCCACATGCTTCCCCTTTTTCCCTTCCCATTCTTCTCAGAAAAGGGGAGTCCCCTCCTCCATATCAACTCACCTCAACACATTAAGTAGAATAAGGAATGAGGGCATCCTTTTCCACTGAGGCCAGGCAAGGCAGCTCTGCTAGGGGAAAGTTATCCAAAAGCAGGCAACACAGTAAATATCAGAGATAGCCCCAGCTCCACTTGATAGGGAACCCTCATGAAGATCAAAATGCCCATCGGGTACACATATGTTGGGAGCATTGGTCCAGTCTGTGCATGTGCTGTGGTTGGGGCTTCAGTCTGTCAGCCCCCATGGGGCTAGGTTAGCTGAGTTTATTGGTCTTCTCGTGGGGTTCTTCTCTCCATTTTTAACAGGTATGTTCTATGGATACTGCAGTGGAATTTCAACATATAACTACTATTTAAAATTGATATCTATTTTGTTGTTTTTTTTCTTTCTTTTTTATTTTGCTTCTTTTTTATAATTTATTCACTTTATATCCCAATTATATCCCCTCCCTTTTCTCCTTCCAGTCATACCTTCCGTTGTCCCTCTTCCTTCCTTTTCCTCCTCCTTAGAAAGGAGGAGCCCTTCTCCCCTACCATTTAACCCAGCTTATCAAGTCTAATCAGGACGTCCTGCATCCTCTTCTTCTGTCACCTGGTAAGGCAGCCCTCCACTCCTGGGGAAGTTATCAAAGAGCAGGAAAGAGAGTACATGTCAGAGACAGGCCCTTCTCAGTGGAGACTGAACAGTGTATTGGCTACATCTGAGCAGGGGCCTAAGGTCCTCTTCTTGAATGGTTCTTGGTTGGTGCATCAGTCTCTGTAGACCCTCATAGTCCCAGATTTGTTGTCTTTGTTGATCTTCTTGTGGAGTTCCTGACCCCTCCGGGTCCTTCTATTCTCTCACTCTTCCATAAAACTTCTTGTGCTTTGCCCAAAGATTGGCTCTCAGTATCTGATTCTATGCCCTGCTGTTTGGGTTCTTTCAGAGGACATCTATGGTAGGTTCACTTCCCTGTTCCCTCTCATCAACAACTTCCGGAGTCGATTCTATTTGCCCTCTGAATGAGAATTAGGCATCCTGTGTCGTGGATATAAACATGATTTTGTTTTGGTCCCAGGTGTGGGATATAGGACTGATGCAGATGGTCCATGGCAGCAAACTATTTGCCTCTTGTGGGCTCTAAGCGGAGCTCTTTGCCAGTTCCAGATACTTGAATCAGAGGACTCTGGAGAGAGAATAAATGCCAGAGCCCAGAGAGTGGAAAAAAGAGAAAGACAAGGTTGCTCCTGTTTCTCCCCTGTGCTGGAACCAGCCAGCAGAGTCGAACGGTTTTTGAGTCAGGAGTGAGGATTAATATTATTTAAATAAACACACAGCACACAGGTAACTTTTTTAAAGGTCCAGACTCGACAGCCACAGCAAAAGGCAGGCTGCTGCAGCAAGCAGTGCAAGCAGCAAGTCTCAAGTCTCTGCCTCCTCCTCTGCCTCCAGCCCTCTGTTTCTTAACATTTAGATTTCCCACATTATACTTGTTTTTTTGTGAAATCTTAGGTCTGGTTCATGCTCCACGTCCTCCAAACTCTCTCCTCCAGCTCTGCTCTCCTCGTGCTCCCTCCTCGTGCTCTGCTCTCGCTCCTCCCCTCTTTCCTGTCCTCTGGCTCCTCCCATTGCACAACATTGTATCTAGTTGCTTTATTTGTGTCCTGTTTACACAAGAGTCAGCCTTCTTCTGCAGTAACTGTCGGCCTGTCTTTTTATTGTAGAGTTTCTAAGCTGGAGTAGAAACATCTCAAAACAATGGTTTAAATTCCATGAGGAGCCTGAGGAGGAGGTGTGATCCTCACAAGATATCCTACCTGCTGTCACAAACAAAAGGAGATGGACTTACAAATTCTACCCTGCCTTTAGAGAAGGTCTGGTAAAAGCAGTCTCTCCGCTGAGATTTAAATATCAAAGCAGCTGCCAGAGGCATTGCTCCGGACACCCTTGTTGCTCCTAGTTTCTGTTGTGAGACAAGAAGTTGAAGATAGGGCTGGAGAGATGGCTCAGAGGTTAAGAGCATTGGCTGTGCTTCCAGAGGTTATGAGTTCAATTCCCAGCAACCACATGGTGGCTCACAACCATCTAAAAATGAAATCTGGTGTACACACAAATACACATTGTATACTTAATAAATATCTAAATAAATAGATAGATAGATAAATAAATAAATAAATAAATCTTTAAAAAAAAAAAGAAGAAGAAGTTGAAGATATCCTGAAATAAGGATTAGACTGACTCCAAAGAACCTGCCTACCCTAACCAGCAGGAAGGAACTAAGTGAACTGTGACTCCTCTCACACTAATCCTTTCTCTCTCCTACATGGTATTGTTGTGCTGGAAGGGATTGGGGTGGAGTAGGGAGAAAAAGGTAAGAAACATAAATAAAAGAGTTTTAAAAATGTCCACCAACAATCCTGCCTAGGTTCTCCTTGTTATTTAGCTTCTTTGGGTCTGTGGATTTTAGTATAATTATCCTCTATCATATGGCTAATATCCTCTTATAAATGAGTATAAACCATGCCTATTATTCTAGTTCTGGGTTATCTCACTGAGTATAATCTTTTCTATTTCCATCAATTTGCCTACAAATTTCATGATTTCTTTGTTTTTAATAGCTAAGTACTACTCCAGTGTGTAAATCTACCACAATTTCTATGTCCATTCTTAAGTTGAGGGACATCTAGGCTGTTTTCAAATTCGGGCTATTGTAAATAACGCTGGTATGAACATAGTAGAGCAAGTGTTCTTTTTGTATGGCAGAGTGTCTTTTATATACCCAGGAGTTGTATAGCTTAGTCTTGAGGTAGTGCTATTTCTAGTTTTCTGAGAAGGCACTAGATTGATTTCCAAGGTGGTTGTGCAAGTTTTAACTTCCACAAGCAATGGAGGAGTGGTTCCCTTTTTCCACACCTTGTCAGCATGTGCTGTCGCTTGAGTTTTTGATCTTAGTGGTTCTGATGGAATCTCAGAGTCATTTTAATTTGCATTTCCCTGATGAGTAAGGACATTGAACATTTCTGTAAGTGTTTCTCCACCATTCGATATACCTCTTTTGAGAATTCTGCATAGCTCTGTAACCCATTTTTAATTGAATTATTTTTATTTGTTATTGTTTAATTTCTTGAGATCTTTATATATTCTGGATATTAGCCTTCTGTCGGATGTATAGTTGTTGACAATCTTTTCCAAGTTTGTAGGCATCTCTTTTTTTAAGATTGTGGAAATTTTCTTCTATGATTTTGCTGAAAATATTTCCTGGTTCCTGGATATGGGAATCTTATCTTTCTTCTATTCCTATTATTCTTCAGTTTTGTCTTTTCATGGTGCCCTTATTTCCTGGATGTTTTGTGTCAGGAAAATTTGGATTTACCATTTTCTTTGACAGATGCATTGATTTATTCCACTGTGTCCTCTACATCTGAGATTATTTCCTCTATCTCTTGTGTTATTTTGGTGGTTCTTACCGTTATACTACCTATTTTCTTCCCTAAGTTCTCTCTTTCCAAGATTTCTTCAGTGTGTACTTTTTTTAATGTTTCCTTTCCAACTTCATATCTTGAACAGTTTTTTTGATTTCCTTCCCCTGTTTGTGTTTTCTTGCATTTCATTAAATGATTTGTTCCTGTTTCACTTGTTTGTTTGTAGTTTCCTGTATTTCTTTTAGTGATTTACTTATTTTCTCTTTAAAGTCTTCAATGTGTTTGACTGTATCTACCTGTATTTCTTAATGGATTTTATTAGTTTCCTCCATTCTTCATAAGCATAGGCTTAAGGTCACGTGTGTGTGTGTGTGTGTGTGTGTGTGTGTGTGTGTGTGTGTGTGTTTCAGATCTGTTAGCATATCCAGGGCTGCTTGCCTGGGGATAACTGGGTTCTGGGGGATGGCATATTGTTCTGCCATTGTTTTGTATCTTGTGTTTTTAGGTTGTTCTTTAGGAATCTGGTTGTCTCTGGCATTGGCTGTTAGATACTGTTGCCTACAGGAGTTCTCTGGGACATGGGCAGAGCTCTGGGCAGGAAGCTGGATGTTTATGCACAAGCCCTTCTTAGATTGATGTGATTGATTTCAGACTGGTTAGTAGATCTCAGGGATCTACTCAATGCAAGCCTCTCCTCAGTTGTATGATCCTGGGGACCAAGTGGAATCCTCGAGAGTTCAGTGGTCCTTTTACACCAAGGAAAGTCCTGGAGTCAGCTGCCCTGCCACTAGCTTTCTTGCTCCAACGTTAGTGATCCAGCCACTGTTCTCAGACACTGTTTCCTGGGTGCAGCCTTTTTAGACAGTTTGTGAGCTCAGAGGTCTTACTGATCTCCTTAGGAAGATGGTTGGACCTCGGAGCATCATCTAGGGTTGCTTCCGTGGGTCCCAAGCATCAGAAGGCCGGAGGTTGGAGCTGAGTGCTTGGGATGGTGAGAATGGGCAACTGAGTTTGGAGCTATGAACCCCAAGTACCAGAAGATGTCCAATCCACAGGATAGTAAGAGTGGGCTTCCAAGATTGGAGCTGCCAGCTGCCATCTGGTACCAAAGGTATCCACAGATGGTGGGACTGGGTGGGTGGCTTACAGTTGTGGCTATGCTGGGCAGGAGCCCAGGAACTTTTCCTGGGATTAGCATGGTGACCTGAAGTTGGAACTTCACATTTTCCTGTGGGCTCTCCTCTCACCTGAGAAACACAGATGTCGAAGTTTTGGTGTCCTCAATGCGACCTGTTGGTCACTCTGTCCTCACTGCTGAGCTGCTGTTCAGATACAGTGTGAGGTCGGCATAACCATCTTAGGTATCCTTGTTTTCTCTTTCTTTGCCCCTAGATTTGATTTAGTTGTTTTGACTGGAGGAATTCTGAGAACTTCTCTTTCTGCTCTATTACTTTCTTTATTGTGATCATTTCACTATCTTCTGATTGACTTACTCAACCTTATTTTTCATTGTCACTTTGTACAGTTTTATTTGCAATATTTGTTGCCATGACTAAAATTCAAATACATGACTTTTCCAAAGTTTAGTTAAAAACAAATATACTGCTTCAAACATAACATAGAAGTCTTATCTTATGTTCTCTCATAAACTCACTGATGTTATGCAATCTTTCTTCTGTTTTACTTTGTTTTTCATGAGGAATTAGCAGTCAATGTAACTTCATTACTCTACAAAGTCACTGATGTCCCTTGAGACTCCTTTCCCATGAGCTTTCTACTGTTTGATTAAGTGTCGATCTGGCTTCCCATAAGATGATCTTGTTTAGAGGTTATCTAGGTTTCTTTGATATTTCACTATTTTGACAGTTATCAGTCATTATTTCTTCACTTTATTTTACAGTTTTTCTTGTCTGGAATTCTAGTGAGATGAAACTTTGTTGTCATCACACATCTCTTTAGAATTCTTCTAGTCTTGTTGAATAATTCTTACTGTCTTCATGTATATTAGTTTCCATACCACATTTTAAACATGACTATTAAACACATATAACATGGTTTTTCTTATAGCACAATTCACTTTTATTTGATAATATTTAATAAACAGTAAAAATGCATATATACTAAGAATAAATATTTGTAAAAGTTTTGTCATTTGTTCAATCAAGAATGTATGTTTAATAAGAATTTGGATGGTCTGAAGGATAGGAGATGCCTTATGTTAATTATATGCAAGTATTGCCTATTTTTTGTAACATCTACAGCTTTCATTAACTATGAGGAATCCAGACATTGTAACCTTGTTTTAGGGAGCACTGTAGCTGCTTTTAAATCTGTGTCCTGTATTGTAGAACCATTGTCTCTGGGAGTTGCCAGTAATTAATAGTGTTTATACATGATTGGTTGGAATTTATAGATTTGTCATGTTTTATGTAGTTATGATTCTATACTGTATGTGTGTCTGCATGTGTGTCTGTGTGTGTGTGTGTGACAGAGAGAGAGAGAGACAGAGAGAGAGACTGTGTGAGTAAAAATATACAAAAATCAACAATGTACCTGAAGGATAATATCAATTTTGACTCTGTTCCTAAAATTCTCTGTAATATTCTTTAGTATATAATTAATGCCTGAAGCTGAAGAGAACACAAGTTTGAAACTAATTCACAAATGATTAATAAGTTCTTCTTCTTTCACAATCTGTAATACTAAGAGATTGTGTAATACTAATACTATTCTTTTTTAAAAAAGAAGTTCAGTGTCCAAGTGGGTTCCATAGTAATGGGAAGAGGGACTGCCTCTGACATAAACTGATTGGCCTGCTCTTTGATCACCTCCCCCTGATTGGGGAGTAGCCTTACCAGGCCACAGAAGATGACAATGCAGCCACTCCTGATGAGATCTGATAGACTAAGATCAGAAAGAAGGAGAGGAAGACCTCCCCTATCAGTGGACTTGGGAAAGGGCATGTGTGAAGAAGGGGTAGGGAAGGTGGGATTAGGAGGGGAAGAGGGAGGGTTTTACAGGGGGATACAAAGTGAATAAAGTATAATTAATAAAAGTTAAAAAAAGAACCTAAAAATTATTTGTTCCTTTTTCATATATTACATCCACAGTATAGTTTCTTCTTCCTCGTCCCCTTCCAGTCTCCCCTCTCCATGTTTCCCAGCTTCATTCATTCCTCCTCCAGTTCCCTTCAGAAAATGAAAGGATGTCAACCAAACATGGCTTATCAACTTGCAATAAAACCAAACATCACCCCTATATTAAGAGTAGACAAGGCATCCCACTAGGAGGAAAAGTGTTCAAAAAACAGACAAAAGAGCCAGAAAAAGCCCCCACTCCCATTGTTAGGAGTCCCACAAGAAGATTTAGCTATACAACCATAACATGTATGCAGAGGGCCTAGTTGAGACTCATAAGGGCTTCCTCAAGCTTATCTCTGAGCCCCTATGAACCAGCCGAGGTTGGTAGATTCTGTCAGTTTTTTTGTAGTATCCTTCACACCTCTGGCTCTTAAAATCTTTTCCTCCAAGTCTTCTACAGGATTCTATGAGCTCTACATAAAGTTTAGCTATGGGTCGCTATCTGTTTCCATCACTTGCTGGATAAAGTCTCTGATGCAGAATGTGATATGCTCCTTTCTATGAATAAAGCAGAGCATCATTAGGAATAATTTCATTGAACTTTTGAATTTTAGAATTTATTTATTTGATTGCTTTGTTTGTTTCTTCTTTACTTAGTGCAGGTTGTGTTGGGTTTACCCAGGTCTCTGGGATATCCAGCTGCAAGTTCCTAGCCCTCCAAGAAGTGTGAGAGGTGGTCTCCCTCCAATGCATAGTTCTCAAGATGGATCAGTCACTGATTGACCATTACCACAATTTCTACACCATATTTACTCCGGAATATCTTGCAGACAGGACAAATTGTAGAGTGGGGTTTTGTGGCTGGGTTGGTGTCCCAGTCTCTTCACTGGAAGTCTTGACTGGTTACAGGAGATGTATGGTTCAGACTCCACATCTCCAATTACTAGGATTCTTTGCTAGGGTCACCATCATAGAGTCCTGGAAGTTATTTTTTTAATTTTTTTAATATTAGTTACAGTTTATTAACTTTTTATCCCAGATGTATCCCGCTCCCTCATTCCCTCCCAATCCCACCCTCCCTCCCTCATCTCCTCCCTGTCCCTTTCCAAGTCCACTGATAGGGGAGGGCCTCCTCCTCTTTCATCTGACCCTGGTTATCAGGTATCTTTAGGACTGGCTGAAAAGTCCTCCTCTGTGGCCTAGCAGGGCTACTGCTCCCTCAGAGTGTGTGGGGGGTGGTAAAAAAAGCCAGGCATTCAGTTCATGTCAGAAATAGTCCCTGTTCCCCTTACTAGGGTCTGACTCAGTTTCTAGCTTTTTCATGTGATCTCCTTTAATTCCAATATCTATCCAAGCATTCTTTCCCTCCTTTGTCCTCCAACCTGATCTTGTTCTTATCCCCACCTTCTTCCAATCTACCTACTATATGTATTCTATTTTACTTTCTCATGGCAATCCATGCATCTCCACTTGAACCCTTCTTAATTACCCTCTCTGTAGTTACAGACTGTTGTATGATTACATACTGTTGTATAAATATTGTATTAGATATTACAGCTAATATTCACTTATAAGGGCATATATACCTTTTTTATCTTTCTGGGTTTGGATTATCTCACTCAGGATGATTTTTTTTCTAGTTTTACCCATTTTTGTGCAAATTTTATGTTGTTAATATTATAATAGCTGAGTAATCCTACATTGTGTAAATGTAGCACATTTTCTTTAACCATTCTTCAGTTGAAGGACATCTAGGTAGTATCCAGTTTCTGGCTATTATTAATAAAGCATTTATTGACACAGTTGAGCAAGTGTTATTGTGGTAAGTTGGGAAGTCCTCTGTGTATATGTCCAGGAGTGGTATAGCGGAGTCTTGAGGTGGATAAATTCCCAACTTTCTGAGGAACTGCATATTTTCATTTCTCTGCAACCTTGATAGCTGTCTTTGTGGTTTTGATCTTTGTCATTCTAGTCTGAAGCATGTAGGACAAAATTCATAGTTGTTTTGTCTTACATTTCTCTGATGGTTAAGGATGTTGAACATTTTTTGAAGTGTTTCTCAGCCATTTGAGATTACTTTGCTGAGAATTCTCTGTTTAGATCTATCCTCCATTTTAATTTGGGTAATGTGGTTTCTTGATGTCTATTTTTCTTGAGTTATTTATATATTTTGGATATATGTTCTCTGTCAGATATGTGGTTGATGAGGCACTTTTCACACTGTTTTATTAACACCATTAATAGTGTTCTTTGCCTTAAAGAAGCTTTTATTTTTTATGAGGTCCCATTTAATTCTTTCTTCCTTCCTTCCTTCCTTCCTTCCTTCCTTCCTTCCTTCCTTCCTTCCTTCCTTTCTTTCTTCTTTTCTTTTTTGGTTTGTTTTTTTTTTTGTTTGTTTGTTTGTTTGTTTCTTGAGACAAAGTTTCTTTTAGTAATAGCCCTAGCTGTCCTGGAACTTTCTTTATAAACCAGGCTGTCCATGAATTTACAAAGATCTTCCCCCTTCTTCTACCCCGAGTGTTGGGATTAAAGGTGTATACCAACACACCCAGCTGAGGTCCCATTTCTTTCCTTTCTTCTATTTTTTAAATAATTCAAGAAACACTTCCCTTTTTCCATTAATTTATTTATTCACTTTTCATCCTTGTTGCAGCCACCCTCCTGTCCTTCCAGTTCTTCAATATATACCTCTGAAAGATCCCCGGAGGGTATCTTCCGTCTGAGAGAGACCCCCTCCCAAGGAACAACGAGGCCATTCGGATGCAAACAGCAAGAGGCTTTTATTTTGATACACGGGTACCCGGGTCGAAAAGTCATTCGAGAGACTTTCGCGCCCCCTAGATAGGAAGCTGGGGTTTTTATAGGGTTTTAGAGCAGAAGCGTGGGTACAGAAGCGAGAAGCATGGTTACAGGGGGCTGATTGGTACATTTTCATGAGACCACGATTTGCGTCAAAGTTTGGCAGGGGCACCAAGATTCCAGGAACTGGGTGGTCAAGGGGGTTATGATGACCCCTTGACGTGGCCTGCCACCTGTTATTTTGTTTTTCTCTATCTTAACTGAAACAGTCTCACAGATATCTATGAGGGTGATTAACACAAACTGTTTTTAGTATGACTGGGGCAGCCTGACCGCAGATATCCCAAGTGGGTGACACAGCTAGGTTTCTCAGTAATTTTCCAGTTCCCCACCTAGCCTATAGAGTTTTACAGAACAGTGGTGTCTCACAAAATGGCGTTAGCTATGTTTAACTTAGTGTGAGGCTGGGGTCTTTCACCTCTCCTCCCTTCCTCCCCTCTTCTCCTCAGACAATGGGGAGGTCTACCATGTTTACCAACCAGCCCTGCACATTAAGTAGCTGCAAGACTAGGCGAACCTTCTCCCACGGAGGAAAGACAAGGCAGCTCAGTTAGAAAAACAAGATCCAAAGACAAGCATCAGAGTCAGAGAGGGCCCCCAGTCCAGTTGTTGCCAGGTGGTCTTATTTCTTAACTGTTGTTTTTAGTGCCTGAGCTAATGATATTCTGTTCAGGAAGTTATCTCCTGTGCCAAAGCAAGCAAGGCTATTTGTCACTATGTTTTTAGGATTTCATTGCTGTGAAGAGACACCACAAAGAAGGCAACTTGGAAAGGCAAATATTTGATCAGGGCTGGCTTACAATTTCAGAGGTTTAGTCTCTATCATCAGTGCCCAGGCAGACAAGGTGCTGGAGATGGAGCTGAGAGTTCTACATCTTAATCCACAGGCAGCAGAAAGAGACTGTGTGTCACAGTTGGTGTAGCTTGAGCATTGGACACCTCAAAGTACTCCCCCCCCCGTGACACATGTCCTCCAACAAGGCCACACTTCCTAACAGTGCCATTCATTTTGGGCCAACCATTCAAACACATGAGTCTACATGGTTCATACCTTGGCAAACTACCACACCTACTTTCTCTTCCATGGGTCCAGTGTGTCTGACTTTATGCTGAGATCTCTGATGCATTTTGTTTGTAAATATTTGTGCTAGGAAATAAGTATAGATCTAAGTGGATTGTTCTATGTGGAGATATTCAGTTTGACCAGCACCAAAGTTAAAGATGCTTTCTTTTTTCCAGTGTGTACTTCTGGCTTCTTTTCCAAAACTCAGGTGTCCATAGGTGTATAAATTTGCATCTGGGACTCTAAATGATTCCATTGATCAACCTGTGTTTTTATGGCAATACCATATAATTTTTTTTGTTACTAAAGCTTTGAAGTAGAGCTAGAAATCAGGAATGGTGATACTTCTGGAAGGTATTTTATTGTACAAGATATAGGAGATTCCTGGTAAAAAAATTTACAGTTAAAATGAATAATTATTATTTTATCATCTGAAAATAGTCATACGTTGATGCTTTCCTGTCAAAATTTTATCCCTTTTATCTCCTTTAGTTGTCTTATTGCTCTAGTTAGAATTTCAAATAGTGTAATAAATATTTATGGAAAAAGAGGACAGAATTGTTTTCTTCCTGATTTCTTCTGGGATTGCTTTGAGTTTCTTTTCATTTAATTTGATGTTAGATATCTGCTTATTGTAATTACAATTGATATATTTAGGTGTGTGTCTTGTATCCTTGATCTCTACAAGGCTTTTTATTATGAAGAGGTGTTAGAAAACTTTCTAGACTCTTCAGTCTCTAATGATATGATATCTTTTTTTTTTTTTTTCCTTTCGGTTTCTTTATATGGTAGATTACATTGACAGATTTTAATGTGTTAAATCATCTCTGCTTCTCTGGGATGAAGCCCACATGATTATGGTGGATAATTTTTGATGTGTTCTTGAATTTTGTTTATGAGTATTTTATGGAATATTTTGACAATTCATGAAGAAAATTGTTTTTTTTTTAATTTTTAATTTTTTTTTTGAGTCTTTGTTGAGTGTGGTTTACATATCAGGGTGACTCATAAAACAAATTTGACACTTTTCTTCTGTTTATATTTTTGTAGAATATTCTGAGGAATGCTAGCATTAGGTTTGTTTTTTTAAATCTATTAGACTTAAAAAGACTGTTAGACTTAATGGTGCTCTAAAACTATATGGCCCTGGGCCAGTTTTTTGTTTTTGTTTTGTTTTTGTTGTTTATTTATTTATTTATTTTTGTTTGGGAGATTTTTAATGATGGCTTCTATTTTTTTTTGATCAATTATAGGTCTATTTAAATTGCTTATCTGATCTTGATTTTAACTCAGGTAAGTGGAATCTATCAAGAAAACCGTCAATTTTTTTAGATTTTCCAATTTTTTGGAGAGCAGGTTTTGAAGTATGACCTAATGATTCTTTGGATTTTGTAGAAGTCTGTGGTTATACCCTCCTTTTTGTTTCTGATTTTAATAAATTGAATATTCTCTTTCTGCCTTTTAGTTTGATTGGATAGTGTTTGTCAATCTTGTAGATTTTCTCAAAGAACCAATTCTTTGTTTTATTCATTTTTGCATTGTTCTCTTTATTTCTATTTTATTGATCTCAGTTTTCCGTTTCTTTTTTTCTATTAATTTCTGCTTTGACCCACACAGTTGTTCAGTTTCCATGACTTTGTTGATTTTCTTTTGTTTCTGTTATGGTTAAAATCCAGAATAAGTCCATAGTGATCTTATATGATACAGGGTTTATTTAAGTTTTCTTGTAGTGAAACTTTGTAACTGAGTGGACAATTTTGTTTCATTAGCTGCTGAGAGGAAGATTTATTTTATTGTATGTAGGTGAAGATATCTGTTAGGTACATTTGATTCATAACATCTCTTAGCTCCATTATTTCTAGTCTAGTCTTTGCCTGGAATGCCTGTCCACTGGTAAGAGTGGTTTGTTAAAGTCTTCCACTATTAATGTTTGGACTTTGATGTGTGATTTAACTTTAGTAGTGTTTCTTTTTACAAAGGAGGGTGTCCTTGCATTTGAAACATATATGTTCAGAATTGACACATCTGAAAAAAATTTCATTCCAGTGACATGGGTGCTCTGGCAAGGAATTACTTCCAAAGACCTTCTAGGTCCTTGTGATTCAGCTGGAATGCTGACACACTCTGGATTACAATACGATATGGCTGGAATGTAAACACTCCCTTAATACATACCTTTAATCCCTAACAATGAAGGAAAGGTAAGTTTATAGAAGAAAGTAGCCTTGTTTGAAAGTGACTTTAATTGAGGGGCAGGCAAAACGACTAAGAGAAAATTTTGGCAGAATGAATCAGAGATAAGATAGTCCCATATCTCATGAGAACAAGGCAGGAGAGAGAAGCTAGTTCAGGAAAGAGAAGAGAGATTTTTACCAAAAGTTTTTTTTTCTAGGAAAGTTTTACAGTGACAGGTTGCAAAGAGAACAAGAAGACACAGGAGAAGACAGAATAAGCCAGAGACTAAGAATGAGCGAGAAAACACATTTCCAGAATTAGTTTGTCAAGTGTTTTGAATATTATGTGCAAAGGGGGCTTTCTTTTCTGGTCCAATATTTTTGGTGTTCTATAGGCTTCTTGTATTCTTATAGATTTGTTCTTCCTTTCTTAATGTTAGGAAAAATTAAGATGATTTTGTTAAAAATATTTTCTGGGTTTTTGAGCTGGGATTCTCTTTCTTCTGTTCCTATTATTCTTAGGTTTTGGCATTTTCATAATGTACCGGATTTCTTAAATGTTTTGGGTCAGGAAATTTTTAGATTTAACATTTTCTTTGACTGATGTATCCATTTCTTCTATCCTTTCTAATATGCCTGAAATTCTCTCTTTTATCTTTTATATTCTGTTGGTATGCTTGCATCTATAGTTGCTGTTTGCTTACTTAAAATTTTCTTCTCCAGAATTTCCCCATGTTGTATTTTATTTATTGTTTCTATTTCCATTTTCAGGTGTTGGACAGTATTATTCATTTTCTTCACCTGTTTTTTTTTTTTTTTGCCTTGATGTGATTTATTTATTTTCTCCCATTATTTGCTTATGTTTATAGTTTCTTTAATAATTTTTTATCATTTACTACAATTTATTCTATTTGTATCCCAGCTGTGGTCCCCTCCTTCATCTTCTCCCAATTCTACCCTCCCTCCCTCTTCTCCTCCTATCCCAGTCCCTTAGTCCCCTGATAGGGGAGGTCCTCTTCCCCTTCTATTTGACCCTAGCCTATCAGGTCTCATCAAGACTGGCTGCATAGTGGCCTGACAAGGCTGCACACCCCAAGGAGAGGTGATCAGAGAACCTGCCACTGACTTCATTCCAGAGAAAGCCCCTGCTCCCCATACTAGGGACCTCACTTGGATACTGAGGATATGAGCAACATCTGAGGTGGGGTTTTAGGTCTTCTCCATGCATTGTCATTGGTTGGAGTATCATTCTCTTCAGGGTACCTCGCCAAAAAAAAGCCCAGATTCTGATGGTTTCAGCAAAGAATTCTACCAGACCTTCAAAGAAGAGCTGTTGACAATACTCTTCAAACTGTTCCTCAAAATAGAAACAGAAGGAACATTACCAAACTCATTGTGTGAGGCCACAGTAACCTAGAGGAGAAGAGAGATGAAAGAGGAGCTACTTAAGGGAGCAGCACAGAGAATGAGAGAAAGAAGAAGCAGTTTTACTGAGAGAGGTTGAAGAGAAAACAAGCTAAACACAGGTGAAGACAGAAGGAGCCAGAAGATTAGAATGTATTTCTAAAGTTAGTATGAGGTCAAGCTTGGCAATTTAGTCAGAAGCTAGGAAAAGCGAGTTTGAATCACTCAGCATGGAGAGTAGTTTGAGCCAGAACAACTCAGATGAACCAGACAGCCTGAATTCAGGAAAAAAAAATAAAGAAAGAGAGAAAGAAAAGAAAAAGAGAAAGAAAAAAGAAAGGAAAAGGGTGAGCTTATTCACCTGTGAGTCTCAGAAGCTGAAAACACTCTAGGCCTAGGTTAGATTGTATTGAGGCTAGAAGCTTCCAGGACTAGACATAGGTTAGCAAACAGAGGCAACAATTACATTAGGAGAAAAAATGTTACTTTTAAATTGTGGTAGATTGGACCAAATATATCTGGGCACAGGGGTCTTTTATGAGACTGTTTTTCCAACCAAGGACCATGGATATAACCTAGAACCCCTGCTTGGATGTAGTCTATGGTAGCTCAGTATCCAAGTGGGTACCCTAGTAAAGGGAACAGGGACTATTTCTGACATGAAATCAATGGCTGGCTCTTTGACCCTCCCCCCACCCCCAAAGGAGGAGCAGCCTTGCTAGACCACAGAGGAGGGCATTGCAGCCAGTCCTGAAGAGACCTAATAAGCTAGGATCAGATGAAAGTGGAGGAGGACCTCCCCTATCAGTGGACTTGGAAAGGGACAGGGAGGAGATGAGGGAGGGAGGATGGAATTGGGAGGGAATGAGGGAGCGGGCTACAACTGGAATACAAAATTAATAAACTGTAACTAATATTAAAAGAATAAAAATTTAATTACAAAATGAAAAAAAAGTTGTGGTATATTGGTGGGCTCTACAGAGTTCTGGTGGGCTGTGGGTGGGGGTCTTATCTGGTTCAGGGTACTGACATAGTCTCTGAAGAGCAGAAGGCTTCTGCCAGATTTATAGGACAGACTATGGAGCTAGTATTTTCTTATGCCCTGAAAGGGCTTCCTTTTAGTTTTAGTTTAGTTTAGTTTTGTTTTTTCCCCTACGGAAAATGTTTTCAATTAAAAAGTATGTATTCAATCACTTTACATCTTTATCCCAGGCCCCTCCTTCCTGTCCTCCCAAAAACACCCTCATGAACAAGGACACTTTCCTTCTTCTCAGAGAAGGGGAGGCTCCTAAGGGGTACCAACCCACCCTAGCAGCTCAAGTCCCAGCAGGAGTAAGTGCACCTTCTCTCACTGAGGCCAGACAAGGCAGCCCATCTAGGTAAAAGGGATTCAAAGACAGGGAACAGAGTCAGAGACGGCTCCCCCTGCCATTGTTAGGGAACCCACATGATGACCAAGCTGCATGTTTACTACATATGTGTAAGGGGCCTAGGTCCAGCTGCATACAAGCTGTTTGATTGTTGGTTCAGTCTCTGTGAGCCCATATGGGCCCAATTTAGTTTAATCAATAGGTCTTCTTGTAGTATCTTAGAGCCCTCCTTCATCAATCCTTCCTCACACTCTTCCACAAAACTCCCTGTAATTGGCTCATTGTTTGGCTGAGGGTCTCTGCATCTGTTTCCATCAGCTGCTGCATCAAGCCTTTCAGAAGACAGTTATGGTAGACTCCAGTTTGCAAGCCTAGCAGATTATCATTAACAGTGTCAGAGGTTGGCTGTCTCCCATGTCCGGTCTCAATTTGGGCTAGTCATTCCTTTGCCATTCCCTCAATCTCTGCTCCATATTTATCCCTACGCTTCCTGTAGGCAAGACAAAATATGGGATTTATGGGTGGTTTAGTGTCACTGCCCTCTACTGGAAGCCCCACCTGGCTACAGGAAGAGGCCATTTCAGGCTGCATGTCCCCTGCTGCTATGGCTCTCATCTAGAGTAACTCCCAAAGTCTCCCAGGGGCTTCCACTGTCCTAAGATGCTTTCCCACTGATCTTCATTCTCACTCCAGGCCATCTCCATCCCACCCACCTCACTGTCCCTACACCTGTTCCAGCCTTCCTCACCCTTCCTACCCCCTCTCCCACACAGCTCCCTCAGTCCATCTACTTCAGATGGAACAGCTATTAAAGGCTAGGCTCACAATCGAAACTGGAAGAGGTGTTTGTTTGTTTTTGATTTTTGAGCAAGGTTTCTATGTGTAACCCTGGCTCTCACATTAGAGAGAGAGAGAGACACCATCTGGCTTGAAACTCATAGAGGTCTGCCTGCCTCTGCTTCCCTAGTGCTGGCATTAAATTCATGAGCCATCACATCTCAGTAGTTCAGAGAAGTCTTAGACCTGCTCTGCCATACACCTCTGGTTATTGAATTCCCCTCTACACCCAAGTTGTAGGTTGACAAACTACTCATTTGGGACTACCATATATGCAGCCAGTGAGAAAGTTCTCTCTTTTGCATTTCAGGATTCTATGGGTCCTTGATAGAATCGTTATTATGGAGAAAAGACTATGTTCTTATCTCTTCCTATTGCCACACTCATGTCCATTTCTGAGATTCTGATTACTTGGTTCCACAGCAGAAGATACTTCTGCATTGCACTTTCAGAATTACCTGTGACATCTATTTTACAAAATTAGCTTGTAGTTGTTTCTTTTCTAAAATCTTCAAGTATCTGTCTAAGTATTTCACCTACGTTTTGGAAAAGCATTAACTGGGAAAGAGATTATGTTATTCTTGTTCTATATTACCTACCAACTGCTGATTAATGAATTTAAGTGTGGATTCTGTCCACTGAGATAGACCAGATTTTTACTTAAAAAATTAAGTGAGAAGGCATGTTATTGAAGTGCTTGAGATAAAAGATAATTGTAATTTCTAGTACCATAGAAATAATGAATAAAGGAAAAGTAGACATTTTTTTAAGTTTTATTTTTCTCATTAGTTACATTTTGTTAATTCTGTATCCCAGCTGTATCCTTCCTTCCCTCCTCAGTCCCACCCTCCCTCCCTCATCTCCTCCCTGCCCCTTTCCAAGTCCACTGATAGGGGAGGACCTCCTCCCCTTTCATATGACTACATTTTGTCAGGTATTTTCAGGACTGGCTGCAAAGTCCTCCTCTGTGGTCTAACAGTACTGCTCCTCCCTTGGGAGGTGGGGAGGTCAAAGAGCCAGTCATTGAGTTCCTGTTAGAAATAGTCCTTGTTCCCCTTACTATGGGAAACCAATTGATTACTGAGCTATCACGGGTCACATCCGAGCAGAGGTTCTAGGTTTTATCCTCTTATGGTCTTTGCTTGAGTGTCCATCTCAGAAAAGACCCTGTGCCCAGATATGTTTGGTCCTTGTGGAGTTCCTATCCTTTCCACATCAAACTCCCCTTCTTTCAGATATGTGTTTGACTCCGTAGGACTATGATTTTTTTGAATGTCTTATGAGTAAGATGAGAGGAAATGTAATTAGTAGAAACATTTATTTCTGACATTGGCAATTAAAGTGATAGTGCCTCTGCATACTGAGAATAGAGAGACTAGAGAAAAAGCCTACTTGAGTGAAAAAAAACTAGAAGTAGCTTAGAATATATTTGAAAGATTGAGAGAAAAGAAATTATTGTAAATATATAACATAAGTTCATAATAACTAAATAGATTAGAATTTTTTATATGTCTGATTATAGCCTTATTGTATTTCTAATTTGAAGCTGTTTAACAATAAGATCCAATAAAAGAAGTAAATAAATAATTTATTCTGAGTTTTTCTATAAGGACTGAGGAACATAAATGAGTGTTCAAGGGCTTGCAGAATGGCACAGGAGTAAAAGCACTTGCCACCAAACCTGACAACCTGAGTTTGACTGCAAGAACTCACATGGACAAAGACAAAACCTAAGCTTTCTTGTGGATTTCTGACCTTTATGCACACACACACACACGAAAGAGAGAGAGAATATTCATACCCCTTCTGTAAATAAAGAAGTATTAAACATGATTAAATTATACTAGTAACAACATAATCTGATGTGTTTGATTTTCTCAAGATCAATAACTCCTACTTGGCAAAAACAGGATAATTTGCCACAATTGCTCATGTTTTAAATATACTTATTGAGTACATTTTAAAGCTAACTCCAAGATGATGATGAAGACACTAGTCTTTGCAAGTCACTAAAACCACATATATAGCAAGAAATTGTATTATCTTTATCCAAACATTTCCATAGGAATGACTTTCAGACAGTTGCTATGGAAGTATCTAACATGTTATAATGGATAGAGATTAAGGAGTATAACAATAGATTTCAAAGCTCTACAAATACGCTTAGAGTCTATTGAGAATCATGAGTAGTCTTGTGTTAATAAAAGAGAGACTATCACCTTGAGAGTGGGGAGGGGCATGGAAGCATTTGACTATAGTATTCCTGGCAGTGGCTGGAGTGAGGAAAAATGAGTGGGGAATGTGATGCAGTTATATTTCAAATAAAAAAATTGTAAAACAAAACAAACAGCATCAATCTCATACATACTGATTAACAAAGTTTAAGCAAGGCAAGTCTATTATAACTACTTTTCCCCAATGCTAGCTGAGGATAGTTTGTATATACCAAGAAAAGTAATTTTTATTATAATTTTTATTTTTTTATATTAATCACAGGTTATTTACTTTGTATTCCAGCTGTAGCCCTCTCCCTCATTCCCTCCAAATCCCACACCCCCTCCCTCCCTCATCTCCTCTGTGCCCCTTTCCAAGTCCACTGATAGGGGAGATCCTCCTCCCTTTACACACAAAAAAAAATAATTTATATTGTGTTTTATTTTAAGACTTTATTTTGCTGAGCTAGCTCACCATCCTTTCTTTATTCTTATACTCACAAAAGGATTGTTTATTCTGTGGTTATTTCCATGCGTTTTCATGGTGCACACCAAAACCTGTGATCACAAAATCAAGAAACTTAGACCCACAACAGAATGACGGTTTCCTTTGATCATTAACCTGCCTCAAACCTCTTTTTTCTTTTCACAAGCACAGCTATGAGTTTGTAATGCATGAGAGCTTACTCTGCTTCTTTTTTAGCCTGCAGAGCCCTCACTACTCTCCAGAGAGGTGTCACTTTTTACTCTCAGTTCTATCTTTGTTATATTTTCCCAGTAAACCAACCTAAACCACCTTAATCTTTCTAATCAACTATTGTAACTTCCTAAAATTATTTAAATCAAATTTAGAATTTTGTAAAACCTTTAATTAATTAATTTAAACAACATTATTCTTTGAAATTTTACCTTCATTTCGGTCTGCGGGACGGTTGCCCAATTGAGTGGGCTGTTTTTCACAAAGCGAACAAACCAAACTATAGGCATTGAGGGTCTCCGCGCGCTATTCACACTATGCTGGATACAGAAGCAAAATAGTGACTCAAGTAGCAACGGACCCCTGCCTGCTCCCAAGATCTAACTACGAGATTTTTTAACTGCAGCAACTTTAATACACGCTATTGGAGTTGAAATTATCGTGGCTGAGCACTCATATTAAATAAATAAATGAATACATGAATAAATAAATAAATAATGAACAAACAAATAAATAAATAATCTAAAAAAAAAAAAAAAACACGATAGCAATCCAGGGACAAAAACAGGGGGGCTGTGCCCTGCTGGGGTACAGTCATCGCAGCTGTACAAAATGGTGGGCCATCTCTAGAATGGTGGGTCATTTACCCACCACAGTTCCTCCTATAAGACATCTGGCAGACATGAAGTCAAACCATTACAACCAGATAGATTTCATATGACTTCTTTAATACAAGAAAGTGTATTATCTACATTTCTAGTTAGGACAAAACACCTATCAAAAGCAACTTAAGAAAAGTTTTTATTTTTACAGTAGTCTGAGGCATCATAAACTGGACCAGCCTTGGAAGCCAATGCATGAGGGAGCTGGCTGCATTTCATCCACAGTCCGGAAGCAGACAAAGGTGAATGCTGGTACCAGGACTGCTTTCTCCTTTCTGTCCTTTTCTTTAAATAAATTTAGGAAGCCCATTTCATAAGTTAAATTCCTGAACCCGTCCTTTTCAGTTAACCTCTCTGAATCATCCTCAGAGATATTCTCAAAAGCATGACTTGCAGTCTGCTAAACGCCTTCAGGTTGACAGCAACAATTAAGCTGAGATCTTGTTTTTTAATTATGGAGTTCAAGATGAATTAAGTTACCGACCATTCCACCAGTGTTTAGGTTCTAATGTCTTTAATGAGAAAGGCACATTCAAAGATCTTATTTTTAATTTATTTTTTTAATAATTATAGTTTATTTACTTTGTATATCAGCTGTAGCCCCCTCCATTGTGCCCTCCCAATCCCACTTTCCTACCCTCTTCTCCCCACATGCTCTCCCTGAGTCCACTGATAGGAGAGGTCCTCCTCCCTTCCATCTTACCCTAGCCTATCAGGTCTGGCTGCATTGTCTTCCCTCTGTGGCCTGGTAAGGCTGCTCCTCCTGAAGGAATAGGTGATCAAAGAGCAGGCCAATAAGTTCATGTCAGAGACTGTCCAAGTTCCCCTTAGTAGGGTACCCACTGGCACACTGAGCTGCCATTGGCTACATCTTTGCATGGGTTCTAAGTTATGTCCATGCATGGTCCTTGGTTGGAGTATCAGTCTCAGAAAAGACCCCTGTGCCCAAATTTTTTGGTTCCGTTGCTCTCCTTGTGGAGTTCCTGTACTCTCTAGATCTTTCTATCTCCCTCTTCTTTCATAAGATTCCCCGCATTCTGCTCAAATTTTGTCTATGATTCTCAGCATCTGCTTTAATACCCTACTGGGTAGTCTTTCAGAGGCCCTCTCTGGTGGCTCCTCTCCTGTTCCCTATTTTCTCCATTTTCTGATGCCCATCCCATTTGCTTTTCTGAGTGAGGATTGGTTATCTTACCCAGGATCCTCATTCTTGCTTAGCTTCTTTATGTGTACAGGTTTTAGTGTGATTATACTATATTACATGCCTAATATTCACTTATAAGTGAGTTTATACCTTGTATATCTGTCTGCTTCTGGGATACCTCACCCAGGATGATCTTTTCTAGTTTCTTCTTCCCACCATTTGCCTGCAAATTTCATGATGTTCTGGTTTTTAATTGTTGTGTAGTATTCCATTGTGTAAATGTGCCACAATTTCTGTATACATTCCTCAGTTGAGGAACATCTGTCGTTTCCAGATTCTGATATTATGAATAAAGCTGCTATGAACATGGATTAGCAATATCCATGTTGTATAGCGGAACATCTTTTGGATATATGCCAGGAGTAGTATAGCTGGATGTTGAGGTAACACCATTCCTAATTTTCTGAGAATTATAGAGCAACAGTAATAAAACTGAATGGTGTTGTCATAGTAACAGACTGGTGGATCAATGCAATAGAAAAGAAGACCCAGAAATAAACCCACACAGTTATGGATACCTGAATTTTTACAAAGATGCCACAAACATACAATGGAAAAAGGGTAATATCTTCAAAAAATGGTGCTGGTCTAACTAAATATTTACAAGTAGAAAAATGCAAACAGATCTATATTTATCAGTAGCACAAAACTAAAGTTCAATTCGATCAAAAATTTCAACATAAAACCAGACATGCCTAACCAGTTGGAAGAAAAAAATAGCTATTACTATCAATCTTTGCTTCAAAAACTGATCATTAGAGTCTTTCAGAGGACCTCTGTGGTAGGCTCCTGTCCTGTTTCATGTCTTTTCCTGCTTCTGATGTCTATTGCATTTTTCTTTCTGCATGAGGATTGTGCATCTTCCCTATGGTCTTCCTTGTTTTTTAGCTTCTTTAGGAGTATAGATTTTAGTATGTTTATTCTATATTATATGGCTAAAATCCACTTTTGAGTCAGTATATACCATGTGTGTCTTTCTGCTTCTTGGTTACCTCACTCAAAATGATCTTTTCTAATTGCCACCACATGCCTGCAAATTTCATGATTTCCTTGTTTTTAATAGCTGAGTAGTATTCCATTGTGTAAATACCCTACAATTTCTGTATTCATTCCTTCACTGAAGGACATTTAGGTTGTTTCCAGCTTCTGGCTATTACATATAGAGCTGCTATGAACATGGAGATAGAAAGACATGGAGAAGACAGGACCTTCAAAAAGAGAACAACAGAGCTATAAAAACTGAGACCTAGGGTCCCTGAAGAAAATGATACCCTAAACAAACAATGCATTGAGAGGACCTAAAATCCAACTCTGATGAAACCCATAGACTAGACTCAGTCTCCAAGTGCAGTAAGTGCAGCAGGGACGTTCTCTGGCATGAACTTCATGGCAGACTCCCTGGTCACTTCCCCTTGGTGGGTGAACAGCCTTGCCAGGCCACAGAAGAAGACAATGCAACCTGCCCTGATCAGACCTGATAGGCTAGGCTCAAAGAGAAGGGGCGGAGGTGCTCCTCAATCAGTGGATTAGGGGAGGGGCCTCAGAGGAGAAGAGAGAAGGAGGGTGGAATTGGGAAGAGATGAGGGAGGGGACCATAACCAGTATACAAATTGAATAAATTTCAATAAATGATAAAAATTTTGGGAAGAGCCTTGAACTCATGGGCACAGGAGATGACTTCCTAAACAGAACATCAACAGCACAGGTTCTAAGATCAACAATCAATAAATGAGACCTCATGAAACTGAAGAGCTCCTGTAAAGCAAAGGTACCTGTTATCAGAACAAAACGACTGCCTACAGACTGGGAAAGGATCTTCACTAACCCTCTATCTAACAGAGGGCTAATATACAGAATATATAAAGGACTCAAAAAGTTAAACAGCAACAAATCAAGTAATCCAATTAAAAACTGGGGTACAGAGCTAAAGAGAGAAGTCTTTGTAGAGGAATATAGAATGGCAGAGAAACACTTAAAGAAATGCTCAACATCCTTAGTCATCAGGTAAATGCAAATAAAAATGACCCTGAGATTTCATCTTATACCCATCAGAATGGCTAACATCAGAAACTGAACTGGCAACACATACTGGAGAGGATGTGGAGAAAGAGGAACCTTCCTCCATTGCTGGTGGGAATGTAAAATTGTACAACCACTTTGGAGGATCTTATTTTTACAAGTTAATGAAAGTTAAACTGCACCTCTAATTTTGAATTGAATATATCTCTTCTCCTTTGAACATGATATGGTCTATAGCTGCTTTCTATTCTTTGAAAAGAACAGTGAACATCAGGGTAGATATTAAAGTGATATTGCACAGCCAAAGTCAAAGGAGAACCTAGCTAATGTCTTGTTGACACAAAGGCATTTCATCACAGGAGAAGTTGGAGCAGATGGCAAGGCAACAAAAACAGTCTTAGTAGTAGCTATTGTCAGTAATATTTATCTGGTTGCAATGGTACACGCAAAAGCTGAGGTAGACAATGGAGAGCAGTATAGACAGAACTTGTCTCAAAATAAATCTTTTTTCCCCCAAAATAGAAAGCAAAATGTTACAAGCTTTTAAATGTGTGAGTAAGCTAAATGAATACTTATTTGTAACAAACATTTTACAGTTGCACTCCCAATTCATTTTTCAAAACTGAGCACCTGGTGATGAGATTGAGTTCACTTCAAGAGTAATTTGTTATGTGGAACCTGACTAGGATGAGGGTGCTCCTCCTGGGGTGCTTAGTACATACTGCATGCATGGTAGCTGCCCTTTCTTTGCTCCTGCAGCAGCAAGACTTCTAGCTCTCAATAGTGGCCTTGGGATGACTGACAGGAAGCTGTGTAGAAACGCCTCAGAACAATAACCTCTGCCCCCAAGAATCTCAGAACTGGAATAAAATCACTGCAAGGCGTTACTGTAATCATTGGCCAGTAATTATTCCTTGCCCATTTGGGAAAATGCTTCATTTAGTTAGAACTATTTCTTTCTAAAATATGGTTGTCTGCAAATTACAGAGAAATTATAAGAAAACACCATTATTTAAAAAATTATAAGTTTCAATAATTTATACTTATAATACAGCAATAAAAAGTCTTTCTCATGACCAGAAAAGGGAGATAGTGAATGAGATACTCTAATTTCATTAATTTCTTTAGCAGGGCTTATTTAATAATTTCACTTACTAAATTTTATATATTTCATAAATATAGCAAACTTCTTAAGAGAACTAATAACCATGCCATGAAAAGATAGACCCTTTGAGAAAGAGAAGGATTCATTAAATTTAATTGCTATCTTTAACAACAAATGTATAAATACATATGTGTGTGTGTGTGTGTGTGTGCGTATTTATAAACATACACATGGTCAAGAATCATGGACAGCTGATAGGATATAGGTGCTGGTCAAATAGAATAATCCCCTTCTAGTTAGCTTTTCTCCATCTTTCCCATCAGAACCCTACTAGAGAAGACACACAGCAGCCTTTGATGGGTCTTGTTTCTTTAACATCTTTGTATTCTGTTCATATAAAAGTTGGAAGCTTGACTCTCCCCAAGTCTGCACAGGTGGCATTTATTTGTACCTACCAGATTGGCCCTTCATTATTCCTAAAGCACAGAGAAATAAGAAAAAAGTCTGATATGGCAATTTGATGCTTGGTTATTTCCATTCATGTACCTCCAATGGTCAAGTAAGATGGTTATAAGGGAGAGAAAAGTAAGGTGCTGTAAAATCCAGTGCAGAAGGTGGAAAACATACAGGAATTTGTAGGTTGATCTCAGGAAAAGGTACTGCTGCTTGCCCCCAAGTCTGTAGGTGCCCACTGGGTAAACTAAATCAGAATATTATCTGTCATCTTTGTCCTCATAGCGTTATCTTTCTTCTTTGCTATCTCAAAGCCTTGTATCAAATTCCTGTTCAGTCCTGTGTAGACATGTTACTGCTTTAGAAAGCATTTACCTGAGCTTGGTAACCTTCTCATTTTAAGGTGTAGGCCACAAGATAAGATAAACAAAGGTATATTCAGGGTACCATGAATAGGCAACCTTCTAGGCAGATCACCTCATGATGAGAATGGCTCCCAAAGGACCACATACCCCATGATGTGGAAAGAGGCTGCCCCCAAACAGGAGCAATTATTTCATGATGAGAATCAAATTGACTCTTCAAGGCAAGGTGAGGTGCATTGGTGACTAACAGTTCACAGAATCAGACTTGTGATGATGATCAAAACCACATTTAAGCCAAGACTGTATAACTATTTATGATTCCTGTATATTTTGTGTCCCTTGTCCATTTAAATGTGAATCTCTTCTCAGTCTGTCCCTGAAGATAGGGCTGAGAATGAAAGCTCTCTCAACTTTACCATACCCCCTCATTCCAGAGTAGCTATAATAAATAAATTCCTTTCTTTTCACTGTTACTTTCTCTTAATTACTTGGAAGAGAGTGATCAGATGTGATGTGTTGAGATTCTCTAAATTCTGACCCCATTATGGCTTATAACGTTATCAGCAAATCTATTGACTACCAGAAAATAAATAAAGATAAACCATTGTATTATATGTGGATGAAAAGGTTAATATTGCTAAGTATAAGCCACATTAATCATTAAAGATATGATTCCATCTGGCATGTTATAATGCTATCTAGTTATATAAGAATGTGTGAGGAAATGAAGAGGACATTGTGTTATGTAAGAACAGTTTCAGTTTCATATTTTATCTGTATCATGAATCATGTAGAATGGCCTCACATGTGGTTCTACACACAGGACATTCTTATTCTTGGTCAGCAATCCCAGGAAGGGTAATGTGTACAAACATTTCTCACCAACCCCAGGTTGTTTTGAAGTACAAGGCTCAGATAAGGATTCATCTCTAGGGTATTGATTTTGAGTGTTCTTGAGAAATATACTTCATGACATATCTTCTCTTATAAAGCTGTGTTCATTTGAAGAATCCCTTAATCCAGAATGTGATGTTCCTCACAATCCCATAATAACTGAAAAGAGAAAACTGAATTCTTCCTCCGTATATAATCCAGCAGACACAACCCACTGTCTACATGTTCTCCAAGAAAGCAAAGACTAGTTCTCAACTTCACAGTGATGATTGTCATGCATAGCTCATCCTGAGTTACAACAATAGATGGATCTTCTAGGAATAAAAAAAATATTGCCATATATATATATATATGGCAATCAGAACCACACACATGTATGTAAATATATGTAAATAAATATATATATATATGTGTGTGTGTGTGTATACATGTGTTTGTGTAACAAAGGGCAGTACTACAGTGAGGTTCTTGACAAGTTTAATCTCATAAATCTGTAGTGTCTGGGAAAAAAAGCTAGCTGTCTTCATTGATGCTTAATTTTAAAGTTCTGGTTTTCTGAAAAATATTTATTTAACTTTTAATATGACCTATGTATATTAAAGAGGCAGAGATAGAATTTACTTGTTTTCTGAAGTAAAGTCTTTAAGAATGATTATAAGGATCAGTCTCCTGGAAACTTCTTAAAAATGGGAAAATATTTGCCTTCAGTTTAATCTGTACTTATACTGACAATGGTGACTGAATTCCTCACAAGCTAGATACATTAAATCAATCTCTGAATGACTAACTCTATTTTCTTAATTTTATAATAGAGAAATGTATATCATATTTTGCTTTCTTAGAATTAATTCAAATATAATTTAATACAACATAAACAAGAGTTAAAAGGTAAGGAACTTTGAATTGTCTATCTTTAATAACAATAAATAATTAAATCATACATATGTGAACTCGGAAGTTGCCTTATTATTAATTAAGTTAAACCTAAGTATGGCAACAAGGAATTGAAGAGATCAATAGTAAGGTGCACAAAGTTTTCTAATCAAGAAGGCACACGGTAGCTCAGTGTGTTTGACACAGGTTAATCAAATGCTGTTTTCTGGATTTTGTTTTCAAAGAACCAAGTCCTTTAAAAGTTTAAAAGGTAACAAACAAATACCAGTCTATAGGAAAGATGGAGAGAGAGAACAAGTGAAAAAAAGAAAGCATCACCTTAGATCAGCTTACATGATTTGTGTTTTATGTTGGTCTAAATAGCAACATGAATGATTAAGGAGCCAAGTGAGTATTTACAAGTGTGTCAGAATGTCTATGCTGTGCTGTCATGGTGAAAATAAAATTCTCTAGCACTGTTGCTAACATAGCCCACATATGTGGTCCAACAGAGAACAGAGTAGAAGACTGCCTGCTGACATGCTGATACTTGTGGGAAGAAAACAGAAAGATCTGAATCTGTTCCATTTGCTCTTGTGTTGAATGAACAATTAATCCATTAGTTCTGTCACACAGAATATCATTTTTATAACAGTATTGTTCTGTCATGCAAAATAAGTAAATAAAAGTATATAGCAGGAAAGAGAGTAATGACAGTCTCTACATGGTGTGAGGAATTCATTCTTCTACTTGGTGAAAATAAGTCATTAAGCTGGGTAACACAATTTAATCTCTTTAAAGTAACTCTGTACTTTGTAAGACCCCTGTATCTCTTAAAAAAAAAATAAATGTATTCACAAGCAACCATCAGAAACTAATGTTTCTCTTCTGCAGGAGATGTACTTCCCTGCAGCTAAGGAGAGGTAGGAATTGGGCAGGATTAAGCAGAACAAAACTCTATGGAAATGAAGGCAGTACTTGAATGCACCAGATATAAGACATAAATAGACAGTGGCCCAAAGCCAAGCACCGATTGTTCCCTGGTGGATGGGGGTGGTAAAAATGCTTGGTTTTAAATAGGTGAAGCAGTACAGAGCGATATAAGAAACCTAGGAAGTACATGTTTGTTCAAAACTATAACCCTTTCTAGCATTACGATGGGAACAGAACCACTAATGGTAGAGAAGACAATGAGCAAGCTGCACAGGAGGGCTTGTCTTTAAAGTTACACAAAGCAAACCAACTCACCCAAAATAATGGCTTTCAAACTAACTAAAAACAAAACTTGTTATCCTTTTTATGTGATGAAAAAAATCTCTAATTGGAAACTGCAAGTCTTCTAACATCTGTTAAGTGCTTTGCCACATGGAATGCCAAACGAGAAGTTGCTTAACCTTTTTTTACTTACCCATTTGAATGTCTTCAAACACAATTGTTAGATCTCTTCATAATTTTTTTCTAAATAGTGAGCTCCTAATTAAAACTATTTATAAGAGCCTATTTATAATATTTATATTTATTTTATCTAAGTTAACATTTTTATAATTAAATAATTGCTGTTTTTAAGTTTTCCAAAATTACAAAAACAATTTTATGATCTTATATTATCTGAGGAAAATTTCATTGGAATCTTTTATATCTCAAATAAACTTAATGTAACCTGATTTGTATTGATCTCTAATTAAAGTTATATTACCTCAGATTACATTAATTAATATGTTTGAAGCAAACATGACAATGTATTTGGAAACAAGAAAGATAAGTTTTGAAGGAACAGAGCAAACCTAAGAACATATTCTGATATGGCTGATAATTAGAAATTATGAAAATAGATATTGTAAAAAATGACTCATAATAGCATATTGCTATAGTCATAGATCAGAGCCTTGTTCAATTCCACTGGAGAAGTTTCTTATTTCAGTAAATAATTCAGAGATCCACAACAGGATGACGTGCAGAGGGTGAGAGATTTTGGGACACTCCGCCCTAACTGTGATGTCTTTATCGAATCCATGGAGTGCAGTTGACTCTCCATTGTCGAAAACTGATTTTCTGTTTCTCAGCAGGTAATAATTGCTAATTTCTTGATTCGGGTAGGACTTTGTTGCCACTTCCTCTTCTGAGTGCTGGGATTTGTCTGGTTTGAACTTGTGCAGGTCTCCTGTAGGCTTTCAAAATCTCTGTGGGTTCATATTTACATCAGTCCTCTTGTGTCTAGAAGATGTTATTTCCCTAACTTCATCAATCACCTCTGGCTCTTACAATCTTTTCTCTTCAGTACAATATCCAGGCTCAGGATTATTTGGCAAATTCACAAGAGACTTCATGGTGTTTCTGAGTTTTTATTTGTTTGTTTGTTCTTTTGTTTTGTTTTCTTTTGGTATCTTTTTGCATATTAGCTTTTTTTTTCTTAAAATTCTTAAAGAAATTCACAAAATTTCTTTAAAATTCTTAAAATTTCAAAACTTGTAACTTACTTGGTTAGAACAGAAGAAGAAAAAGATAGTGGATGCTAATAAATATTTGGAATAATGATGGACAATGAGTTTTATTTATTATCAAATAGTAAACCTAAATAAAAAATATTAACATAAAAGTATATAACAATTTCAATTGATTAAAAATCATTAAAATATGAGTTTTCCTTTATGATAAACACTCTATTAATAAAGAATACAAAAATTTCTTCAATTTCATTAATATGTCAATAGCAAAGCTAGAATTCATATTTGCTTTATAATGTTTTCCATGCTTGTCCCACATTGTCTGCTCATCCTTATATTATAATTATGCAAAACAAAGAAAAACATGTACATACTGGAAGAGAAGAAATGTATGCAGTAGTAGTATTATGTTGAAACTCCCAGAAAAATAACAAAATTCTAAAAATCAATAACTGAATACTAGGAACTGGTAGGATACAAGTAGTTAATTGCTTTCCTTAAACCATGAATGAACCGAGAGGCAAATCTACTGTAATAGTCATCATCAATGACTTAGGGAATGCCATTCATACTTATTTTTTTAGTAATAAAATATGTATTAGCAGCATGAAAGGAAAACAGAAAATAAAAATGCAGGTTTGTGTATGTGTCAGGCTTGTTTGAAGTATGTATATACTTTTTTTAAGGGTGCATTGACATTGCACGTGACTAGAGGTGTTTTGTTGTTGGTTTTATCCAGAAGCAAAGGTTCAACCAAGAGTGTTATTAGATGGTTGCTTTGATCCTGAGCTACATCCCCAGCCTTTACTTACTATTAATAGCTAATGATGTGGTGTGTGAATTTAATACTCCTCACAACTTTCCATTAACAGAATGAAAAAGATAATAACAAGGTCTGTGAAAAAGGTCATCAGAATAAAACTTGCATTGTACTATTGATTACTTTCCTGTGTACAATAAATAATCATTAACCTAAATAATGTTTTTACTATGTCATGATGAATACAACAAAATATTGTGAAATAAATTAACATAGAAATACCAAAACAGTTTACATGAACAAAGATGAATATAAAAGAATTCCAATTTTTGTAGAATAAAAACTAAAATACCAATTTCTTTCATAGCACTTATTTAATTTTGGTAAGCATTATTGTGGGAAAATAAAAATATCTTAAGATCATGTTATAATACAGAAAACAAACAAACTTTGGAAAGAGTGCAGGGAATCTTAGGAAAGAAGGGGGAGATAGTAAGACCTTGAGAGGAAAGGAGCTCCACAAGACAAGCAACCAAACCACAATATCTGGGCACAAGGGTCTTTTTTGAAACTGTTTCTCCAACCAAGGACCATTCATGGATATAACCTTGAACCCTTGCTCAGATGTAGCCCATGGAAGCTTAGTATCCAAGTAGGTTTCCTAGTAAGGGGAACATGGACTGTCTCTGACATGAATTCAATGGCTGGATCTTTGACTGCCTCCCCCTGATGTGGAGTAGCCTTGTCAGGCCACAGAGGAGGACAATGCAGCCAGTTTTGATGAGACCTGATAAGCTAAGGTCAGATGGAAGGGGAGGAGGACCTCCCTAAATATGGACTTGGAGAGGGGCATGGGAGGAGATGAGCAAGGGAAGGTGGGATTGGGAGGGGTGAGGGAGGCAGCTACAGCTGGGATGCAAAGTGAGTAAACTGTAATTAATATAAAAAACAAAAATTAATTAAAAAAGAAAATAGTATCATATTGAATATGTAAGTTAAATATAATGAAAATATTATTGAAAAATTTTGGAACATATTATGTCTTTCTTATGCAAAATGCTAAATCTGAGGCTAATGGTTAATTCTATAAAAAAGCAAGTATCCTAGCAAAAAGAGTTCCTTAAGGTCCAAGAAGTCCTACAAAGATGCTTCACACATCACAAATGATAATAAACAGAGGTGAAATTCAAAAATTTGACTAAGAAAAAAGAAAGCTATTTACACACATACAGACACACACACACACACACACACACAGAGAGAGAGAG